>NC_052474.1:11135940-11492913 GCF_009730915.1 Dioscorea cayenensis subsp. rotundata
TATTGCTTAACAAATTCATCCATTTTTTGTCCATCTAAGTTAACATACTCAAAAGTAGGTTATGGTGTTAAATCCAATGAAGATAATGAATTAAACCCATAAAAAATTTCAAAAGGTGAAAACTCAGTAGCAAAATAAACAAGATGATTATAAACAAACTCAACGTAGGCAAACAATCTTCCCATGTTTTGATATTCTTTTTAATTGTAGCCCTCAATAATGTAGATAAAGTTCTATTAACTACTTCTATTTAACCATCAGTTTTGGGGTGACATGTAGTAGAAAACAACAACTTGGTACCTAATTTTCCCCACAAGGTCTACCAAAAGCAACTTAAGAACTTAACATCTCTATCAGACACAATTGTTCTAGGCATGCAATGTAAATGCACAATCTCTCGAAAGAATAAATCTGCAACATTGGTTGCATTATCTATTTTGTGACATGGAATAAAGTGTGCCATTTTAGAAAACCTATCGACAACTACAAAAATAGAGTCTATCACCTGTTTAGACCTAGGTAAATCTAACACAAAATCCATGGGAATATCGACCCACGGTGCACTAGGAATAGGTAAATGAGCATTGGCCATTTGACGGTGCACTTTTGATTTAGCTTACCTACAAGTGACACATCTACGACAAATTCTCTTAGCATCTTGCTCCATATATGGCCGATAGAAATATAGATGCAAATAGCTAAATTTTTTGCAACTCCAAAATACCCCATAAACCCCCCTCCATGGATTCCTGCAATAAGAATTTCTTCAAAAACCAATTAGTCACCCATAGCCTACTTTTTTGAAATAAAAACCCATTATGCCTATAAAACTTACCACTGGCATGCCTCTCACAATCCCGGTATTCCTTAAAAGACTTCTGGATCATCCGCATATAAATCTTTAATGTGCTCAAAACCAAGTAATTTGGAATCAAGTGTAGAAAGTAATGTATACCTGCGTGAAAAGTGCATCGGCAACCACATTCTTGTTGCCTTGTTTATATCGAATGACATAGAGAAACATCTCAATAAATTCACTCCAATGAACATTTGTCTTGTTAAGTTTGTGTTACCCCTTCAAATACTTTAGGGATTCATGATCCATATGAACTACAAATTCCTTAAGTCATAGATAATTCTGCCATGTTTGTAATGTGTCAACCAATGTGAACAACTCCTTGTCATACATAGGCTAGTTTAGGATTACCCCATTCAACTTTTAATTGAAGTATGCAATTGGTCTTCCACATTGCATGAAAACAACATCATACCTATTTTAGAGGCACCACATTCAATCTCAAATATTTATCGAAATCAAGTAAACCAAGTAAAGAGGCGTTAGTTAATTTTTTCTTCAACAACACAAATGCCTCTTCCTGCACTTTTTGCCACATAAACCCAATATTTTTCTTTATTACCTCTGTCAATGGATGGTGATCGTGCTAAAATATTTTATGAAGTGATAATAGAAGCTTGCAAGCCCATGGAAACTCCTTATCTAGGTGGCATTCATTGGGCTAGGCCAATCTTGGATTGCCCTCACTTTCTCCTCATCAACTTGTACTACTTAATCATTAACAAAAAAACCAAGAAATACAAGCTTATCTATGCAAAAGGTACATTTCTTAAGGTTAGCAAACAAGCGCTCTTGCTTGAGCGTATCCAAAACAGATTTTAAATGATTAAAATGCTCATCAACGGATTTGTTATAGATAAGTATATCATCAAAATAAACAACCACAAATCTACCAATAAAAGACCGCAAAACATGATTCATCAATCTCATAATAGTAATTGGTGCATTATTGAGTCCAAAAGGCATAACTAACCATTCATATATTTAGTTTTGAAAATAGTTTTTCATTCCTCCCTCTCTATCATTCTAATTTGATGGTGCCCATTTTTTAAATCAATTTTTTGAAATACACAAGCTCCATGCAATTCATCTAACATACATCTAAGTGAGGAATAGGGTGTCGATACTTTATCGTGATTTGGTTGATCGCTTGACAATTAATGCACATCCTCCATGTGCCATCTTTTTTTGGTACTAGAATCACAGGGATTGCACATGAGCTTATGCTTTCTGGAATGAACCCCTTGTCCATTAACTCTTGGATTTGTCTTTAAAGTTCCTTGGTTTCCTTTGGATTATTTCTATAGGAAGGTCTATTAGGAATTGTGAAACCAGGCATGAAATCAATCTAATTCTCGATTCCCAGAAGGTGGTATACCTACTAAAATTTCATTTGAAATACATCATCATATTTTTGCAAAAGATAGCAGCAAAACTAGGCAAAGAATTATGAAGCTTGTTAGTATTTAACTATGTCTCATTATACACCAACAACAACATTGGTTGTCTCAAAACTAATACTCTCCTCACCATACTCAAGCTTACCACAAAACTCTCCTTTCACAAGGTAGTACTCTCCTTTTCTCTCACCACCAAAGCTGAACTCCTTTCGACTTGGTCACTCTCTCTTTCCAATTTCCCTCTCTTTAGATTTTCAATTTTTTTAAATTTTCTTTCTCTATTTCTTTTCCTCTCTTATTTTCTCTCAATTTTTCACTCTCTCTTTGTTTTTTAAATGATTGTTGATGTTGCAATTGATCCCTATACACATGTTTAGGGGTTAAAGGTGTTAGCGGAAAGTTCTTATCATTGTGAACAAGAGAATACTTGTTTAAGAATCTATTATGAATTATCCTCTTATCAAATAGTCATGGCCTCCCCAACAACACATGACAAGCTTGCATTTGTACTACATCACACATTACCTCAGCCTCATACCTCCCAATGCGAAATGAAATCATAGCTTGTTTGTTCACTTTAGTCTCACCGCTATCATTCAACCACTGTAGTTTATATGGTCTAGGATGTCTAGTGGTCTTGAGCCCTAACTTTCCCATGAGAAATATACTGACATCTGATCATTGAGAATAGCACTTAATAGTCTAAGCCAGATATTAAGATGATGGGTTGGTCGGAGTGTGCAAGAGGGAAGTTTAGTGATAAAGTGTGTGGAGTGCACTAGAGATAAAACATGATTTTCATTCAAGCATGAAGAAAAATTACAACTCACATCTATCATTCTTTCAAGCTAGGAAATTCTCAACAAGTGATCATAGTTATAATAGATAAACCAAGCATGCAAATACAACTCAAATTCTAATAAAATACCCCATCCCCACACCTAGAGTCATATAACCATAATGATAAGCAATAAAAATAAGAGAGAAAAGAGAGGGAGGGGTATAAGGAAACTTCCCTAGTTCATCCATGATGATGCACACTTCACAACGTGAACATAGGGTAAGTCCGGCTTTCTAAAGGGTGGTGGGAGTGCAAATAATGGCCTAATATCCCCACAGAGGCAAAAAAAAGGATATCACATCTCACACTTCCACAAGTAAAGAGAAAAACACAAACAAACTACCATAATACAGAAAAAGAGTTTTGCAAGAATGAGCCCTTGCCAACTACATAGTACAAAACCAATAAGTACAAAAAGAGACAAGAAACACGACATATTAAAGCAACAAATAGAAAAGTGCCATGCATGTACTTCACTCAGTCATGATGATGTATGTCCCTAGGTGTTGTAGGTGCCATGGATGTAGTAGCCGCTAAGGTGCTACCGACTGAGGATGAGGATGTGGTAGACGGGTTCTTCAATTGAAAATATCTTATCCCATCCATCATGTGAAATAGATTCTAGCACTTTGTTGGATAAACCCAATGTTTCTAGGTTATTACCCTCAATTGTGCTGGTGATGCCAAAGGGTTTTGTATTCAATAATGCGTGTCTCTCCTTATGCTTCGCTTGTGCAAAGTGTGGCTCGCCAATAGGCCCATCATCACATCGTGTTCTCTTTGATGCTACACACTTGTTCAGTATACCTAAAAACAACAATGCAAAAGATTAAGCCAAACCACAAGTAAAGCAATGATTCTAAAATTATAATGGTGTCATATGCCCATAAAGAAGTTGTATTGCACGACGTAAAATAGCAAGAGTTTCCTTTGTATTTAGAGCTTTGGAGAATTTACAAAAGTTTACAAAAAGCTAACAAAATTCACATCATCCAAATCCAAGCAACAATCCATAAGATTTGAGTCAAGAAAGCATGAAAAACCAAGAAGAAACAACAAGTTTGAGCCTAAACCTTGAGTTAGGGCTTCAAAACCCAAGCCAATAAGAATCGATGAAATAGAGGGTAAAACTCCAATTAAATCACAAGATCTAAGTTTCACGAGGTAGGATAGAAGTTTAGAGAAGAAAATTGAAGAAAAACGGTGAAGAAATGAAAAGAGAAAGAAAGGGAAATAATGGAGATCAAGGAAGAAGATGGGTGAATAGTGGAAGAGAGGAAAGAAGCCAAGGCTTCTTAAGCTGCCCAGCTGAGCATGGGCGCCCGCAAGGCTCCCAGCCTGTAAGGCAGCAAGCCTCATTGGTTGCCTTACTGGCGCATGGGTGCCCACAAGGCACCTAGCCTTTACAGGCTCATGGATGGCCTTACCGGTGCATAGGCACCCGCAAGGCTGCCTGGAGTGCAAAACAAGCTCCCTCTCATTGAAAAATAAAAAAGGGGCATGGTGCCCCTTGCAATTATAAGTAAAAATGATCTATAACATCTAGAACACTGGAATGAACAAGAAAACGCAATCAAACTACACCAAATCGAAATACAAAACTTAGAATTCAAGGACAAGCATGGATTTTCCAAACAAACACAAATATGAAAGTAACAAAAACACAACACAACAATCCACATTCAACTAAAAATATGAAAAGAAGGAAATGATGAAATTAAAGCTTGGGTTGTCTCTTGAGAAGTGCTTGTTTTACGCCACAAGCTTGACGTACCTTGTCACTTACCTCATGGTGGATCAAATGGAGGAGAGTTACCTCTGGTCTTGGTGAATGTGTTACCATAAAAGTATGGCTTCAACTGATGTCCATTCACCTTGAATGCCCCTCTTTCTGGATGTGTTTTTTCAATTGCACCATATGGAAAACTTGAGAGACAGTGAATGGTCCAGACCATCATGACTTTAACTTCCCTAGGAAAAGTTTAAATCAAGACTTCAAAAGGAGAACCTAATCCATTTCCTTGAAGTGCTTACCTTGTTTTGATGTACTGGTTATGGTACTCTTTTGCCCTCTTTTATAGAGCAACAAATTTTCATAAGCTATGGTGCATCATTCATCCAACTCATTCAATTAAAACTTGCTTTTGTGACCAGCGAAGTGGGGATTGAAATTGAGGTGCTTGCTAGTCTGGTATGCTCTATGTTCAAGCTCCACAAGAAAATGACATGGTTTTCCATATACCAACTTATATGGTGTGGCTTTAGTAGGTGTTTTGTAAGTTTTCCTGTAATTCCAGAGTGCATCATCTAGATGATCTGCCCATTCTTTTCTATGATGAGCAACTGTTTTTTCTAGGATTCATTTCAATTCTCGGTTTGAGACCTCAACCTGACCACTTGTCTAAGGATGATAAGGTGTTGCGGTTCATGTGAGGGACACCATAGCGCTTTAAAAAAAAATTTTGAATTGGAATTTGTAGAAATGGGTGCCTCTGTCACTTATAATCGCTCTTTGTGTGCCAAATCTGGAAAATAGTTTTTTCAGAAACTGCACCATTACTCTTACATCACTTGCAAGGAGAGCTTGTGCTTCTACCCACTTTGATATATAGTCAACTTCCACCAGGATAAATTTGTGACCCGTGAACTCGGGAAAGCCCCCATAAAATTAATCCCCCAAACATCAAACACTTCACAGACTTGGTTTCAATTTTGAGGTATCTCATCCCTACGAGAGGTATAACTTACCCTTTGATATTTATGATAGTGTTGGACAAATTTTTGTGTATCTTGGAACATTGAAGGGCAGTAAAAACCTGCATCAAGTATGATTCATGTTGTAGTAGCCTCCAGTGGGTTCTGCGTGACATGTTTCAAGATGTCATCCCCTTCCAATTGTGAAACACATCTTTTAACAACTTGAACGGAGCAGGTTCTGAATAAATACTGGTCTTCTCACATATAACACTTAGGATCAAAGAAGAACTTCTTCTACTGTTGATATATAAGCCAATTGGGGAGTGTCCATGCAGCCAAATAGTTTGCAAAGTCACCAAACCACATGGTCTTTTCCTCCTTCACTACTTGAATGCTGTATAAGTGTTTATTAGGGAATGTGCCATTTATTTCTCTTTCTTCTAAGATGTTATTGTGAGGGTTCTCTAGGCGGGATAGGTGAAGTGCAACTAAATATTCAGCCCCTCGCTTATCCTTTATCTCCAAGTCAAACTCCTAGAGTAGAAGGACCCATCTGATTAATCGAGATTTGCCATATGATTTTCTCAATAGATATCTTGATGCAAAATGAATAGTGCACACGACCACTTTTGAGAATACCAAATATGACCTGAATTTGTCAAATGCAAAAACAACTACGAGTAATTCCTTTTCAGTATCGGTGTAGTTTTCTTGGGCATCATTCAAAGTTTTGCTTGAATTATAAATGGAGTGAAAATGATTTTCTCATCGTTGCCCAAGTACTACCCCAACTACAAAATTGCTTGCATCACACATTAATTCAAAAGGCAAATCCCAATCTAGAGCTACTATTATCGGTGCTTTCACAAGTTTTTCCTCGAGGATGATAAAAGTAGCCATGCACTCTTCATTGAACTCAAAGTAAACATCTTTTTCAAGTAACCTTGTCAATGGTCGGGCAATTGAAGAAAAATTCTTGACGAATCTCTTGTAGAATCTAGCATGACCTAGAAAACTTCTAATGGATTTCACTGATGTCAGAGTTGGGAGTTTCTCAAAAGTGGAGTTTTTTTTTCTTTTCTACCTTGATTCCCTTATTTGAAATTTTGTGCCCAAGAACTATGCCCTCTTGCACCATAAAATGACATTTCTCCCAGCTAAAACCAAGTTGGTCTCTTCACACCTGGCTAGAACTCATTCTAAATTTCTGAGGCACGGCTCAAAAGTGTTACCGAAGACTATGAAGTTATCCATAAATACTTCCATGATGTCTTCTATCATACCCTCAAAATAGCACCATCATACAGCTCTAAAAAGTAGCCGGTGCATTGAACAACCAAAAAGGTATACGAAGGTAAGCAAATGTGCCATACGGGCAAGTGAAGGTCATCTTCTCTTGATTCTCTGGGGTAATGGGTCAGTTTGTTATTCTCTTGTTCTGACATGGACACACAGCTGTTATCACTTACATCTAAATATCATGTTTCAAAGAGGTCAGAAAGCAGATTATCCAATGAGTTACAACCTATTCAACTTGTATTTGCTCAGTTAGCTGAGATAGCTTGGGCAAAACTCACAGGTCATTGTTTAAAGATTAATCATTACAAGATTGAATATAACCTGCAGGTGTCTTTCAACGCAACTGGTTTAGTTCTTGTAGAAATACATGGAACTAGTTTAGTCGATTGCTAGATTGATCTTCATTATTATTCTTCATCTTATTTTTCGATCAATGATTCTATACCGTGGAGAGCATATTTTTGAGTTAAGGATTCCAATGTCAAGGTGGGATCTTATTTCACAAAAATGAAAGGATTATTGAAACTATTAGTGGCTCGTAAATCCAATTATGTGGCATTTCGAGGGCCTATGATTAAGATTCATTCTCTGAAATACACATTAAAGGATGTGGACTTCAAACATGTCCCATATGGTTTAGTTTGTCAGGCTATATAGCAATTCCTTGTTATCCACATTGAATCCTTTGCGTCTATTGCCTAGTGAGTCTTATAGGGATAGGGCATTTAGCTTATGTGGACCCCTTGGGGATAATGATTCCTGTGTGTTAAAGGATATGGAGGCAATTAGACCATCTATTTCAGAGGTCGAGACAAGTACGTCATGTGAACCACGTACCAGTATAAGTACGGAACCAACGCAATTGGGGATTCTTATAGGAAAATCTATTTCTGAGGCACTACATAAGTTACAAGACAATTTGACTATTAATTTGACAACTAAACCCATCTAGTTTATATGTGCCGCTACACGGCTAGATATAAATAATAAATGTAAACTACAATTGTACTTTTGATTTATTCTAAATTTATTTTAATGAGGTAATTATGTATTACATATGTTTCTTCGCCAACTATTCTTACATTAGATTTCCATACATTCCAGGATAATTGTACATACGTCATTCACACATCCCAACCTTGAATTTATTTTGATATATACATATGTCATTTCTGCAGTGTCCCAAGTACAATACAATAGTAATGTATTTTTTTTAATATATTTGAGTATTGTCCTATTTTTGATTCCGTCTCATCTTGGAACACTGACTATACTGGATACCGCAATGGAATTTTGATATAACATCGTAGGTCTTCAATGTAGATAGGACTTGGTTTGTTGATTATGATCTTCTTCTTACATATTATTGAGTACATGGACCTAAGGGGGGACTTTATTAGCGCATCCTCTTAGTAATTATCATTATCCTCGAATATGCCTTGGAATTTTGGAAGCGTCGTTCCTCGGGGTCTTCTGTCTTTCACAACAAATACACCTACGACACCCAAAAAAACATATGTTGGCTTCTCATCCACAACCATCATATTCTGCTATGGCAATTTCAGTACTTTAACACTGGCTGTTATATAGAGGGATTTTAACAATATGATAGACTTCTCCCTCTCTTCTTCTTTTGTACTGAGTGATGGTAGACTTAAATAGTTTACTGATTTGCCACCTGCTTTGATGATATTTGCACCGAATATAATTTGTTCTGTAATATACTTAATCTTCGAACATGGTTGTTGTTTCTTCAAGATATTCCTTATATTAGTATATTGTGGGTCTTGACGCCTATCATAGAAGGTTTGTCTGTATGCGTATCTCTTCCTGTTATACATTGTGTTGTACTTGAAACTAGTGTTCGCATATCTATTCCTGTAATACATGTACATGTTAGGGAATGCCATTTTTGCGTCTTATATTGACTGATGGGTGGCCATTTATGTACATATAATTGTTCACTATTTCCTAGTGTATATTGTACACTTCTGGATACTCTATTTTTAAAGATAGTTACCTACTCACATATACTAAGTGTTTTATGGCTGAACACCTACTTATACTTATCTTTATTTCTTTCTCTGGTTGTTCAATTGTTACCACGTGGGGGATCTGCATCCACAGGTAATACTATGTCGGCTCTCGCGATATCTCCCAGACAGGCACATGGTGGGCCCACCTACTATTGCAACGCCGAGGGAATAGGATTTCTATAAATGATACATTTTTACACCGATATAGATGGACTTTGAGAGCTCTGTACTATTCCTTAGAGTATAAACCAGTTATTTACAGTTATGCCACTCCTACCAAAAAAATTTCAGATTTAATGCGAAGAATTTTTTCCTTGCATATCCCAGATGTTCTCTAACAAAGGAAACTGCTCTACAACAACTATTGAATATCTCCCTTCCAAGTAACCAAAAGTTCATACGTGTTGCAAGAGAATTACATGATGATGGGAGTCCACACCTACATGTATTAATACAACTTAAAGGTCAAGCTCAAGTAACCAATCCAATATTATTTGATCTTTGTTCCTATACTGTGTCTATCTCATTCCATCCAAACATACAAAGTGCTAAACCTAGTTCATGATGTCAAGGCTTATATCAAAAAGAAGGAGATTATATCGACTGGGGTGAGTTTCAGATTGATGGGAGATCTTCCAGTGATGGAAGACATGATTTATCTTTTGTTTATGATGACCCTTTAAACTTTGAAACTCCTGACAACGCTTTACAGATTATTAGGGAGAAGGATCCCCGGGCCTTTGTTTTATAGTTTTATAATCTTAAATCAAATTTTGAACGTATGTTTGCCAAATAGTTGGAACCTTATATTTCTTATTGGGCTTATTCAACGTTTATAATTACAACACGTATGCAAGCATGGCTTGAGCATAATTTTAAGATTAATGCTGCTATATAGCCTGATGAAAATAATATAATACACAAGGTTGGCTGTCAGCGGCCGACAAATCTGATCCTCGAGGTACCAAGCCGTATCGAGAAGATAGCTTGGGCAAGATCTCTAGGCACGTATAACTATATTTGTGGCCATCTAGACTTTAATCCTACCACGATTCAAAATAATGTATTGTACAACTTGATTGATGATGTGGCACCAAATTATCTAAGGATGAAACATTGGCGGGAGTTGATTGGCACTTAGCGGGATTGGCACATCGATTGTAAGTATGGTAAACCCATTTGAATTATGGTGAAATCCCATCCATCGTTCTTTGTAATCCGGACATGATTCAAGCTATAAGGAATACCTGGACATTGAAGAATGCCCAATTTGAATTCATAGAGAATCCATTCTATAACACGGACAATAACACTAACCACGATAGTTTTCTCTCTACCACTTAATTGTTCTTGCAGCGTATCTATAGTTATTTACCTTCGTTGTTCATGGATAACAGGATATGTGGCATTATCACAGAGACCCAGGATAATATAGGGGTATTTTTCAGGGAGCTGAGTAATCCTTTCTATTTTAGTGTGAAAGATCATATCGACAGACCCTTTTTTTGCAACTGGGACCACATAACCGTTGAGGCACGTTTCAGCTACAATCTCTGGCGGGCTTTACGCTTACACAAATGCTGGCTATTCTTCACCATATGGACAACCTTCCAGCCTCTGGGTGATAGTTTTCTACATGTATTCCAATGTAATGTTATAGACTTTCTGCATAGTTTCGGTGTTATCTCTATTAATTCTGTCATTAGATTTGTTGAACATTTCATGAGGAGATTTGATCATTATATCATTGATGTAGAGAATTCGGCTCATGTTCAGTTTGACTTTTATTAGTTTTGATTAAGGGTTGTTCTCTGATGTTTGTCAATTTCCATTACATGTAGACGAGCCAGAAACAATATCTTACACCAATACATACATATTTTATTATAGATAAACAATCTTATATTACATACACATACAACACTTAAACACAAATGATATTATAATAACGTAACAACAATCCAGAATGTACATCACCAACTAGTTGATACGGCTCCTTTTGAGGTACCAATATTATCTAAATCCTCAAGTTTCATTTTTTTCTTTAGGCCACCTCTTTCTACGACCGTATATGCTTCAATAACGTCTTCATCATCTCTACTTGTCATTGACGCTAGTCACAACATGCATTATACAACTTCTTCTTGTTTCTGAAATGTGTTGACGTACTTTAACAAGGGTTGTGGGTTTTTTTCGATGGCTTCTGCAATACAGATACCATGTATACATTTAATGAGGGTGGTTGGGCCATATTTGAGAAATAATAAATACACTGCCATGATCTTCTCCTTCTCCATCTTGTTTACTCATTTCCTTCTCAACTGGGGTATAAATACTTACTTTTCTTCTTGTCTACACTTCCCGATGGTCAACTTGTCAACAATGAGAAACTTCTCATTTCTAATGCGTTTAATACCCCGTGGGATCCATATTTTGAATTTGTTGTCCCTTGCTTGCCACTGAATTGATTCTCTCATTCTTATATATTATTTTATTTGGGGTATGTCCCACAAACATTCAAATTCCTTAGAAAAGAAAAGGGTGGGAACTTTAATTTGAATGGCCCTATCAAATGTCGACACGTGGTAGTATGAACAGGGGACCCATTTGTGTAATATTAAGACGAATGGCCGAGGGAATGGGACTTCTATAAATGATACACTTTTACACCGATATAGATGGAGTTTGAGAGCTCTTTTCTATTCCAAAGAGTGTAAACCAATAATTTACAGTTATGCCACTCTTGCCAAAAAAATTCAGATTTAATGGGGAATCCATCATCATCGGCAAAGGTAAGATCATAATGGGGAGAGACGGGAGAGAGGAGAAACCCTAGTTCCGGCGGCCTTCCTTCTTGTTCCCATAGCCTATCCTCTCAAACATACCTTTTTCTTCCAAATTATAATGCAGTCGTTAGATGGTGATCTAACGACTGCAATGGGGACATCCCTAGATTTAAATTCTAGGGATGCCGCCAGCAGATGAATCCTCTCTCTCTCTCTCTCTCTCTCTCTATATATATATATATATATATAATATGTAAACTCATGTAATGTTAAACATTGTTTTGGATAATTTTGGTGGGATGAAGTTATGAAGAATTTATCTAAGTTTTTGGTTAGTCACTACAAAAAAGAAAAATAATTTGATTTGTATTAGCAATTTTTTTCACCCTTATGTATAATAAAATAAGCAAATTAAAATAGTAACTAAATTATTAGGATTTTTTTAAATCTGTAGAAATATAAATCTTCAGTGATGGATTTTATCACTATATGAGAAGGGTTGTGGCAATAAAGACTTATAGTTTCAACTCTTTAGATCTGCTGTTAACTTTAATATGTACAACCCATATATATATATATATATATATATTTGAAGTTAGCTAAAGCATCGATAAGAGATATAGTTATAAATTTGAATAAAAAGCTATAGATACTTATAACTTTTTTATGTCTAAAATGAGAATAAGTTAATTTTGAATAAAAAGAATTTGCAAATGTATATAAACACATGTCAATTTTGCTATGCTACATAGCAAGTACTCATTTTTACAAGGGTATACTAGAAAAAAAACCCCAAAATAATATACTTTTTCCAAAATCTACTTTTAATGAATTAGAATTTTACATAATTTTTTAGCTAATTCATTTTTTTTAAAATAGGGTTAGTTTTTTTTTCATTTTCACCCACTTTTTATTTTAATGAAAGAAATAAAACCCTTTGGTTTCTTAGAGAAAGTAAAATTAATTTACGGTATGTACATATTTGTGTACATCTTTGTGTGTGGGTAATAGGTATGTGTATGTGATAATGTCCCTTGCGTGTGACACGTAAGTGCACGGGTTTGCCGAAGTAATAAATCCCAGGTGAGTGGGTTATCATATCCACATGGAATAGTGAATAGAAACACAACGATTGCTACTTAACTAAGTGAAGATGAAACAATAATAGTGTGGATAAAATCAATGTGAACAAAGCTAAAGAAAATAAGAAAGAGAGGCACGATAAAATGAGAAGAAAGGCAATCGATAGAAAGTGGGGCACTCGGACATTGCTCCCCTAAGGTTATTGATTCAAGTTCAAGGCCAACTATTATGTTTTCTAACTGATTCTTAATGAGTCGTGAAAATCCTAAAATACACGATCCTAAACCTAAGGTCAACGTGACTAACTCTATACTATGCCCCGGCGGAGAAATCGCTCAGTCTCAACACCTCACATTGTGTATAGTTGCAAGAAGCTCTATTGATTCCAAGTGATAAACCCTATTCCTATATATAGATCTAATCCTTTGGTCCAGGCGAAAAACCCCTAGTCACAATTAAGCCCAAAATACTAAAGATTACTTCAATGCTTCACTCTATTGCTCACGCAACTAAGCCCCAGAGGAGTTCCTCTCTTAGCACTTCACTCTATTGTGACTGAAAAGAACTCTAGGAATATGGAGGTAGGATAAATCACACCGGAGGGGAAAGGGGACGCTCCGCTACATCTTGTCTCACCCTCTCAACCCTCTCCAATCTAGTATTGTCTAACCCTCATGGTGTGTCACTCATCCACAAAGGCTACCAAGATGGACTCTCAACCCTAGTGTCACTCTAAGGGAGAAATCATTCAACAAACATTCAAGATTGGAACTCAATTAAAAACATCAATTAAGGAAAACATAATAAAAGGTCAATGAAACAATAGCATCCTAGGATTTACAAGTCCAAGTACTCACTAGGGGGTTTAGCTCTCCATGGAGCAAGATACAATCAATAATGAAATCGAAAGTAAAAATATGTAATCCATAAGAAAACCCCTTTGGTATTCGTGTCGATGGTCTTGTGGAGTAGCCTCGTCCTCTCCAAAGGTCCCCTTGTCAAGCCTAGGGCACACCTCGCCAGATCGGTGCTGACGAAAGCTCCCCCAATAACTATCTTCCAAGAGAAACGCGGTGTCGAAGCCATAAAACCACTCCAAAACCCTTGCCAAAGCCCATCTAAACCCTAGGCGCAGGCCTCCCAAAAGTTAGAGAAAAGATGGAAAGAAAGATGAAAGATGGATTCCTAAATCAGTACAAGTCGCGGTTTTATAAAGGGCTGGAATCGAGCATCAACACGGGTGTGGATAATTTCCACACGCCCGTGTGGATTTCTAGAAATTTGATTTTCTGTGAGCTGTGAACAGTAACTACTACAGTGCTTGTTACAGTAGCCTCCTACAGTACTCTGCCAAAATACTCCTGAATCCACACTTTTTATCAAGGCAACATAAATGGGCAAACGTCTATGCCGTAGATCGCATCGCTTCTTCAATAAAATGCCATATTGGTGAAGATCTTGTTAACATTGCACAAAGTCAGAATACGCAAATGTGACTGCCTTTGTGCCCCTCCAAACCATGTAATTGCTTGAGCGCATGGAGGTTGGCATACATTCACATATCTTCGATCACAACTTGTGTCTTCACATTTGTTCACTCCAAGACTTCATCAACAAAGTACAATCACAATCTACTTTGGCTTCTTTCTTTCATATTTGGCTTCACAACCCTTCACGAAAGTTCACAAATACACATGTATTAGTGCTAAAATCTGATAAAAATAATGCTCATCATAAGAAAAGAATACTTTGTATTACAAATACACAAGCACTTATCAATATGTATGTATTTGTGAGTGTATGAGTGTATGCATTTGAATGAATACTCATATTTGTATGAGTGTTATGATGCATACCTTCTCTATGTAGGTAAGGATATTAGATTCATGAGTAATGCTATGCATGCCTAACAGACTGCCAGAATTGCTATTTTGAATGACATAGCAGCTGATGTGGCATCCACATAAGTATAAATTCTCTTTCCTAGTCATTTAAATTAAAAATAAAAATAAAAAATAAGATAAAGTCTCCCGAAATGAAGCCCATCCCTAGATTAGCTCCCCTCTTGCTGTCGCCGGCCCGTGTCCTCTCGCCGTCGCAATAACTGGTTCTAACTCACACTATTGCTGTTCCAGTCCTGGCATCCCCCTCACGCCATCACCGTTCAGGTCCTGGCTCTCCCTCACACCGTCCTTTTTCTTCTCACCCAATCCATTTTTCAATCCCTCCCTATCATGTCTCTTGGCCTTGTGTCTCCTTTCCCCTTCATCGGACTAGTTGGAGATGGCTCTTGAAGGTTCCACAGGCTGAGAATGCTGCCCATAGAGTTGAACCTATGCCTTTTAATGGAAATATGGTGCCTTTTTTCTCCTACTCCTTTAGCCTCTCTTAGTTGTGTTTTTTTGAGCTTTATCTATTGCTTGGTGTTTTGCATAATCGATTGGGAGTAGGTGTAGGTAAATTGATCGGTAGGAAAAAAATTCCTTATTGTATGTGTTTATCTTGATGGTGTTGGTGTTATATTTCTTTCAAGCTAATCATTTATCAGGGAAAAAAAAATAAAACTCAACATGTGGGTAGTGTGTGCTAGTGCATGCTTATGCTATGTAATTGAATTTGAGCACTGGATTTTGGAAATGACAATACAATTTTGGTGTTAATTGTGATATATATACTACCAATACCATATGAAAGTTTGATCTAGATAAAAGATAATATTCCTGACTTGTTTCTTTCTCCTATATTGGTTCAAACATTTGTGATTCTAATACATGATTTAATCATCAACCTACTGAATCATGTTGGTAGCCTCTGCCATTTATTCTAATTCTGTTGTTTGTTATTCCAGCAACTTGATTGGTGGCTATTAATTTGCTGATATGTTTCTTCATGTTTAGGCTTTTGTTTGCAGATTTGAAGAAGGCTTCAACTGCAACAAAGCAGAGACCATCAGTAGAAGTCACTGTCATTGGTGTTACATTCAACCTTGTGAACCATGATGGAAAATTAGTAACTGAGAAAGACTTTCTAGGGAAGTGGACATTGATCTACTTTGGGTTCACTCATTGCCCTGATATTTGTCCTAATGAACTTCAAAAACTTGCTATTGCTATTGTTGTTGACAAATTCATTAAGTTAGAAACATCCTCATGTGAGAAGATTGCTTATATGTTAGAATGCTTTTACATGATGTTCTGGTCTAGCCATATGGTGATGCATAAGATATACTTGCTAGCATATGAGCTTTTTTGGTACAAACTTATTTACCTATTCTTTGGTAACATGTTGTAACTCAACTTCATTATTTTTCTTGTGAAAGATATGTATCAAGCCATTGTCATGTATCTTTAGGTATATTTTATATTTATAATTAATATTTACATTAATTGTGTTTGCTTACTGTTGTTTATCCTCCATTAAAATTGTTCAGGTTCATCCTCAGTTATCAAAGGAAGAGAAGATGAAGGTCTGTTGTGGTATAAATTTTGAGAAGTTATCATCAGAATAATTCAAGCACTTGACTCAGAACTTAAATTTTCCATCAAGAACAGCAATTCAAGCTCTCATCATGCAAGATGAATTATTTTTAAAATTGAATACAATTTAAATATCTAAAAGGAAACCTTTTGAAGTAAGTCCTGTCCAAGAATTTCATTGGTTCTTTGTGATACACGATTAGTACCACCATCCTCAGCAAAATTAATATCTATTATTCCTTTTTCTTTGTTTCCTATTTCTTTAATTTTTCATTTGAGTTTGATATAATTCAATGATGCAGAACAAGGATTTGTGGTGGAGAAGATAATTATAACTATAGAAGAGAAGGAAAAAAGAAAGCAGTGACATTCAAAGAAGCTAGTAATTTGTTTCTAATATTTTTTTTTAAAATTTCAGTAAATGTTAAGGTAGTTATTGAAGTTTGATTGTTTTTGAAGATAAAAGGAAGTCACCAAATTGTTTCAAGATGAATGTTGGAGATGCATTCATCTTTTTGATAAATCAAAAAGATAAAATCTTTATTACAAGTTGATTAATCCTTGTCAAATTGTCAAACTATGTCAAATTGTTGACAAGGATTTATAAATCAACAAGAAAGACTAACCAATCTAGCTGGTATTATCATAGCTCTCCAACAATCAAATTTAAATCTAACAAATCCAAATGAAATTGTACAACGATAGAAGAGGAAACATAACAAAATGCAATTTAATTTCATTATTTAAAAACCAAGTAAAGGTTAAAAATTTAATTTTCTCACATTATACCTGAAGAAGAGGAATTAGTCTTGTATGTATTGTTATGAGGGCGTGAGTTGGGACAATCAAAGTTGTTATGATGATGAGGAGGTGCTAGGACTAGGACTGTGACCGTGTGGGTGTGAGCCTGGACAACGACGGGGATGGCGTGAGTCAGAGTAACAACGGCGTGGGTGTGACCTGGGACAACGACGAGGATGGTGTGAGTTAGAATGGCGATGGCATGAGGGAGAGCCGAGACCGAAACAGTGACGGTGACAGAGAGAGGGGAAGATGGGGCGATGACCATGAGAGGGGTGTTAATCTAGGGTTGGGCTTCATTTCGGGAGACTTTATCTTGTTTTATTATTTTTTAAAATTCAAATGACTAGGAAAGAGATATATGCTGCCAAGTCATTCGGGATAGCAATTCGGGAAGTCTATTAAGCATATATAGCATTACTCTAGATTCATTATGTAGTCCTTGTAAACCTTTTATTAGGTTTTTTATTAAATACTACAAGAAATTTGGTTATTATCTATGTTATTTTTCACTACTTAGTAAATTTCATAGATAAATATGTTCCATTATCTATGATTTCTAGATTTCGTAGGGCAAAATAAACGTTATGAGGTGCTAAATATTTCCCATCTGCTGGAAGATCATGGCCTACGAATGATTTTTAATAGCTACAATTAGTTGTTGTAGATAAAGCAAAACATCTTTTCCTACGAAGTATATTGTAGAGCAAAGAAATTCTAATTTTAGCTACGAACTCTAAAATGTAGGTAATAGTTTTGTTTTCATCTACACAAGAAACCGTAGGTACAAGTACATTCCATTATCCACAATTTCTACATTTTGTAGGGCAAAATAAATGTTATAGGGCGCCAAATATTTCCCATTCGCGAGAAGATCATGGTCTACAAATGATTTTTAGTAGCTACAATTAGTTTTTTGTAGGTAAAGCAAAAAACAATTTTCTACAACATATATCTTAGAGCAAAGAAATTCTAATTTTGGCCACAAACTTTAAAGAGTAGGTAACAGTTTTGTTTTCATCTATGCAAGAAACCGTAGGTACAAGTATGTTCCATTATCTAGCATTTATATATTTCGTAGGGCAAAATAAATGTTATGAGGCACCAAATATTTTCCATTCTCAGGAAGATCATGACCTAGGAATGATATTGAGTAGGTACATTTAGTTTTTGTAAGTAATGAAAAATATTTGTTTCTAAAAAATATATCGTAGTAAAAAGTTATTCTAATTTTGACCACAAATTTTAAAACGTAGGTAATCGTTATATTTTCATCTAGTTCCATTATATACGATTTTCTAAATTTTGTAGGGAAAAATAAATGTTATGAGGTGCCAAACATTTCCCATTCACTGGAAAATCATGGCCTAGGAATGATTTTTACGAGTTACGATTAGTTTTTGTAAGTAAAAAAATAATATGTTTCTACAAAATATATCGTAGATAAAAGATATTCTAATTTGATGTGCATTAATTTTAAGCGATATTTATACACATATTTAATTCTACAAATAAATCAACATTAAATCAATCTGACAATCAGAAGATGGCTAGCCAATTATAGAAACATTTAAAGAAAAATCAAATGAACAACTTGACTTCCACCATTAAGATATGTATTGAGGAAAAGTTAACATAATACTAATTAAATCAAAGTTTATTGAAACCTTAAATGATAATAATAAATTATAAGAACTACTAATATCAAATCCAACATTAATTTAACTTGCTTAAACATAAATATAAAAGACAAAATAAAGTCCCATCTGACAAACCAATGGAATGAGTTGGATATATATATATATATATATATATATATATAGAACTCATCTGGGACCAAGACGAATCAGTCGGACATCATCATCATCATCATCATCATCATCATTAACATTATAATGAGTTAATATTAATATTATAATGAAAAGATGATTCAACAACCTCATAGTCTATTAACATTATGAATAGTCTCAACATTAATATATTTTTATCTTTTCAAAATTTTGTTTTCATTATTCTTTTATTTCTAACAACCTAATTCATTGTAAATTTCCACATTTGTTTTATTAGTTCACAGTTTCTGTCTATATTGAATTAAATATAATTATATCAATCAATAATTTAATATTATAATTAAAAAAATAGTTTAACATAACTATTCATATTTTCATATCATTTTTTTAATAAATTAAAACTAACAAATAACAAAATTATATGTCTAAACTATTTATAAAATGTGCAAGAGTTGCAATATGCTCTTCAACATAATATAAAAAGTCATATTTCACTTAAAATTTATTTTTATATAAAAATTAAATAAAATAAATATATTTCCTTTTTTTAAATTTTAGCCCTATTTCAATATTTGCTCTCCTCTTGCTCATTGCTCTCCAAAATCTAGGGCTTTCAATCTCTCATCCCCGTTGTGTTGCTTTTGCTCACGGATCTTTTTAATAGTCTTCTCTTTTTTAATTTTGGTCTTAAGTTTACCTGTGAAATTGTCAACCCTTGAGGTACTTTCTTGAACCTTTTTTTTTAAATTTTTGCCTCTAATTATTGCATGCCTTTGCTGCCTCGCTGCTTTCGGATTCTTGTTCACGAGATGCCATTATATGGTTTAAATTATGTAGTATTCTGTTTTTTTAATGCTTGCATTGATCCTATTTTGTTAATACTTTGGAATGTTTTTTAGCAGTATTTTTGCCAAGTGTTTGCTTAAATGCCAACATTGCTGACCTTCCTACTCTTACTACACAAACACTGATGCTTGCTCACCAGGTTTGAGTCACTAATTTTGTCTTCATACTCTTAGATTTTAGTTTGTTGTGCTAAATTCGAAAGGCAATATAATGATCTTTATATTTTATATTCTATTATGATGATAAGAGAGAACAAAACACACAACACTCCTATGATTTGGATGTGGTCCTCTATTGTCCACATTCTTTTTATTCATTCTCTTCAGAATTTTCTTCATAATTGAGCTTTAATAATTTATATATTTTGTCTTAATAACTGTATAGAGGATGAGGAGTGATCAACTTCTTGTGGTGGTGGTGGCAGGTCCTATCTATAATAATGTTAATGTTTGTGAGACAAAGTCATATTAATGTTTGTGGGCCAAAGTCATATAATAATGTTAATGTTTATGGTCTCAGAATAGTTTACTACCTTTTCTATAGAAGCAATAAGCATTTCATTTATGAGTAAAGTACTAGAAGTACGTGTGTTGGTCTTCATCTGTTAGTGTTTTTCTTTAGAATTTCATTAAGATTGTTGACAACGAGGGATTCATGTTGTGAAGCTCATGATATTTAGTAAATGCATATGTATATGAATCATAGTCATTCCCATTCTATAATTCTTGGTGAATTATAGACAAAAACAAAGTTTCCACCGAAGATGTTGTTCATCTTCAATGAAATTTTATAGTGTGACTTAAAATAAAAGCATGGGTGATTTGTATTTGTGCGTGTGTGGGAGGGGAGGGAATGTTGACTTGCTTTCATTGCTACGATTAGAGAAGAAAAGATGGTGAAGGGCATGATGAGGAGGGAGACATGCATGAGGATCAATGACTTGTTGTTAATTTGGTGGTGTGGTGGACACCCTGAAACTTTTTAGAGATAGAGAGAGAAATAGGTAGGAAGAGTTAAGGAGGAGAAGAAGGAGCTGGTAGTTAGAAATTGTATTATATGTATGTGTAAATAGTGATATTAATTAAAAAAAAGAAGATGATGATAAAGAATCCATTCATCCTTGTTGCTCGGTGTGCTTCTGGGATCTGCCACCTTCCATCCTTGGTTAACACATCCTCTCTATTTATTGTGAAAAGATTAGTTGTGATAGCACTAACACTTAATAACAGGGTTAAAAGTACTGTTTTAACATATACAATTAATAACAGTGTTAACACTAACATTTAATAATAGGGTTAGCATAAAGAGAAGCTAAGACAAGATAGTGAAATGAATAATGAACAAAGGCATAATGATACTTTTGCTAATTGGTTTAGAAGACGAGTAAGTACTTGTTGTCGCGCTATATGTTGTCACGTAATATTAAATTATATTAAATCAAGTAGTTAATTTATTTTTAATCTATTTTTGTAGGTGATTCTATTACACAATTGTGAAAACTCACAGGCAACAGCTGCATTGTATACTTTAGCATGTGGACCAAACATGTGTTGTAAGAAGTACACATGATGCATTGTTAATGGAGTGAGATTCCATATGAATGCTCAAGATAGCCATATTCGAAGTCAAAATAATGGAATTATGGTCAAGGAAAATCACAAGGATAATATCATTGATTTTTATGGTTTCATATAAGAAATTATTGAGTTGGACTATGTGGGAAGGTGACAAGTTGTTCTTTTTAAATGCAAATGGTTTAATCTTGGTGATGAACAAAAGGATGTCAAGAAAGAAGGTAATTTTACAAGCATTGATGTTGGAGGAACTTGGTACGAGAATGATCGTTTCACCCTAGCTTGCCAAGGATCAAAAAAATTTCTATCTAAATGATACTAAATTGGGCAAAGATTGGCAAGTTGTTCAAAAATTTCAGCATCATCGCATTTTTTATGTGGAAGAAATGGAAGTTTAAAGGATGGGCATTGATGAAAATGAGAACTTTGACAATATTGTTTACCAAGAAAATGAGGCTCATGGAATTGGAGTACAAGCAACAAACATTGATGATCAATTTACATCTTTCTACAGAGAGGATGTTGATCCTAACATTGTGGATCAGAAGGATGTATCTAATTATCTCTTCAATGATAGAAGTAGTCATGGCGACAATGTGGATGCATTTAGTGATGAAGATGATTATGATGATACATTACTTGAATATTGTAGTGATGATTAATCATAATGTCGATGGTATTAATGATGACTGTGATGAGTAGTTTGCCTATTGGCAAAAACTTTTTATTTGTGTAAGTTTTAATGTTAAAATTTGCCATACATATTTTTAACTGCATTTTTTTTATGTTCTTTAAATTTGTATGAATACATTTTATCTATAATGATACCTTTTATGAATATGTTACGATGATCACAAGCTTTTTTTAATTATTTTAATGTGTTCACTTCTTATAATTATTGCAGAAATATGGCTCCAACTCCAAGACGTTAGTTAAGTATTAAAGTTTCAAGAGTTTCTCAATCGAGTAGTTTGCAATGAGAGGAAAGAATTATTGATTCACAACAACATGTGTCATTGCGTATGGTTCCATCGGTCTCATCTACATAGCCACCATCTAATGCTTCCCTTCAAGTTGGTTCTTATGGTAATTTTTTTTTTATATTTTACATTGAATTGGTGTGATTAGTAGATAATTGAGATTGTTTATTTGATGTTAACTTCATTTCTTTTTTTGTATCTTCGTTTTATTTCATAGGTTCTAGTGTGATGAAGAAGAATTGTAGAGGTAAGACACGGGGTTGTAATTTGCAAAAATTGGAGAATTCATCAAAAAATAGGCTTCCTATTTATATAGACATGGATCAAGGTAGACCATTGGATGCGGTGCAATCCGCAAAGCTATTAAATGAAATTGGTATTACTGCTCGGACTTATTTACCTTGTCCATGATCAATCAAAAAACTCGATTGGGAGGAGCACATAAAACAGGTATTTGATCGTCTTGGGTATGGCTTATATTATTGTGATATGTAGTTTATGTATTCTTGTGTTAACAAATTTCTTTGTTTTTTGTAGATGAAATTGAATGTTATTGGCATTGAGACAGATTCAAGGATAGCTTATTATATTGTTGACATACTAAAGAATAGAATTAGAGAACATCGTCAATCATTGAAGAAGTACTATTTGAGCTTCTAAAGCTACGAAGATGCAAAAAGGAAGAAACCCAACGAGTTTATTACTCAAGAGAATTGGGAGGATTTATGTGATTATTAGAACAATGATAAAACTAAGGTATGTGTATCTTATTAATAATGATTACCAATAATGTATTTTTATATTTTTTTATGATAATAATTTGTTGAACTTATTTTTTTAAAAGGAGAAGGCTGAAAAAGCAAAAGTTGGTAGATCATTTATGAAGACACCTCACAATTAAAGATCCAAATCCTTTGTTGTTGTTCGTTATGAGCATGTAAGATACGAACTTAATTTTTAATCTGATATAATATGGAATTCATACATAGCCACTTCATTTCTTTTTATATAATAGATGAGGAAAGATGATGAAACCAGAGAGCAACATGACTGTCATAGGATTGAATTATACAAAATCACACACTATAAAGAAGGAAAAGGGTGGACTTCACCGGAAGCAAACGCTAATTATGTGAGTTTATCATCTTATTTATGCAGATTTTCATTTGAAATTTTGATGTGCACTCATTATTACAATTTTAGTGTGCAATGCAACAAAAATTACAAAAGGAAATTGATGAAAATCAAGATGTTGATGTTGACAAAATTTATAATGAAGCTCTAGGCAATCGATCGAGTTATGTTAAGGGAGTAGGTTATGGTCCAAAATCAATTTTCCCTAGGATTAAATTATATTTCTCTATAAATTGCTTTTGTATATATTGGTCACATTTCTTGTAGTGATATGTCAAAACCTACTCTAGGTAGGATGACGTAGTAAGATGTCTTGTCACATCTAGTATAGTAATTCCTCCTTCTATAAAAGGAGAGGCTTTGTATACATTTGAAGACATGAATGAAAGGAATGAAAAATATTAGCTTTTGATAAATAGCTTTGTGCTCATAATCTCTATCTCTAAACTTTTTTTTGTTTCATTGCTTCAGACTTCATAACTGTTACAACCCCATCATTGTAAGAGAGTCCTAACTACCTTCTCTTATGGTATCAGAGTCAATAAGGTTAGTATATGGAGGCGTAAAATCCCTAGGGCTTCTCTTTCCCTAAAACATGCAGTTTTTATATGAAGTTGTTATTTCTCCTTACAAGTTTTAAGAATTTGTTCTTTTTTATTTTCATAAATTTTGAGCTAAAACAAAGTAAATGGCTCCTTAAAAGATGAGATTTGACATTAGTTATTTCTCTTTGAGGATAGATAGTGAGTGGCCACTTGAAGGGCAAGGACCCGTATGAAGGTTTGATGACCGAAAGTAAGAGAGAATAACTGCTTAACTGCTTACTAATCTTATTTTTCTTAAGAGTGAATCTCTGTGATGCTTGGTCTCTAAGATAGTTGAGATACTATTGTTCTTATATCAAGATAATAGAGATAAAATTCCAGTGATGCTTGTTCCCTAAGACAGTTGAGACACTGCTAATCTTAAATCAAGATAATGAAAATAAAGATTTATTGAAAAAAAAATCTAAAAAAAGAAAGATAGCATGCATTCTTATCTTGTGTAACTTGAAATAATTTTTAATTTGATAATTAAAACTATATTGGAAAAGAGAAAGAGAGGCATTATTTCTTATTAAGTATTACTTACAGTAGTAATAATTACTGTTAGCAGTATTTTTTTTTAGCAATAATTATTATTATCAAAAATAGCAATAATTATTAACAATTTTAGCAATAATCATCAGCATAATGTTTATCGATTGTAGTAATAATTATCAGCATAATGTTTATAATCGTAGAAATACTTACCACTATTTATAGCAATAATAAATTTAAATAAAATTATCTATCAAAACAAAACATATCTATGAACACAAAAGAAATAATAATAGGTCAAGGAGAAATATATCTCCAAAAAAATATAGCGACTAGTATCTTAGAAATGCTAGATAAATTAGAAAATTTAAAACAAATTCAATCCTTCTTAATAAAATTAAAGTATACTAGAAATTTTATACCAAATTTAAGTCAATTAGCAAGACCATTATATAATAAAACTAAGCAAACAAGAGAAAGACATTTTAATAATGAAGACATAAAATTAGTTCACCAAATTAAGGATAAAATAAGAAATTTTAAACCACTAGAATTGCCTCCCCAATGTAGTTATTTAGTTGTAGAATCTGATAGAAGATTAGGAGGATGGGAAGTTGTATTAACATATAGACCTACTATATTTTCTAGTATAAAAGAAGAAAAATTAAGTAGATATGGTAGTGGTACTTACCAAACAAAAGTAACTGCAACAAATGTTGAAATTATAGTAGCAATAAAAGCAATGAAAAAGTTTAAATTATTTATAATCTCAGAAAAAAAAAGCTTGACTTTAAGAACAGATTGCAAAGCATAGTAGTATTCTATAATAAAAATCCAGAAAGTAAATTATCAGGAAATCAACGGTTAAAATTTATGGATTACATAATAGGTAATGGGCTCCAAGTAACAATAGAACACATAAAAGGAAATAATAATTGTTTAGCAAATAAGTTCTCAAGAAAATCAAAGAACCCACTTGATTTGTCCATACGCGATGACAAAAATGGGGATTACAAAACCAGTAACTTCCTATGAGTTTTTGTTACCGTGGTAATCAAGAACCCTTATTTCCAAACCCTTGGCTTGAATCTCTGAATGTTTAGAACAATGACTGCAAATCCCACATGATCATTCCCATTTCTAAGCATGGGATGAGCTAAGCTGATACCAATTACCTATAGCATATAGTAATCTTTTATGAGATTAATAATTTCCTTTTTGTTTTTGCATATGGAAAGGAAAAACTTTTTATTCGCTACCTTGAAACTTCATGTTTTCCCTATAGGATCAAATATTCATTTCAACACCCCTTTACTAATGACCAATCATTAGCATATCTTTTTAGATAACATCTGGGCCTCCCAAAATAATCCTAAAAATCTTATCCCAATTCTCCATACCCTGAGTAACTACTTTCATAACAAGAATAAATCCATGAGCCCAAATTTTCTTACCTCGTCAAGTATTACCTCTTAAGTCTTGAAGATGCATATAGTGGAATAATTCATTAAATAAGATAGAAAAATCAAATTTTTAGAAATAGAAGTAAAATTCTTGAAAGAAAAAGAAGTAAAATTATAAAAATAATTTGTAGAAAAAATGAGAACAAAATGAAGAGTTGAAGGAATTTATCCAAAAAGAAAAAAAAAAAGAAAAAGAAGAAAAATTTGAAATATATCCTGAAAAAATAAGTGAAGTTAAAGAAAGAGTTTTTGAATTAGTTATGCGGAAAAAATAGGAACAACAAATAGCTGAGCAGAAGACCATGTGACAGTTGCTCCAGATAGAATCTAGAATTCCTAATGCACTCGCATATGGAGGAATTGCATTCTGTGAACCCAGACATAAAGCTGCTGGATGCCTCTATGAACAAGGTTTCATAATCTTACAAGGATCATTCAATCTTGCCTAATGGAAGAACTAGTCTATTGAAGAGTTCAGTTCAATTTAGTTGACTTAATTGAAAAGGGTCATGTAGCATGAATTTTATCATGAAGGTCTACACTCATCCTAACCTCCCTTGTCCTCTTTACTCATCTTTCCCCATTTACATATGACCATGGCACCTACTAGTGTCCATATGAAGAAAATTAACTCATGGGCCAGAGATTACTCTTTTGGAGACCGTGACATTGCCAACATTTCTAATGATGACTTACTACTCAATCCTGACCACAACTCCTTGACTGAGCACAGCATTGTCAATCTGATGGAAGCTTAGCGTCTTTTGTGTGTGGATGAGGGTTTTTGTGTAGGTGATAGATATGTACATATTTGTGTACATCTTTGTGTGTGGGTAATAGGTATGTGTATGTATGAATGTATGTATGTATTTGTGAGTGTATGATTGTATGCATATGTATGAGTGTAATGATCCATACCCACTCTATGTAGATAGGGATATTAGGTTCATTATTGAATACGTCAAAACCTACTCTAGGCTGGATATTTTAAATCACTTTAGTGTCAATAATAGCGTCACACTAAAATGAATTATCGTGACCACTTTATTCATTACTATTTCATTTTTTTTTGTTAACAAAATTATCACAAATACTAAAATTTTTGTGACAATATCTTTTTATCACAAATACCAAATTTTTAGTGACAACAATTTGGCTACAAAATTTTGAGTACTTGTTGCCATATAGTTTTATTATAAATACTAAAATTTTTAGTGATAACAATTTAGTTACAAATTTTTTGTGTAATTACGACCATATTTCTGAAGTGGTCACTATTGTATTTACTACGGAGGTATTTATGACAGGAGGCGACGACCTAAAAATTGGTCATTATTAATATTAGTGACTAAAATTGCTGCTTTTAGTAACAACTTTGGTTAGCACTAAAAAAATTGTTGTAGTGAACCATGACAAATATTCTTGTTTGGCACAGTATTTGGGCATGCCTTGCCAAATTCCTTGCTACATATTTTATTTTTCTCGTAAAAAATATAATTTGTTATGTGCATACAAAAATATAACAAAAAACTCATTAGAAATTAAAAAATAAATAATAAAATATAAAAATAGCATGGATTGAAAAAATGAGTACTACACTTATGAACTCAACATGAAATTAGTAACAATTACTTACACCCTCTTTTTCGTATCTACAACTACAACCCTTTACCATGCCAATAATTTCAATTGTTACTCAATATAATTCCTACTTTATTAAAATTGAATATTTAATATTAAAAAAAATCATTAGAAATTTCTTGTATTTGGCGCAGAATTTGGTATGGCGTGTCCAAAACCGTGCCAAATACTGTGCGAAAAGTTTTTGTTTAGCACAGCCTTTGGCACGGGGTCCAAAACCATGACAAATATTCTTGTTTGGCATAATATTTGCCATTGTTTTGGGCATGCCTTCCAAAATTATTTGCAACATGTTTTCTTTTTCTTGTAGAAATTATGATTTATTGTGTACATACACAAATATTATAAAAAAAAACTCATTGCAGACTAAAAAATAAATAACAAAATGCAAAACTAGCGTGGATAGAGCATATGAGCACTAGTGAACCTCTTATTAAATCAACATGAAATTACTAACAAATATTTATACCCTCTCTTTGTACTAACAAATATTCTTGTTTATCCAGTTTTTTGGCACGGTTTTGGGCATGTGTTGCCAAATTCCTTACTACATGTTTTGTTTATCTCATAAAAAATATGATTTATTGTGCAAATACATAAATATTACTAAAACCTCTTTAGAAATTAAAAAATAAATAACAATATAAAAATAGCATGAATTGGTGATATAAGGACTTATGAACCTCTTATTAACTCAACATGAAATTACTAACAATTACTTACATCCTGTCTTCGTATCTACAATTACAACTCTCCATTGTGTGAATAATCTCAAATATTTCACAATATAATTCCTACTTTATTGAAATCTATTAATTAATATTTTTAAACCATTAGAAATTTTTGTTATTTTCCATTGAATTTGGCACGGTGTGTCCAAAAGCATGAGCAATACAATGACAAATATTTTTACTTGCCACTATATTTGGCACGGCTTGTCCAAAACTATGCTAAAAATTGTGACAAATATTCTTGTCTAACACGGTATCTGATACGACTTTGGACATACATTGCCAGATTCCTTGCTATATGTTTTTTTTTGGTACAAAAATATGATTTACTGTGTATATACACAAATATTACAAAAAACTCATTAGAAATTTAAAAATAAATAATAAAATATAAAAATAGCATGGATTGAAGAAATGAGTTCTAGTGAATCATTTATTATCTCCATATGCCTCTCTTCATATCGACAACTACAACTACAACCCTCTTGTCACGGCCTAACCCAAAGGTAGGTAAGTGGCAACCGCCGCAATATTCTAAAATAAGTGATGAACAAATTCACCACTCCAAAGCATCACTATGCTACTGATATCCTATCAATAGGTTTTCGGTAAAATAATAGAAAATGTAGAACATATGGATTTTCTCAAACCATCGGGCCAACAAAGGTTTACATTTGAAATAAGTTCAAGTATGTAAATTACATAAGTTTATACAACAAAAAAATAAAATACAAATTTCCAAATTACTTGTGTAGGTCCCCTACTACAATATCAATAAAAGTCAACCTACAATCTAGCCAAACCGAGATGCTGAAGAATTTAGCACAATAACACGATAAGTTAAGAGGGCAAGCCTGAAAAATATCTAGAAGGAGATCTTATGAGTAACAAAGTTACCCAATGAATAGATATACAATTAACAAAATAAACAAGTTCATATAAATAAGGAATATTAGAAAACATATTTTTAAATTCCAAATACTGTAAAGAGATGAGAATAACAAAAAGAAATCAAAAACTAATTATGAGGATTTGCCAAAAAGCTAGTCTCAACCTAGCCGTGGGCGTGGCTAAGTCTGGGCCCACTAAGGCATTTACCCTTGGCATTAGCCACTGAGACCACACATGTGGTGAATCATGGCGTTTCAATTTTACTTAAGGTATTCACCAATATTTCCTATTAGGTATTTCTCCGTGCCTCCTAAATGGGTTCAAATATACTGATCACCCACGCTGTCTCTCGATAGACCGGACCATGAGGACCCCTACTGCAGTAGGCGGAGTTCTAGGTTCCCTGTCACTAATGAAATCATCATGCAATCACAAACAATATATATATACAAAAAAATTGAAACATGATCCTGGAGCCACACACACCCACAAACACATATTCCCAATTTCTATATTGAAAATATACCATCAAGTAATCATCATAATTTTATAAAATTATGATCCCAAGGGAGAACAAAATAAGTAAATCCTTATTGAGGTTGATAATGACCACAAAGCATATTCAAATTGCCATAATGTACTCACTTGAACCAAAATAGCATTTTAAGAATATTCGGCAAAAAAGACTTGCATATATATGGCCATAAAGGGTTATACATACATATATAATAATAATAATAATAATAATAATAATAATAATAATAATAATAATAATAATAATAATAATAATAATAAAGCCGTATCAAACCATAATTTGCAAGTACTATCAAATAAAACACAATCAACTCATAAGGTTTTGGCTAAAAAAAATAGAAGAAATCTTCAATTCCTCCATGAGTTCCTTGCCTTTGCTAGGGGTCTTGCACCTAAAAGAAAATAAATGAGAGACTTACTGATTTAGCCCAAATAACAAGTATAACATGTATCTTATCTCTAAATACAATGCATGAAGGGTTATGACCTTATAGTTAATTGAACCTATCTTAAAAGGTTTAACCAACTAATAGTTTTCAATAACCCTAACTAAGTAGATCAAACTACAACCCACCAAAGGTAAACAAGCTCAAGTTGGATTAAGGTTACTTAAGCCAACCTCAAGCAGTTTAAATTGGGTCAAAACAATACTTACAAAAATTCCGTGCTACAGTAGAAGATATAGTAACTTTTGCCCCAAACCTAGCATATCATCACTAATAGGCTTCCAACCACCACAACTCAATCCCTACTTTTGACCATTCCATCTTCACCTCTAAAATAATTTTATTAAGCTTCATCAATATGGAAATAACTTGAAGAGCAACTCAATTTTTAACTCATCTAGCTTCTATGAAAACATGCAAATGTAATCTTATAATAACTCCTCCACTTTGCCTTCACATTAAATATTCTATAAATTGTTAGAGAGAAGCATCACATGGTATCCTAAAATTTTAAACTAATCATAATCAATCTCAATCTTCCTTGCTAACATTTGAGTTCATCTCACTTTACAAAGTAAGCATTAATAATCTCATTAATAAATTCCGAACTCCATCTTATTAATCTATGATTTTCACCACTTCAAAACACATTAAGTAATTGCATATCAATCATTTACATCTCATACAATTTACCAAATTAAAGATTTAGTCTCTTTTATCACCATAGATTCGGCCACAAGCTTGATCGAGCATCACTCGACCCATGCGGCACTTACCCGATGCAAGTCAGCCTAAGCGTAATAATCGCACATCCATGCCCTCTCAAGCAAAGATATGAGCAACCACATCCACAAGATAAGGAAATAAAAGAGAGAGAAACCTGAGGTAAGAGAGAAAAACTAAACTCTCTAGAATGTAGTCAAGGTTACACCACGAGCCAAGACAGCAACAGCTAAGCCCTTCACCCAAATCTCTAAGAATGAAGGTGGTCCAAAGCCTTTCCCATCAAAGACTAAGGACCAAGGGATGCCTAATGATCCACCAAGGATCAAAGGATCAAGAATGCTAAGAAGAAGCCTGTCTCTTCAAGGAAATCCAAGATGATCATACCAAGAGTTATGATGAGTACATTTTATATAGATATTTTATATACCCTATTGTGTGTTTTACTCATCCTTTTAGCGTATTTTTTTATAAACCGATGGTACTTGAGGTATGTTTGCTAACTGTTGCAGATAATTGGGTTTTAGACCAAAAGGAATGAATAGGGACAAATTTTGATGCAAAACAACGAAAGTATATAGGTTTCAGGACAAGCAGGGTCTGAAGCACACTCGTGCTTGGAAGCACGATCTGAAGCAAGGGTGTGCTGAGCCCTGTGCAATTCACTAGAGTCTGCACAAAACTGAGAAGCACTGTTTTGTTGTCCCTTGCACCATCATGCTGAGGGAGCATGGCCAGTAAGCATGGGCATGCTTACCCCCGTGCATTTTACTGGTATCGTGCCGAAATTATTTCCCAGGATTTGGAGTCAAGCACGATCATAAGCACGGTCGTCAGCATGGTCGTGCTTGCATCGAGAAAAGGGTTATTTAAGCCCTAAAGTTAGATTTCATGGGGCATCTTCTTCTCTCTTTTTGGAGGCGTGGGTTAGGACAGTCGTTGGCATCGTTCAATGCCAGATCTGGAGTGAAGACAAGCGTGAAAAAGGAAGATCATCGGTGACAACCATTATCAAGCTTTCTCTAATGTGATTGTGAAGACAAGCTTTCTCTAATGGACAATCTCTATTTCTCTTATTGCTTTCCTATGATTGATTGTAAAACTAGGAGGGGCTAACCGTTCTTCGGTACCCCGGATTTATGAACCTTGATGTTTGATGTTTTGATTTTAGTGCTATTGATTATTGAGTTTCCTTGTGGTCTCCCTTGTGTTAATTTTATTTATTCATCTTTGTGTTGATTGCCTTGATGCTTATTTGTTGTTTAGTTGACGTAGGGAATTGCCGATAGCCGCATGAGTGTTGATTTTTTGTTGCTAGTTCCCCATAGTTGCAATTGTATTCAAGTCGCTAGTTAACCCTAGATTATCTATTTGCTGCCTAGAGGATAGTCCCTATTTGTCTAGCTAGGGCACACATTAGGGAAGGGATTGAGTCCGCACTGAGCTTTGAGTGAGGACGTACATCATTAAACCCTTCGTAGGTGGTCACCATGATGAGTGTGTAATATTCATGTATTTCATTTCAATTTGTACACTCAATTGGCATGTATTAGAACCATATTGTGGAATTCAATGTTAAATATAGTGTGTTGTGCATTAACAGGCTTAGGATAGTGCTTAAAGATGAGAGAGAGCCAAAAAAAGCATTTCAGACCTTAAACGATGAAGTTGGAGCTCTCTGGGCATCGTCATAATAAGGATAAGGCAATGTGGGTAGCTTACTAGCAACTTACGGTCATCCTTACGGCCGTAAGTCAATTCTAGAAGACCTTGCAAGCATGCTTATAACCGTAAGGAGGATTCAGAGCTAATTCAAAAAACCTTACAGGCAGGACCATCCAAATGAGCTTATGATCACATCATACACTCGTAAAAGCGGTCGCAAGTAGCTAAACAGTGAATCTTACGATCTAACGCTTACGACTGTAAGCTGGACTGCAACACAAACAGAAGACCTTACAAATGGTGCTTACGACTGTAAGTCATCTCGTTAGGCTCACAACCATCTTCTCCAACTCCCTTATCGCCTAGCCCTTACGCCCGTAAGCAGCAAGTAAGTAGTCGGGTATAAACAAAACTTGTGAGGATGTTTAGGATATCTTCTATTTCTATTCTTCTATTCTTTTGGGGTAATTCTTAGAGGCAAGGTTGAGGAAAAAAAGAGATGAATCTCCAGCACTTAAGGAGCAATTTGGAGAGGGATTCAGATCTATATTCAAGAGGTTTGAAGATCGTGGCCGTCAAGCTCATCTTGGCGGTATGCGTGAAAAATTCTCCAGCGATTCTTCATCCAAGGGATTGAAGGGGGATTTTCATGGCTTTCATGTTTTCTTCCATTATTTGAATGCTTGTCCTCCATTAATGAAGGGCTAATTTGTAGATGTTTGGGCATAGTTGAACTCTAGGATTTATTTTCTTGACTTTGGTTGTTAAATCTTTGATACTTAATTAATTTCTTATTTGCAATCATATCTATTTGAGTCTAATTGTATAATTGAATGCTTGATTGCTAATGGGGTGAAAGCCCTAGCAATCATACTTGGTATTGCTACGTGATGATAAAAAATTTCTATCTAGCATAGACTTACCGCAATTTGAGAGAATAGTGGGTACACCTTTGGTTAGGGTATGTAGGAGACTTTATCTCCCACAATCTTTCCGAGTGGATTGATGATAATTTTCGTGCTCTTTACAATTATGTGGAGCGCATTTTTGGAGAAATTACATTTCTACTTTGTATTCAGATTAAGGGTAATCTCTCTTTGGGGAGAGATTATCTACATAAGATATTATCATTAGTCCAAAATAAGGTTTCATAGAGTGTTAATGTGATTGTGTGGATATCTGTATCAGCTCTGCACCTATCCAGTTTCACTTCGCTTGAGAAATCAGGGTTTTGTATATTTCTGAAAACCTTTCGATTCAAATATGATTGCATGTTTAGACAACCATTGTCCTGTACCTCATAACCTTAGGGGGATACTATGCTTGAATATTTCTTTCTTCCTTGATTTCTCTCCTATTACCTCCCGTATTTTCTTATGTTAGTTTGCATTTTATTCACACACACATCACTCGATTGTTTAGGCTATTTTTCGGGTCTAAAGTCATTACTAATATTTACCTCATTCTCTGTGGACCAACATTCTGCACTTACGCACACTTTATTACGTGATAGGCAAGTACACTTGCATCCCTATCACACCACAGTCCAAGGAGAAGCTCATGAAATCATTACCTAGTAATTGCATTTGTTAAGGGGATTAGTCCGGGGCATTGTCCTTTCTATTACTATCTCTTTAACCCAAAACTCTGTCTCTTCTTCTTCTTCTTCTTCTTCTTCTTCTTTTTCCTCTTCTATAGTAGTTTTAGTTATTTCTAATCCAATCTTTGAATCGAAAAGATATTAGGAAACGAACAAGTATCAAGAGCTATTTCAGTCCTTGTGGATTTGACTACCGGATCCTATTGTGTACACTTTACTACTTGTACAACCTGTGCACTTGTGGTTACGCAAGGGGTGTATCAAGTTCCTATCCCCATTTATAGGCTAAGACAAAGAGATAACCTCTCTTTGCCAATACTGGCCATACCGCGCCCATGCCGCGCCATACCACGGCCATGCCTTGGGTCATGTCGTGCTATACCATGCCTATGCCTTGGGCCATCCCGCACCATGCTGCTATCCATGCCACGCTCGGTTATGCCTATACATGTTGTCTTAGCTCATACGGGGCAAGATCCCTTTCCTACCCACCCGATCAAGTTGACCGACAGTACAATATCTGTGCTTACGCTTGATCCGGCTAATCAGCTAATACTTAGCCAATCCTCAGGCCTTCTAACTTTCCTCTAGATCATGATCATCCATCCTCAGTCAAAGTCCCTCATCCACGTGCATCATGCCCAGCACACTATTCAGCAAGCTCTCGGTTACACACGATACTGGCCCATGTGGTTCTTGCTCGGCACTCCCTGCTAGGATCCTCGATCATGTGCAACTCCCGCACACCCATAGGATGATCATACTGGCATCAAATTACATTGGACTTGGATTTTGGCATACCTTGGCCTCCTCGGACCTCTCCCCTCGGTAAGGGACCACCCTTTACTAGCCATGCGAGGAAACCCTATGACAGATTCCATCTAAATCCCATAAATCTAATAAGACAATTACAAACTAGCATTTTAGCATTTCCATTCAACAATTTTTCATTCAAGAAGATTCAATCAAAAAGCTAGGAAAATTCAGCATAATACTAGAAAATTCTCCTTAAAATAATTTAAACATAAATCACAAAGAAAAACAAATAGATCCAACTCTACTCATGTGAAGCTTTTTCATTGGATCAACATTTAGGATGCAAGCTTGCCTTTAACTCCTTATTAGCTCTCTTCGAGCTTGTTCTCCTACTCCTATGATCCAAAGAAAATCAAGAAATTTAAAGATCATCAATAATAAGAATGAGATCAAAGCCTCCAATTAGGACTAAATTTAAGAAATCCAATCCCTTAATCAGAATAAGGAAAAGAAAATTCAAGCTTCTCACCTTAAAGCTTCAAGAGTTGAAAATAAGAGTAATGGGGAAGAGAGTTCTAAGCTTAGCCTTGGGTTGAGAAGAAGATAGATGAAAAGAGAATAAAACTAATGAAATACTTAAGGAAACCCGTGCTACTACAGTACATGTCTATAGTAACTGCTGCAAAAATGAGCTAAGCTAAATCTACAGAATGTAAGGCCTAACTGTTAGGGATAAAACAAACGATAATAGGCAAGAAATAAAACAAGAGGACTCAAAAAACACCCAGATATATGTGGAACCCCAAAATCAAGAAAACCCACTAGTAGAGGACGAGAGATCTACTATATTAAAGATTTAGTATAAAAGAGTAGCCTACTTAATGGTATTCATCACACACAATGCTGGGTTGGCGTTATCACCACCAACCCCACATAAAACACCACGTATGGCTACATTGCTACTCAAGACTCGTGTTGGTATTCAACTTACAACTTGCACCCCATGGTGCTTTATATAGAGTTATAGACCATAAAATCCTACTATTGTTTAAACTAACTAATCCTATCCAAACTAATTTAAAATTAGAATTTTAATATATCTTTAGTTTGATTAAATATAGGATTGCTAATATGAAGAATCATAAAGACTCATAACCTGATTATAAATAGAATTCAGGTCACAAACTCTAACACTAACATACAAAATACTGGGTATTACATGTCCACTGTGCTAATAATCTCAAATTTTTCACAATTTAATTCTTACTTAATTAAAATTCAAGAATTAATATTAAAAAAACATTAGAAATTTTTTTATTTGCTACAAAATTTGACACTGTGTATCCAAAACTGTGCCTGAAACTGTAATATATATTCTTGTTGGGCATGATATTTGGGACAGTTTGGGCATGTTTTGCCAAATTACTTGCTACATATTTTATTTTTCTGTAGAAAATATGATTTGTTGTGTATAGATACAAATATTACTAAACACTCATTAGAAATTAAAAAATAAATAACAAAATATAAAAATCACATCGATTGAAGCTATGGGTACTAGTAAACCTCTTAGGTAGTGTTTGGCAGCCTGGATATCCTGGATGGGGATGGGATATCCAGGGCTATAGGCCCATCCGGTTGTTTGGTTTCCCAGATGGGCCTGGATGGAGATGGCCCCCATCCCTGAAAATTGGATGAGTGGCGTCCCACCGATTCGGTGGGGCGCTGCTCATCTTGTGGTTTATTCCATCCTTCTTCCCTCTCCCATCCATCTCCATCCCTACCACATCGCGATAAACTCACCAACTCTCGAAGGTCCAAAATCTCGGGCGGAGGCGACAGCGAAGGACTGTTCTTCTCTCAGGATTCATTGCCACCTCGTTGATCCCAACCATCTCGAACGGCGGTGGCAGTGAACGTCTATTCTTCTCTCAGGATCCAGCGCAGCCTCGTTGGTCTCAACCATCTCAAGTGGCAACTGCATCAATCGAGCGTTCTTCTCTCAGGATCCAGCGCAGAACAGGTCTTCTACTTCTTCTTTTTTTTTCAATAAAAAAAAAAAAGAAAAATAAATTAAGAAAATCTCATCTTATTTATTTTATAATTGAAAAATATTTTATTTTTTCAAATAGTTCTATGGATGCCCAATCATCTACCTTTTTTTAATTAAATCTAATCCTGATCTTTTGTCCATTGCTTTGCATTCAAATTTTGGTTGATGCTTTGATGGATCATTTTCCATTTTCTCTATTAAAATTTGGATTTTGTTGTTAGCAAAATCATCTTAACATGGATTGGTGACTTGATGATGATTTTGAGATTTGATATTGTCTTGATTGCTAGATCTCTTAATAAATAATATAATAATAAAATAAATAAATAAAAATCTAAATTTGAGATCATGTAAAAAAACCATAGAAAGAGTGAACACACAGCAGGGCATTTAAAAAATTCTATTAAAAAAATATACAATTGACTATTTATTCAATTTTCACCGCCATCTGTGATAAGTTTGTTTTCTTTATTTATATGTTTATAAAGATTAAGAAAATCAATTATCACACTAATCCATTGATGTGGAATTTGATTAAAATAATCTTCCAAGAAGTGTTGCCCAAGCCTAGCTTTAGGGGTTGAACGTATCTATGTGTGAATAAGATAAAGCACCAAGATAAACTGTTGAAAGTGATTGTGTTGTTAGATTACTGTGACGTGTTTATATAAACATGATTTTTTGTGTAAAAAGTTTAAGTCATGATTATTTTGTTGAATCTCCCAAATTTACCAACTTAGGTGAAGTAGTGTTGCTAATGGATTTATGCATCACATATTCTGTGGATCACTTTGCATAAAGTTCTTTTTGGGATTTTATGATGCCCACTACTTTCTAACATGTGTACTATAATACTTTTTGGGAGAAGTTGCCATGTTTGTGTCTAGACTGAAAATTATGAGGTGTTATTTTAAAATTTTAACTTCTAGATAGGTTTATCCACCATGTGTCCAAATTCTAGTATTGGTAGCAGCTGGGGGAGAAGTTTGACAACCACTGAAAGTGCTAGTTTGGCTTCTCTTTATCTTATTTCACTTCAATGTGTTGTAGACTTTGGTTTTTTGGGTGTTCATTATTGATGTTCTTTGCTTTTACCATTGATTGTTTTGTTGATTCTCATCACTCATTTCATTAATGTTGATTGATTTATGCCAACCCTGCTTTCCTACATTCTCATCATTTCTGTAATTTTTCTTTGTTCTGCCTAGTTTAATATAATAGATTTCATGATTTCTGCCAGTTATGTATGTCAATATTATGTCAAGATTGCTTCCCATTGACATCTGACCACACCAATTTCTGGCACTTGCTGATAAAAATTCATGGTATTAATTCTGATGTTAGTAATATACTTAATCAGTTGAGTCTTTGAACTATCTAATAGTGTTACTTTATTTTAATGTTTTGTATTCATTTTCCATTTTTGTAACTCTCTGTTTCAAATTAGATGGCATAAAACCATCCTGAGGTTTGTTTGCACTTAGTAATTGAATATTTTTCCCTTAAACCAATTTGCCAGAATGTAATGAAAATTGAAGGAATGAGAGTCATGAATGGATTCATGAACATTTATTTTCCTTTCCACTTTGATTATTATTATTATTATTATTAATTATTATTATTATTATTATTATTATTATTATTATTATTTTGCTAATTAGGTGATTTTTCATGGAAAGGAATAAAAGAAAAACCACACAGAAATTATGAGAGGTCGCAACAATTGCAGCCATAATTATGGGAATTATAGTGACACATATAAGTAAGCGTAGATTATGCCGTGCACCCAATTCCCGTAGAGGCTTGGATAGAGAGAATTATATTGACCGCTTGTTAAATGGTGATGACACAACATGTATTAACATGGTTAGACTGAATAAATTCACTTTCTTTAGCTTGTGCTCATTACTACGATCTCGTGGACTGCTCAAAGATTCAATAAATGTCAACGTGGAAGAACAATTGCTGATGTTCTTGCATATTGTTGGTCACAACCAACGAAATGGAGTCATCGGACGCAATTTTCTTAGGTTTGGCGAAACTGTTACCAGATATTTTAATTTTGTCCTACATGCCATTGGTGTAGGTTGGGACGAAGGAAATAAGAAAATAATTATGAGTGAAGAGAAATGCATGACATATCTGATGGTATGCTCTTTATGTCTTACAATTTTGTAGTCACCAGTTACAGTTTGTTTATATATTTCCCTAACATTAAAGATAATTTTTTATTGTTTTGTTAACAGAGCCATCCAAATGAAGAACCATATATAAATAAACCCATTGAAGACTATGATTTTCTTGAAGTTGTTTGTGGCAATGATCATGCAATAGGGCGTTTTGCTTGCAATAGTATTGAGACATCTCCGACTGATGATGGTGTACCAAACTTTTCGCAAGATAATTTTAATATTCTATTGACACCAGAGGATCTTGGACATGGAAAATTTGACAATAACTATGGGCTTAAGACACCCTCACCGATGCCAAATAGCTCACAAGCGCATACCTCTCAAGAAACACAAACAAGAAAGAAAGGTAAAAAAAGAGATGCTAGTGTTGTTTCTGCCTTGGCACAAACTGCTGGTTCAAAAATGGATAGACTTGCACTTGCAATTGAGGAGCATAACCCAGTCACTCTTACCACCAAGCTAAGTGAAGCATGCATGAAGCTTACCGAAGTTGGTTACTTAACATGTGATGTTGCCAAAGTTTATTCATATTATGTAGATAGTGAGAGACCAGAACATTCAAATTCCTTGGGCGCACCAGATATTCTCTGCCAATACATGGCAGAGGAACTTGTAGGACCGCCAGGACAACTTTTTTAGTTTGGGATTGTAAACATGGCATGTGTTTTGCTTAAGGGTTGATTGCTTGTGTTTTTTAGTTTTGAACTACGACACTATGTTGTCAATGTTTTTTATAACTTGGTTGTGAACTTATAGCTTTACTTATGGTGTTAGATTTGTTATTAGTGTGTAATTCTATCAGATTGGAACTATATTTTGAGGTTTATTAAATTGTTGTAAAGCTAATGTTTTCATTGTCTTAATCTATATCATTTTGTCATTAGCTAGTCATGTGGATTTGAGTTATTCATCAAGCTAGTCTGAGTTAATTATCAAGCTTTGAATTTGGGAATTCCAAATTGCCAATGCTAATGTGTCTCTTACTAGTTACTACTTGGTGTCTATAGAGTTTTGCATAGAGAGCTTATTGATTTTTTTTTTTAAGTAATGTGTTTTGTGGTTGTATGAATACATTCTTAGTTTTTAACCTTCTGCCATAAACGAAATACACAAAACCTCAAACTGCTTGAAAAGCATCATGGATTTTCCAGGTCGATAATATAATCAATAAAATCTAGAATACATTTAGTTCTTGCTGAATACATAAGGCTGAAAGCTTGAAGCTTCAAAGCAGTTGCAACAAACTGATTATTTAAAAGCACTAAACAAGAAAGGTTCCTTTTTCATTCCCTTCTAAAAGAGCCACTCTGCAAAAACTTTATGATTTTGGCAAATAGCAAAAGCTATAGCTAATGAAAAAAGGTTGGGCCAGAAAGCAAACTAAAAGTCTTAATCCATAATCATTTTGTCATTAGCTACAATAATTAAGCTAACTTTTTGTTTCTTTACATTATGATTTTATTAATTACTACAATTTTTAAATGTCTATCTCAATATTTTAAACTAATTAAATTAAATTCAAAAAGTCAAGTTAAATAAAAAATTGCTATGCTATTCATTATAAATAATCCATTAAAAATATTTGATGCTAAATAAATAAAAATTTTATCTATTAATATTCGTTATTTAAATCAAATAGTTACTTAAAATATTTTAAAAATAAATTTCTCTAATAATCCACTATAATTGAATTTAATTAAACAATTTAAAAATATCTTAAAAAATTATTAATTAAATAAAGGGGTAACTTCACCTCCTCATGAATAGGGTTATCATACCACTACTATATCCATCCAACCAAACATTCAAAAATGGATATCCAAAACTTTACATATCCTTATCCCTCTAACCAAACACCAAACTATCTTTATCCTTCCTATTAAATCCCTCTAACCAAACATTTAAACATGGATATTCCCATCCATGGATATTCCCCATCCATGGAATACAATATCCCACTATTTAAACACTACCTTATTAACTCAACATAAAATTACTAACAATTACTCACACCCTCTCCTCCTATATAAAACTATAAAATTTTTAATAGATGACTCTACAGCGAAGGAGGTCGCTCCACCCGTATAGATGGCTCCCCAAGAAGAGGAATCTGTTGGGCAAGAGAGTGTTGACGGTGAGGAGACCGATGTTGTAAAGGAAGATAACATCGTTGTCGAGGTGGGATCTGTGACGGATGACAAAATGGACTTAAACGCCTAATTTATGGTTGTAGACAATAGTATAAATACTTTTATTTTTTTCTTATTTATAAATGACAACATTTGTATATGAATCTGAATGTTACATGAAAAAGTCATATAATGCACACTAACATGAAACACTAAACAATAAAAGAAAAATAATACGCAGGAAACATAGATAATACACATGAAACATAGGTAATACACATGAAACATACATAATATACATGACACGTAGATAATACACATGAAATGTAAATATTACATAGGTTACGTATGTAATAAACATGAAATGTAGGTAATACACAACAAAAACAAAACATACATAGTTCAGGATAATATCACACAAAAACTTTTTGGTGTAAGAAAAAAGTAGAAATATACCCCACTTGCATTATGTATAACCCGCTTAGTCCACTATGACTACATTACATGATCAACAATTATGTCTAGACTGATGGCACCGACTACAATGTAAATCGCAGGCATCGATACCATGTGACTAGATTCTCTACCTCCTTAGACACCCAGCAATACTGAGCTCCTCAGTAAGAAGATGTTGGGAGAGAAAAGTCTTAACATCAGTATTCATGCTATCTAAGAAGGACTCCTTGTGGGGCAATGCATAACACAAAATACACAGGAAAAACTAATAATACACAGGAAGTAGTAATAATATACAAGAAAGGTTAGAAATACACATGAACGCATAAATGAAAAGAAACCAACACTAACAGTCATTGATGTATTATGATGGTTCAAAAAGCCTGAGTTTCCGTCCATGCGACCAACTCACTTCCTCGATGGTGATGTCCACAACAAATTTGTGGAAAGTATGGTATATATGGCACATATGTTGAAAGTCCGCATTCGACTCAATAGGGCAAAACGTTTTGTATGTGTCAAGCGTCATGAACTTCACTCTTACTTGAGAAACGTCAAGTGCCCAATGCTCACACATCTCACCTATGATTGTCTCCCATGAGCTCAAGACGGTGAATTAAAACACATGTCCTTCTCCTTTATATCGCGCCAAGGCACAGAAAGTTTTCATTAATGTTGAAACCTACATGAAATTTCAAAAAACCTACATGATGAAACCTACGATGGAGGATTTCACCCACAGCCAAGAAAAGGGTGAAAAATAAGAAGAAGAAGAAGAAGAAGAAGAAGAAGAAGAAGAAGAAGTAGTAGTAGTAGTAGTAGTAGTAGTAGTAGTAGTAGTAGTAGTAGTAGTAGAAGAACAAGAGGAAAAAAAGAACAAACTTACTTGTTCACAGTTTCCTCCACCAACCAAAAGCAAGAAGAAAAAGAAGATGTTGAAGAAATATGAGAAGAAGGAGAAGAAGAAGAAGAAGAAAAAGAGAAAAAGAAAAAGTCTGACAATATTTAATGTGACATGACTTGGCGGGAAAAACTCCACTAAGTTTTTCATTCAAAAGTAATGGCCATTAAATGGACCAAACGGCAGGGACTAAAAAGAATTTGGATTAAAAACAGAGGATGTAATGGAATTTTGAAAAGTCAAAGGGACTACAATGAATGTTTAAAACTTCCCAGTGACTTATAAGTAATTTTTCCAAAAAAGACTATCATAAAATGACAATGTCAATAAAGCACATGCAAATGAAATGCAAAAGGGTTGACAGCATGTCCATCAACATCACTACTAAGATTTGATAGATTGGATCATGAAAATCATGTTAGTATATGCCAAAGATTGCTATAAGATTATGACTAGCTACAATAATGAATCAATGACACAACATCGTTAATGAAAAAAAATATATATTTGAAGTAGTACTATGATAATAATGATTTGATAATATAACATATCACGTATTATGGGTACCTTGCAATAATAATAATAATAACAATAATATCTTTTTTCTGACATCATATTTTTTTTGTCATTTTGTCATAAAAGTAAATGATGTTGGCGGAAATCCTCTTAGTTTTGTAAACAAAAACACAAAATATTAAATGAAAAGGTCAAATACTAAATGGAAATGTCAAATATTAAACGAAATGGTAATATGTGCTAAATGAAAACTTGCAATTTTAAACAAAAACTATAAATTTTTAAGCGAGAAGCATATGTTGTAAAAAATAAAATAAACTGAAAAAGTGATCTGCATAGATTGAAAAGTAAGCTGTCAGAAAAAAAGAGACTGTTTGGCAAATTCAGAGGATCTGTTTGGTTGTTTTGAAACTTTGAATGAATTATAATTAATTTTTCTTAATAATAATAATAAAGGGAAAATTACTGTTCACCCCTCGTAATTTTCAAAACTTCCCAAAAACCCCCTCCTACTTTTTGCACACCCGGACTGACCCTTCCATTAGTGTTTAACTTCCCTTTTACCCCTACCGTTCACTTCAAATGGGTCCATGTTGTGAAATCCCATTTTTAGCCCTCGAAAATGGTGGGAAAGAAAAGGCCAAATCACATCATGTTCAACCTTTTCGAAGGACTTTCCGCTTGGTTTAACGCTTTAAATATTTTTACTAATATGTTTAATAATTGTCATATCCGTGTAATACTTCCCATCTCCGCTTTAACGTTATCTTTACATGTATAACTATTCATATTAACGTGTAAATTCTCAAAGTCTCGCAGAAACGGTGATCTTTTTCGCTTGATCCGAATTCGCTGGCGGTGGTAAAGAGTTATGGTATCCCGTGCATAAGAATTAATGACGGCATTAAAATTTATGCATCGGTAACATAATTTTTTCCCGAACACCCGCTCGTTCTCATCGATCAATGTCGGCCACTCGTGCGCTTTAACTTTTTCTCGGATACGAAGAGTCACCGCTGTGGAATTCACACCATAAATAACCCGGAAGAACCCTCCCCATGGACAACCACTCCTCGTCAGTCCTCATCATCCTCCTCCTCCTCCTCGTCCCTCCTCTTCCCATGGACAACCACTCTACTCTCGAAAGAATGTTTTCGTGAACCTTCTTCCTTATCTTGAGAATCATTTAGCCACAATCACGCAACAAGTTAAACTATCTTTTTCAGCTTAGTCGAAAATGCTCTCATAATTGCCCGAATGCAGAGGATTCTTCACGTGTGGATGACGGGCAAAGCAATTGCGAGCATTTCTCGACTTGGGTAAGAAAAAGAAATTTTTTTCACGTATTTCGTGATTACGGAGGATTCTCTAGAGGAGGGAGATCGGAAACATCCTTTAAGACGGGGTTGATATTTATCACTTGAGACTTTCTGTTACCATTTAAGAATATTACGTCAGTGTATAACTATTACGTTCTGTGTTTAACTATCAGGATCTTCGTTTAAGTCCCGACCATGACACATTGATTAATAGTCGCTTTTCATGAATGTGTGTTGTTTAACCTTTTTTTAATGTTAGTACGTTATGCAGTGTTCAAGTTGATGCGCATGTTATGCAACCTGCTGTGAGCATTCGAATGTACGACCACTTGTTTCGTTATACGAGGGTCGAGTCGTGAGTGTCCAAAAGTCCGAGCGGACGTTGTAAATGTTGTAAATGTTGTAAATCTTTTATAAATAAAAGCGAAACAAGCTTATTTGACTCGTGAACTTCAAAATTTAAACATAGACCTAGTAAAAACAAACAATGTGGGAAACAAAAAGAACGCCATTGTAAACAATAAAAATACGTGAAATATGTTTAAAGCAAATGACAACGGTGTTTAAGAAAAAGTTACTCTTTAAACAATAACAACGGTGTAAACAATAGAAAAAGTTAAACACTACTCAAGTTACTCTTTTAAACAATGACAACGGTGTTTAAGAAAATACGTAAAGATGTTTTAAACAGTGACCCGTGAGGTACCCATCTTCAACGCATGTCGATGAAAGCATTCAATTTAAACAATAACATATTATTTTAAATGATATAGACTTTAGTTAAACAATTAACCATTTTTAAACACTATATGTATCTGTTTAAACATAAAAAGCTTGAGCGCTTACACGTAGACTCATGTTGAGTTGAGAACTTTTCATTCGAACGATGACAATATGTCTTCCTCGCGACAGTGACATATATTTCCCTTTTGCCCTTGGGATGGAGGGAAAAAAATACTGCACCAATCACATCACGTCTAGTCTAACCTCTATGCATACAGCTGCACTTTTTTTGTTTGCCTTTCCGATCGCTTGCTTTGTTCTTTACATCTTCTACTTCTTCTTCTTCGTCTTCTTTTTTTGTTCTTCATTTCATTTGGTTTTGATACGATTTGGTTTTTCGACTCGATATATTATGGAGAGTTTTTGTGGTATTGCTAGATTCAACGGGGAGGGAAGAGTGCTAATGTTCACGGCTCGAACATCTTGGGAGTTGGTGTTAATGAGATATGTGAGCGATGGGGTCTCGAAGTTTCTCTTGTCGTGGGTTAAGTTCATCATACCGGATGGATATAAAGCGGTTTGCCCTAATCGAAAACGATGTTGACTTCCGATGGATGTGTCACGTCCATTCCATCTTCAAATGTCTCAGTAGTTGATCTTGTCGTCGAGACGAGAAAATGTGCCATTGTCGAATCCCAATGAAAAGCGAGGTTTACTCGTTGTAAGTTCCTTTTCTTTTAATTATTCCAGGGTTGTGCGGGGTCATTATTGTTTAAATATGTCCGTCACTGGTTAACATATTATACTAGTCCTTTACGTTATTAGTTAATTGCTTAAGTATTTAATTTTAACGTTTAACTATTGTCATTATCGCTTAAACATTATACTCTCCGCTTAACATATTGATCTTTTCATTTGGTCAAGTGTTGGCGGGAATTCGGATTCTGCGAGTGCTCCCATTCATCCCCATGGTGACTCGCGGTGTGGGATGTCTTCCTTCCTCGTCGGATCATTCCGAAGTGTTGTCGTTGGATATTGGACAACGCTTTTGGCGGTGTCGAACATTTCGAGGGATGTACTCGAAATCATGCAATCAAAAAGGAATTTTGACTTCAAATTCATAAAGAACGAAAAACATCGGGTGACTGTGGAATGCGCTGCCGATGGTTGTCGTTGGCGCCTTCATGTCGAAGGTGGCAAGTTTATGGTATCCCTTGCAAACATGCTTGCGCAGCAATAATGCAGACAGACACCAACGTACATCGATTTATTAGCGGGTACTTCACCGTCGACAATTACAAACTGGCGTACAAGGAAGCTATATTCCCCATACCCGCGATGACGAGGCCTTCGACGGAAATCGTGAGCTTCGTTTGCGACCGCCTATGACTAGAAGGCGACCGGGCGGCCTAGATGAAAAAGAGGATCGAGTCGCAAGCGTTTGATGTCCGCGAGTTAGATTGCGAGCCACTGCCGAGGATCCGGTCACGATCGACGATCTTTGCTAATGAAGCTGTCGCCCGACTAGGCATTGTTAATAAACCGACGATGACAGGGAAACATTGTGTATTGATGGGAACCTAACCACTAGGAATTGAATGTATTTACATAGCGACATTGTTATTTTAAACGGATACACTGTAATTTGAAATATTTCAACTGATGTTTAAAGAATGAGTGCATTTATTTTAAAGCAGAGCAGTGTTATTTTAAACGGGTACACCGTATTTTTGAAAATATTTAAAAGCTGATGTTTTAAAGCGATATATAGTATATTTAAACAATGAAAGTGAAATGTACACAATTACAACGTAAATTAAACAGATGAAATAAAACCGAATGGAATTTAACTCCGCTTTACAATTCAAAACAAACAAAAATTTACATTAAGATATACAAGTTATGTTCTTCGAACACTAAAAACAATGAATTGAATTTGTCCAGATTTACATTTGAAAACAAAATCGATCAGGATATACAGGGACATGTTATTCAAAAACAAAATTTAACCCGCTTGCAGCTGACCCCCTTTGTCATGGACGCCGTACCGCCCTCCCCTCCTTAAGTATCGCGGGTAACATACCGTAATCCGAGGTAAGGAACGTCCTGCTGCAGTGGCCGTAACTTCTCACCCCACGTAATTGCTCGATAAACCGCATGAGCGTGAGCGGCGCAATCGACGCTTCCTTGTTTTTGCGTGGGGTTTTCTGCGTAGCGTCGCAGCGGGTACTTTTGTTGCCGCCGACTCGCTTAACTCCATATCGGCACAAAAAGTCGAATAGATTCCACTGCCGAGATATGCAAGTCGAGATTAGAATACCGATTTAAATACCAAACAGATATTAATCGGACATAATTAAAGAACTTACCATGTCCAACGCGTCCTTATCGTACCGGACTACGAAGAATAATGCATGTATTCTTGTTTATCATTGTCGGTGACTGACGACGACATGGAAGTGGCCATTCATGATTATCGGGAGGGATGACAATTTGAACTTCATGCGAGTTGCGCAGACGGCATCCCCGATCATAGCCATAATTGTGTCATAGCGTCATCCTCGCTTTTGACATAAAGCAATAAGCAGCGATCCGGTGATGAGGCGCGCCTCTTGTAAGGATATGGCTCTTTGCTCAGCGACTTTTTGTATGATGCATACGAAAGCGTCCCATCACATCATCAGATGACCATCTCCTTCCCCTCAGGCGTGTATAGATAACTGTCAGTGTAGTCGACGGCGTCGTTTCTTCCACACTGAGCAGTCTTTCGAGGTTAAACGATAATGGATATAATAAGACTCATATTGTAAATATTTAAATGATATTATCAATTGTTACATGATATTATATATAATTAAACGATAAGTAGAAAACTTAAATGATAACATAAACGTATTAAACACTATTAGGAAATAGTTAAACACTATAAGAAACCCTTTAAACAATAACATAAAAAGCGTTACACTTACTCCGTCCCATAGAGCAGTTGAGGGAAGATCCTCATCAACTCCTCTCAGTATTTATTAAAGACGACTCGTGCCAACCCATTTCTTCTTCTTGAATAAAAAGCTTTTCCGAGTCAGTCTGGTCCGATTTTTGATTGGCCTCGATCATCTCTCTCGTTGCTTTCGGTCGGGGTCTTCATCAAGCATCTTCATTTTTAAACTATAAAAACTATATTTAAACGCAGTGTTTATATATTTAAACGTTATAGAATATAATTAAACGGAGAACAAAATATTTAAACCCGGTATGTAATAATAGTTAAACGGTAAATACTAAAGTTAAACGCTAAATAAAATGTTTAAACATTAAAGACTTATGTTAAAACATCGTCCATGATTTATTACCTCTTTTCCATCGAGCTGACGACAAGCTCGTTTTCACATCGTCTTGCTTAGTAGTACTTTCACCGTAGACAAAGCATCCTCTGGGATCTCGCTGAAACGGACTTTCTTCCCCGCTCCGGCCATCAGTAAAACCGACGCGTTAAGCGACGACCGAGCAACCCTTAATGCACTCAGTGTTGGTCTTCTTCCGCGCATCTATCTTGCCTCGGGCGACCGCTTGCTGGAACATCCTCCATAAGCCACTTGTTCATCGCTTTCGCGCCCTACGCAGTATCGCCCCACGGTCCGGTAGATCATCGACGTAATCAACGATCCAGACTCGAACCGAGCATGATGTATTTGGGAAGAGGATCGTCCCCATGAGGTACACCATCGGGAGTTTGACAAAAATTATCTTCTTCTCCCCTCTGCAGAACAAGTTGCACCGAGTGCTCTCTGATGGAGTCTCCTGCCTCTCGTAGGGTCTGATAGATACCGCCCTTCGAACGCGACCGGTTTTCTTCTTCGAAAGACCACGCGCCGCCATCGCAACGCACTGACAAGAACGAGGGCCACATCTTGAGGTCTCGAAACTCGACGAGCTTTTCCCCGATCCCGAATTTATTGGTGCGACCATCGTACTTTCGCAAAAAGAGAATCAAGAAGGGCCCTCTCTTGGTATATGGCTTCCACTCAAAGTGAAACCGCAACGCAAGCGGTGTCCTCTCGAATAATCTCCCGATGATCGAGGGGTCATGTTAACTTTCAATTTGACTAAGGTCTCCACAACCCGATGTCAAATAGCAACGCCCATTAACTAGGGTCGATCGCGATAATCACAAGCTCGCTGACAATAACAACACATTCAACATGCGATGATTGACGTAAGCGGAAAATATAAGGTTTTAAACGGTAGAACTCTCGGTTATTAAACGAGATATAAAATGTTAAACAGAGACCCATTTTGTTAAACGAGACGAGAATACTTTAAAGCAGAGACAACAAATGTTAAAACTCAGTAACATCTCATTTCTTAAACGTCAACCTCATTTAGTATCGCAACCATATCAAACGAAAGCGGAAATATACATTATAAATATTACATAAATCATAACAATCGAAAAACTATTTTCGATAGTGATACATATGAAAATGCAAAACAAAACAAAAACCCCAGCTGAGAAATCTCCCTGCAGACTAACAAAAACCCCAGGTAGAAATCCTCGCAGACTTAATATCTTCCAACAAAAAAGCAGAGCACAAAACAAAACCGAAAAATCTTTCTTTTGTATGTAATGCAGTTAACATAAAAACCATACTCAATACCTTAGATTGCAGAGATCGGTGAAATGCCAACTAGTCATGCGGGGACTTCTCCTTCGAGATACCGTGGAAAAGGGAAAAGTCGATGAACGCAATTCATGAGGCTTCCCGTGAGAGATAACTTTCGAGAGCACTGAAACTGGAAAAGTCAAGACGTGAGTTGAGAAAAGCAATTAAACGAGCTCCAATAAATTCGTCTCGAGTTACCTCTACGGAAAACCGCCCACTTCCTCTCAAATCGCCGATAGGGCTGCGACCCCGACTCCCCATGCAGGGCATTTTCGTTCAAAAATTTGAAACTCACTCCGCTCACATCCGTTATGAGGGTTTGGGGTTTGAAAAACATGGGACTTTTAAAAGGAGGGGTTTTTGGGGATCTGAAAAACTAACGGGGTGTTTTTAGCGATTTTACAAACTTAAAGGGTTTTAGCAATTTCCACTAATAATAATAATAATAATAATAATAATAATAATAAAATTTATAAATTATATAAATATCAAACACACGCGCATCTAAATATCTCCCGATGACTAGTGGCTAGCTACATCCCCAAGCTCAATCATCCCTACCATCCTTCCCTTTCCAAAATCCATCACGGTGAGGAACGCCACGTGGAACTTTAATCCTTCGTTGCTCTATAATCTCCATATCATCCATTTCTTGATTCTTGCTTGTTCTTCACCCAACTTTGATTTTTGAAATTGGAGAAATCTACAATGATTTCTGGCCAACTTTTTTTTTTTTTAAAAAAAAATTCATTATTTCTGTTTGAATTCTATGTTGCAGGTGAACATGGCTTCTGCCTCTGCGATCGCTTTGCCGTATTTGTTCTTTAATGGCAACAGAACTTATCTCAGGAAAAATCCATATGTTCCTATTTCCACAATCACTAGAGGTATGCACTCACGATCCACTTGCAAATCTGCTGAAAATCTGTTTTTTTTTTTTATTTTTCCTTCAGTTTATAATTTTTTCTTTTGTGATTTCTGTATTCTGCATAGTCATGGACTTCAAAACTTCAAAAGTTGAAAATAGCTTTCAGAGTTTTGAAGGAGTGATGAAATGCGTGGAAGAAATTGAGTTGTCAGATAGAGAAGAAGTGACAAATTTGGTAAGAGATAAGGGGAGATTGATTGATTGAGAGTGAGAGAGAGAGAGAGAGAGAAATTTGGTGTTAGGACAAAAAAGAGAGATAGAATTGAAAGTTAGGGCACCAAATAAAGGAAGCCTTGGGTGGTGACTGGTACGATGGAGAAAAGAAGTGAACAGAGAGATAAGGTTAGAGGAGATTGAGAGGTGGAGAGAAATTTGGAATTTTGAGGTAGAGAGAGTTGGAGGTGAACTGTGAGCGTTGGTGTAAAAACCAAATGAAGCCAAATAAGAAAAATAAATAGGCTTTATGAGTCCGTGGGATATCTGATCACTCATTTTATTTCTTCAAAGGACTTATTTATGCCTTTTGAAGTGTTTTGTTGGTTATGGCTCTCAATTTTCTGTTTTCAGTGATAGCTTTATTATGTTTTGTGCAAAATTAGCTTGTGAGGTTTTGATAAGAAATTAATATTTTCATCTGTAATATTCTTAATATGAAGTTATAGAATTGGAGGTATGGTGCTGAATCATTTTAGTTTTAGTTATCTATTTAAAGATGTTTGGCTTTTGTTTTTTATCATGTATGAATTGAATTGCTCATGTTACAGCAAACAAACCTACATGTAGGGCTTCATACCGAAAAAGATGAGCAATTAGGAGGGAAAAAAAGAGAACAATCAATTGACAAAAATATGTTGTGTCTTATGGTCTACCGTTCACCATAAAGACAATCAAACAAAGCTTCATTAGATATGTAAAGGATTTAAAGATGCTACCCTTCCACAAGAAATCAAAAGCCAAAATGCCAAAGGCATTCACTTTCTCTGAATTCATAACCCTAATATTAGTGTCCCACACACATATACACAGACATATTCTGTATTCATGAAAATCCTGTTACAGTTGTAGAGAAACCCTTGTCATGGTCCTCTCTCTTGTTATTGACCAGGATCTTTTAATATACTCTTCTACAGTGTAATCTTTTAGTTCAATACAAAGCCACAGACAGTTCTTTTCAAGAACTTAAAGGCCAGTAATATCTAGACCTGACCTAGATTAAATTTGGTTTGATAACTTTTCAACGTCCTCATCTTTTATGTGTTTGCTTGAAATTCATTGTTTTGTTACTGATTATCTTGATGCAGGTAGAAAGCGATGCTTCACAGTTGTTGCAAAGGCTGTGGGAGATGATTCTGATTCCTCCTCTGGGAGCTTTGTGAAATATGTCCGAAATGCTGTAGGTTATGTGCTATGCTTGATCCAATAACTTAAATCTAGAAACATTTGGTTTTGAACAGTTATCTCTAAATAGGATGATAGATGCAGAAACTTCGACTGTGAAGATACAATATGGTAATAGCTTTCTCTATATATTTTGATGTAATGATGATTTGGACGATCTGGATGCCTCATTTCCATCAACAAGATATCATAAGAATAAGAAAACACATATCCTTACAAGAGTAAAGCTCTCTGATGGTATGGAGATGTTAGTCGTTGGATGAAGACTTTGATGACAAGGAAATTTATCAGAAGAAAACGATAATTATTTAGTTTACCTTTTTTTACACTATGTGTTCTTGGTCTTGCTTTGTTACTGGTTCCTTTTTGTTCTTTTAAGGCATAAGATGCTTTTGGTCTTATTATAGTACATTGTTCATAACATTCTGATAGACTTAACTTTTTATTCTTTGAAACAGTGGAACAACTCTGAAGACCGACTTGCTCTTGTTGGGTTGGGATTTGCAGCGATTGCGGCATTTTGGGCATCTAGTAGTCTTATAGCAGTAATTTCAATAACCTTAATTTTCTAGTTTGAAATAAATGAAATCCAGCAGTTGAATTTATGTTCCTACAAGGACATGTTGAGGCTTCCACCTCAAATTTCCTTCTAACTAGCTTTGGACCTTGTTGTATAAATTGATAGCACTATTCTAATCAGTGGTATAAGTCAAATAATCAAGCAACTCAGAAGGTTCTTGAATTCATCTTGATTTTACTGTGAATTTGGCTTGATTGTTTAATAATGAAACAGGCATAGCTTGCTTAAGCACATTTTGTTTTCAACCCTAGTTTTTATACTTTGGATTAACTATATCTTTCTTTTCAGGCTATCGACAAGCTTCCTTTTATCCCTAGTGCTCTAGAATTCATTGGGATATGGTTCTCGTGGGTATGGAATTTGGAATTATTTCTTCTATAGAGATTTTTTTTTATTAACCTTTTTTCTAACAAGTTACCTCCTAAATTTCTACAGTGGTTTATATACCGGTACATCCTATTCAAACCAGACAGGTAAATAGCTTTGCTTACAATTTTTTATAAATTTTGTTTTAAAATAGCATTAGTTACAATTTTTTTATAATTTTTGTTTTCGTCTATCTGTCTAATTTATATATTTAAATTTAGAATGTTCAATTTTCCAAGCTTTTGGGTTGATTGTTTTCTCAAGCTCTCTTTTTAGTTTTTATTTCCATTTTGATTTGTATCTTACAATGAAATATGATTTGATTGATGGATGTTGCTTGAGACTTAAGATTTTCTTGTGATGTAGGCATTGCTTATCATTTTAATTTCTCAGTAGGATGGTGGAGGTTTGGATATTAAAATCTGTGGCAACAGCTGCTATCTTGAGGTACATTTGTGTGTATTAACAGTTAGAACAAAGGCAAAAACAAACAAATTTACAAGTTTACAGGCTAAAATGAACTTTGTTGTTTTTTTTTACCTTAATGGACCATAACAAATAATCAAGCAAACTTTGACCACCACCAGGATTAACCCAATGAATCAACTAACCTGGCATTCTTTAGAACAAAAAGGCTGTTTTTAAGCACCAAATTGTTCAAAATATTGGGTAACCAGTGATGATAAAACTACTAAAAGGAAAGAAAGTATAACATAGCGCCTCCAGCTCTGTATTTCGCATTATTGTGTTCATCATTCTCATTATTATATATAATATTTTTTGTTGTGTCTCTGCACTAGTGTTCATTCACCCACTTATTTTTGTCTAACATTTTCTTTGTTGAATGTCTGCAGGGAAGAGCTGGTGAGAAATGTTAAGAATTCGATATCTGATATCCTTGGCCAATAACAAGATTCTGCAAACACTCGAAGAACAATGTTTAGATTTTGCTAGTTGTCATCTTTTTCGATTGGCTTCCTTGAATTTCTGAATGCTTGAATGAATAAGTTCATTGTATCATAACCAGAACTAAATATTGTGATATGTGTGCCACACTGCCACGTAATATGTATCCTGTGTAAATATCTTTGTTGCATTGTATCTTTGAAAGGGTATTGTAAACTATCAGATTGCATGTAAAATTTGATTGGTCCTGCTTACATTGCTGATTGCAAATCTTATAACAAGTAAACAGGTTTTATTTTTTCCCCTTTCAGTCATTTGGTCGTCGAGTTAAATCTGATATGTCCTTAACTTGCTTCAAGGAAACTAGGGCATGATGTTGCATGGAAAATGACCTAAGTTAAGCGCATGTTTCATGGTTGATCTGCACATTAACAAAGTATATTTTCACAGAAAATGCGCATTAAAAGAAAAATATAACATAACACCACATGAAATGTAGGAGCAAGGTTAGTCCGTAACATGGCTCGGCCAATTTTAATGTTGCCTTTTGGCATGAAGCAGATGCTCTTCATCGCATTCAAAATTGAAATAAAGACAACCCCAACAATCTCATTTAATAAAAAATGGTTTGAATTTCTCAAGTAATTTCTGTAAGGCAGTTTCATACCAGAAAGTAACAAGTGAAGAGCACATGAAATGTCTACAAATGATTAGTGTTTGTGTCTGACAACCAAAGAATTAGTTTCTTGGAATTTCAGGAAACAAAAAACATGCGAAGTTTTAGAAACACATCATCTCTATGACCAAGCAGAAATGTTGTCATAAAGGCATTGAAAGGCCTGCATAAGATATAGCCAAAATTGAGTTAGGCATTCAAATGCTCAAAAAATAATTACCTTTGGACTATCTGCCACAACAGTAAAACTAAGCATAACTTAGAATCAGCGTGATCTGAACAGGGATGATAAGATGTGACAGAGCAAAGCCTCTAAATATTGATAACTAATGACATTCTGGAAGCTCCGCAGATAATTCAAAACTAAGATGCAAAAGACGGCAGTAAGGGCTTAGACAAGAATCCCAAAAAGTGTACTGTTAGTGCATATGCCAAATATAAATATATATATATATATATATACACATTACACACTTACACTGGCATACATCCGTAAGCAATAAAAGAACATGAACATAAGAACTTTATTAGCAAGGTTGGTAAAATCTTCATATGCCACTTAGCAGACATGACTAGTCTCAACATGACAAATTAAAAACAGAGGAAATCCAATTGTAAAGGATTCGACTCAGCACAATCCAGTTGTTCAAAACAAGGAGAGACAAGGTTATAAACATCTAAATCTCATAATATGTTGCTGGCGATGCTGTATAATTAAACACAAGAATCTCAATTGCATCCTTCTCGGTTATGAATCACAAAAGTGAGCATTAGCATTCATTGGGAAAAGGATCGCCTGCTAATTACTACTTGACCCTTCCTCAAGAGAAAAACTAGCACACATAGATTTGACAATTTGAAGGGAAGGGATTCAAAGGCAAATATGCTATGACAGGTTAACTAGCCAATTCTATCACTAAGTAAATCACGAACCATGCGAAGACACATTGTGCCCATTCAACAAGGAAAAAACTCAAATAAGTGATGTGAAAAAAGTAAACAAGGAATAGAATGTTAGCATCAATAACCGCCCATGATACGGAAACCATGACTAACTGCAAGTGAATTTTTGGATCTATTGGTGTCATCAAATATAAAGAAATATACTTGAGATTGCAGGGGATAAGAACTATTCATGCAACATGAAATCATCACCAATAAAGTGGGAATTTAAGAAATTGATCACTTAATTGACTTTGGGCTCATCTAAAACAAAAGTGTCTACAAGTGATTCACTCCTTAATTCCAAACACTCCAAATACTTTATGACTTGAACTAATCAACCCAATCTAGTGTCTATGTACATAACCGTGATGCTAGATCAGATGGCGGACCCGAGAATTTAGTTCAGTCCCGGACTTAAATAAAAGTTAATATTCTCATATTCGACACCCTTTAATTTTTTCTACATTAGCTCAACCATGGTCTCTCCTTAGTTCAACCACGCACCGCTGGCGTAATCCCAAAACTCATCGGTAAGGGGTGTTAAGTCAATTCATCGTCATTGTGATGGATGTTATGAGCAGTTTCTAATTTTTATTAAAACTTAAAAATTTTAGTAATTTTTAAATAAGACAAATTTTCATTACTGAATTTTTTACATTTGTCATGCCACATTATCAATTTATTTTTTTATAATTTTTAAAATTTTCACAATTTTTTTGAAAAAAAAACTTGTTTTAATTACTAAAATTATTAAAAACTTAATATTGTAACCTCTAGGATTTGAACCAGGGTGGGCTCACATCATTCAACTCTCACAAACCACTCAAGCCCATGTCCATTACTTGTTAGCTAAATACAAATAAAATATTATTAAACATTAATATTTGTATAAAAAAATTTATTGGACACGGTTCTTCTAAGGTTTTCCTGTCGGCCAGCTCGGGCTTCAGCCCTGGCTGCCACCCATGTGGGTCCGCCCCTGTTAACAGTCTTAATTCACAAAAGTTTGTCAACAATAATAAGAGTGAACCATAAATCACACTATGATCACGATGTCACAACTCATCTGCCAAGCTTTATTTCGAGTATCCTCTTTGCACTCAAGGACACAATTGCATGCATAGAACAGATCCAGATACTGCACAGAGAAGGTCATAACCATACCCTTGGTTAAGAGTCTAAGACTGGACCGGCCCACATTTTATCATTACAATAATAGATTTGTGAAGCATTTGATAAAACTACCTCTCTAAACTCCAGCTAAAATTATATAATCATCTAGTTGAGCTTCAGTTAAAAAAGATACTTTTCCAGCTTTAAACACATAAATGGAGACAAATAACAAGGAAAAAAACATAAGGCTTACCAAATTTGACCTCTTGATCCATACCCCAAAACCAACCAATTAGGACAAGGAAAACTAGGATCAGTTGAAATTCAATTACTTTTAGGTTGTTAACGTGTTCTAAATCCTAGTGAAAAAGGGTGAAAGTAACATCAAGTAAGCTCATAAAAGAAAAACAAACCTAAAAGAATCCGCATAAATCAAAGAACAAAGAAGAAGAAGAAGAAGAAGAGGGAATACCTTGAGGAACCCAGCCCCAGCTCTGAAACTCTGGAGCAAGGACCAACTTTAGGCGAGCAGAAGCTACCGCACTATGGGCTTGTTTGGATTAGCTTTTGGACAACCCAGAAGTGTTTTTCTATAAGTTAAGCACTTCTGGTTTCAAAAAAAATTGTTTGTATTGGGTTTTCTGCAAAAACAGATGCTGTAAAAATAAAAAGCTAAAAATCATGTTTTTTTTCAGAAGCTAGTCATGACCCGCTTCTGAAAAAAACTGTTTTTTAGCTTATTTTTACAACTTCTGCTTCTACAAGAAAGATAATACAAACAAACCTTAACTTACTCTGGAGAAGCACTTTTTTCTAGAAACATTTTTAGGCTTTGTTTGGGTTGGCTTCTCCAAAAAGTGCTTTTTTTTTAGTTTAGTAGAAGTGCTTCTGGAAAAAAGTGCTTCTCCAGAGTAAATTAAGCATTTTTTTTTTTGTATTTTGTGTTTGAATTAGCTTTTCTATAAAAGCAGAAGCAGTAAAATAAGCTGAAAAGCAGTTTTTTTACAGCTTCTGCTTTTATAGAAAAGCTAATGCAAACAACTCTTTTTGAACCCAGAAGTTCTTAACTTATAAAAAAGCACTTTTGGGTTTTCCAAAAGCTAATCCAAACAAGCCATATAAAAACTTAAAAAAAGTACTTTTTTAAGAAACCAATCTAAACAAGGCCTATGAAGAGGCAGCATGGACACCGGGCATCACGAATCCAGCGGTAATCTAATCCGATCAACAAAAATTTCATCCAAAGAACCAGAAACAAAACTAGAAGAAATCCTTGAAAACAGAGAGAGCTGTTTACCTGGAAATGCGGGAGATGTACCTCTTTAGAGGGGAGGATATCAGAGAGCGAGGGATTGAGGAAGGTAGCTCGACGAGGAGGAATGGAGGGCTTAGGAAATGGTTCGCAAGGAAACCCTAGCTAGGAGAAGTAAATGGGAAGAAGCCATTCTTGTAGGCATGGAGCTTGGGGAGATTGAGGACAATGAGGAAAGTTTTGCAGGGGTTTTGCCGTTTTGGTATAGATCCACTAATGGTGTTATTGTGGATTCTCATTTTGTTTATCGTAATAATGATGTGATGGAATTTAATTGGTGAAAATATAATTAATAGAAAAATAATTTTTGAAACAACAATATTTTTTAATATGCATTGAAATATTTAATTAAATTGATAAAAAATAATATTTCTATATTTGATATGAGATAGTATTTTTGAATTTTTTTTGACATAATAGCATAATAGCCTTATGCTATTATAGTTATTAATAATTTATTAATTATTTTTAATATTAAAATAATAATAAATTAATTTTCTATGTACATTAAGAAACTCATCAGCATATAAAATAAAGATAAACAACCATCAACCTCAAAATCCACAAATATTAAATTGGAACTCTTGTATATTGCATACCCATTAATAATTCATTTAAAATAGTCTGTATTTTATCATAATATATAATACTCAAAATATAACTAATGGTTCACCCATTTGTACATTCATAAAAAGTCGAATTCATAACAAGCTTAAGTTGTTCATAACAAGCCACATTCATAACAAGTTTAAAATGTTAAGTCACGTTTATAACATATCTAAATTGTTCCTACTAGAACACAACATATATAAATAATCTTGAACTTACTCATCTAGAATGCTGAAAAAAAAAAATAAAGGCATGGAGCATAAATCAACCTCTAAAATCTCGTAGTCCTAGCCATCCTAGTCAATTAGATAAAGCTTCTAGGGCATCATTAAAAAATTACTTCATATCTGAATAAATATCATCTTATGCAAAACCAAGGAAAAATTTTCAATTCAAACCTAACAACCAAATCATAAGAAGCTAATATAAAACCAACCAAATATATTAGATCAAACCATAAAACCAACAAAATCAGGAAATATAACATTAAATTAGAACATAACACAACTAAATCAGAAGAAATCAATGGAAATATTCATATACCTGATCAAAGATGGTGTGCAATGAAATTCTCTTCGCCCTGGGTTGGTTGGAGAAAGGGCGATGAAGGCGTTTTGTCTTGAAAGGGCGGTTGAGTGTTTGAGAAAAACCTAAGATGTGAGCGAGAAGTATTTTTGATAAAAGTATGAGGGTATTTTGTTAAAAAAAAAAGGTTTACTTTCCTTTCCCACAAGAATCTAACTTTGTCACCATGTATTGAGGGATTTGATAAGTGTCTAAACACACCATGTTTTACTTATAAACTCTTTGCACTTTTCATGCACTTTTGATTAATGTCGACGTCTTTTTACTCACTTTATGTATTTATTTCATCTCAGGACATCAGGAGGCCATATATGCAAGGATGAGACTTATTTGAGTCATTTCGGAGAGAATTAATAAAGAAACGAAGTTTTGCATGAACTCCGGACGCAAACCAAATGAACCTCGCCAAGTTACAAGCCAAAAGAGGCCTTGTGCAGGCTCTGCACAAACCGCACAACCTAGACAAAGGGGCTATGCGGCCCTTATGCAGATTGGTGTGCGGCCTACACACCAGCCCGCATAGCCTTGGGGGTGAACCATTTTGAAGACCAAAGAGGGTTGTGCAGCCTCAATTTCGCCCGCACACTTGCCCACGCACATGAACGGGTATAAATGCCCATCTGTAGGGTTTTGAAGGAGAGCTTCATCATCATCCACCTTCAAGCAACCCTAGACAAAATTCTCACCCAAGGAGTCCATTTTAGAAAGCAATTGAAAGAGAGAAGAAAGGGAGGATCAAAGAGAGCTTCAAGGAACTTGACGGCACAAATCCGACGAGTTCTCATCACCATCTTCTGGCCGACATTTCGAGGGAGTTCATTGATCATTCTTGCCATGCTTTATATGTATTTTGAATACTTTCATTTTGTCATGTCAAACTAGACTCCCAAGGCCACCTGGCTTTCGGTAAACCTTGGGAGAAGACTTTATATGGATAACATTTATATTTTGTAATTGAATGCTTTCCTTGTTTGTTGGTTTAAATCTATCATTTTCTTACTCATTCTACATTGGATGGATTCCAAGGAATTGATTTTGAATAATACTTGTTTGGCGGGATGCTAGTTTGTATTAGGTCATATGATGATTGAAGGGGGATTCATTGTACCAATACACTGGAGGTTCTAGGTATTAGTAGCTCCTTGCGAGGTTTAGGGTAATTTTAGCCAAAAGCAAGCATTATAATTACTCTAGCCAAGAATCCATGTTCCCAAAGACATCATAGGGGTCACTTCCGGATGGAGGAGCCCGCATTGGATGAGGGTTACACCACGGAGGTTCCGGGGTAGTCGACATCCGAGTCTAGCGGACCAAAATCAAGCCAACCTTGTGCTTAAGTGTTCATTGCCATCCGTATTTAGTCTTCTCCTGGGGGAATCCTCGCCCGAGGCATTCCTTCACACTTGGTTTCTTCATCCTTGCATTTTCTTAGCTTGTTATATTTACTTGCATGCTTTATTTACTTTTGGTTTTTATTTTGACAAACAACAAATCCATTTCTATCGATTAGACAATGATCCCTAAAAGGAAGTAATCATAGATCTCGGGGCCCTTGGGAATATGGCCCTCTCATGCTTGCATGAGAAGTTATTACTTGATGACCCATGCACTTGTAGCCGAGGAGTCGTATGCTCTCTTTTTAGAGTATCTTGAGATGACTCACCAAGTTTTTGGGGCCTTTGCCAGAGACATGCCGAGAATACTAGAAAAATTTTTGGCTCAATGATCTAGTCTTTTTTATTTTTCTATTTGTGAATATTTATTTTGTCTTGTTTTTATTTTTCATTCTATGCATATTAACTAATACACCCTTTCTACTCTTTACAACATACTTTGTTGTAAATCATTATTGATGGTGCATTATCAAGAAGAATTTGCTCCTCATTACTTAAATCAATGGGCTTCTTATCATCTAAATTTTGAGAATAATTCTGAATTAAGTACTATGGAACAAAAAAATGAGAGCTCAGTAGTAACGAGCTTTTTGCATGGTTCATGAAGGACGGCAATGACACTAACTTTACAAGGATTGAGGCACAAGATGAACAACCTAGCCAAGCTAGTGAAAGTGGAAATTCATCGGAGTCTGAGAAGGTTGTTTATAAATTCAGGGGGAATCTGAGCAAGAGAACTCTACCGATGAAGTGGAAGAATTTGACAAAATTCAGCACAACAACATAAGCGGATTGAAGCCTTATGTCGAACAACCACCAAATTTGGAGTTAGAAGAATAACCCCCGCAACTTGAATACGCATTCCTAGAGAAAAATTTAAAGTTACCGATGATCATAGCCTCCAACCTTTTTGCAAAACAAAAAAAATAAACTTTTGGGGGTATTGGTGAAGCACAAAAGGGCTATAACATAGAAAATTTTGGACATCAGCGGGATAAATCCGTTATTCTGTATCACAAGATCATAATGGAAGATGACCACAAACCTTTAGCTCTACCACAAAGGAGGTTAAATCCGAATATGAAGGAAGTAGTGAAAGCCGAACTCATCAAATTACTGGATACCGATATCATATATCCAATCTCTGACAGTGCATAGGTTAGCCCAGTTCAGGATAGTTCCAAAAAAGGGGAGAATGACAATAGTGACCTTAATTTGTGTTCGGGATACCATTAGTTGAAGATTAAGGAAAATAATGTAGCAAAAACAATTTTTTGCACTCGCTATGGTCACTATAAGTTTCGGGTTATGCCATTTAGATTGATGAATGCTCTTGCAGCCTTTTATGGACTTGATGAATAGAGTTTTTAGACCCTACTTAGATAAGTTCATGATCGTGTTTATTGATGACATCTTGGTATACTTGCCTACTGATGAGGATTATGTGCAACATCTTTGTGTAGTTCTGTAGACTCTTCGGTAGGAGCAGTTGTATACCAAAATTACCAAGTGTGAGTTTTGGCTCTGCAAAGTGGAATTCCTTGGGGCATGTCATGTCTAGAGAGGGAATTTTTGTTGACTCAAAGAAAGTGGAGTTCTAGTTTTGATCATTTAAGATCATGATCCTAGATTTACTTCTCAGTTTTGGCAAAAATTTCAAGAAGCGCTTGGTACTACATTGAAGTTCAGCATAGCATATCACCCTTAGACAGATGGGTAGTCTGAGAGGATAATTCAGACTCTTGAGGACATGTTGAGAGCTTGTGTCCTTGATTTCCATGGAAGTTGGGTCATGCATTTGCCACTTGTGGAGTTTTCCTACAATAACAATTTTCAAACTAGCATCAGCATGGCACTATATGAAGCTTTACATGGGAAAAAGTGTAGAACCCCTCTTTGTTAGAATGATGTGGGTGAGAGAAAGTTGTAAAGTGTGGAATTGATTGATAAGACTGTGGAAAAGGTGAAGCTAATTTGAGATAGGTTGAAGACCGCTTAAGATAGACAAAAGAGAGTATGCCGATACCCGGAGGAGAGATTTGGAGTTTGAAGTTGGTAACCATGTGTTCTTAAAGATTTCACCTTGGAAGGGATGATTCAATTCCGTAGCAGAGGGAAAGTTTTATCCCCGATATATTGGACTTTTTCCCATTGTTGAGAAGATTAGGCTAGTCACCTATTGCATGGAGGTACCGGTAGAGTTGGAGAAGATCCAGAACATCTTCCATATCTCCATGTTGAAAAAGTATGTGCCCAACCTATCACACACTTTTGAGACCCCTCCAGTGGAGTTGCGAGAAGATTTGAACTTTACTGTGCAACCGGTGAAGATTCTGTTTTGACAAGAGAAGATGTTACATTGGAAGGTGATTCTGATGGTTAAAGTGCTTTGGAGAAGCGACTTTGTTGAGAAAGTAACTTGGGAGCCCAAGGTGGCGTTCAAGTAAAGTCATCCTTATCTTTTCAGGATCAAGGTAAGCTGAAAATTTTGAGGATGAAATTTACTTTAAGGGGGGGAGGGGGTAGACTGTGGTATTTCGGTCTTTTTCTTGTGTGTTGGCTCGATGTTTTAGTTAAGTTCTTTTTGTACTTAGCTTGGTGCGACTTGCCGAACTCTTTGGAGAGTGTAGCCAGAGTCCTGGAGGTGGGATGGGTTATGCACATGCCCACCTTGGGGGTGTGTACCCTCCTTTACGGGCCGCACACCACCATAGCCTAGTGGGTATGAGGTCTCCTGTGTGGGCCATGCACCAGGCCGTGCAACGCACATGTAAGGCCTTTTTAAGCCCTTTTTGAGAGATTTTTCCTTTGTTTCTTCCTTATTACTCTCTTTTCCTCTCCTTTCCTCATCCCTTGGTGCTCTTTAGAGATTAAGGGTTTGGTTTGGATGATCTCTTGGTCTTGCTACTAGAGCTTGAAGATCAATTCATCCTTGCTTGAGGTAAGCTCTCATTCTCTCCTTCCTTCTTCATTGTTTGGATGAATGAAGCTAGGGTTATATTGTGAGCTTAATTAGAGCTTGATCCTTGTTCTTCTTCATGCTTATTGTTGGTGGAACTTGAGAGGAGTGTTTGCTTGCCTTGTATCCCTTCAATGTTGTGGAATCCATGAACCTTCTTCCTCCTTGTTTTTAAGTTATTGTAGCACCATTATAACTTGGTTGCTTCTTTGAATTCTTTGGTTTAGAGTGAAGCTCAAACCCTTAGGAATTCCTTGGGAACCTTGGATCTAGTTGTGAGCCAACCCTAGGTCTCATTAGGGTTGCATTGCATGGTTGAATCTAGGGTTTCATTCTTGTTTTTTCTTTGCTTAATTCTTGCTTGTTTGTGTGTTTGTGTGTGTGTGTTTGGTTTCTTAGGTGGTGAGTGCTCGTCATGAGGCAAAGAGCTGATGGAATAGTAGCTTGCTTGTGGTTTTCTCACCTAAGTTGTCAGTGGGTTTAGTGATTTCATGATTCTAACAGAATATTAGTGCTCGTCATGAGGCAAAGAGCTGATGGAATAGTAGCTTGCTTGTGGTTTTCTCACCTAAGTTGTCAGTGGGTTTAGTGATTTCATGATTCTAACAGAATATTACTCGAAAATTTCCATCATTTTGAAAGGAATTATGAGCAAGAGTCTTGATGTTTGGTGAAAATATTTTTGGTTATATCGATATATCGGGTTTGAAATGAAGTATGACATTTTTATACACATGTTATACTTGTGACATTGAATTATGTGAAAATGATGCTCATTCCCGGCTTGTAAATATCCTCCTGGGTAAGGACTAATTTTTATGCCTTATGTGGTTGATATTATTGTTACACCTACGGGTGGTTTTGATGGTGATGGGGTTGTAACCCACTTGCTTCAGTAGGGTGTCTTTACGGACCAGCCTTTAAAGGTGGTGTGGAGGACCCAGTTTTATTTGTCTTCTTTAGGTGGTGTGTAGGAACCTGATTGGATGATACATCGGATTCCAAAGTCACTATACAAAATCAGTGGGTGAACATCAAGGATATGAGGGCCTTGACTTTATCTAAACTTAGCCACAGCCACGACTAGAGTTTCGAGGGTTTTCTAGACCACTGATTGATTGAATAAGGAAAAAACGTGGTATTTGAGAAATTCATGTTTCTTGTGATGAACTATTTTTGTACAGATCCCTCTTATACTCTTGAAAAAGAAGAATGAGTTTTATGATGAGTTTTCTGGTTTGGTGTTTTAAAATTCGTATTATGATTGAGGTTGATTTTTAGATGTGAAAACCCTTATTTGATTCAAATAAATCCTTTTTGAAAATTATGAATTTCATATATATACATATATGTGTGTGTGTGTGTGTGTATGTGTGTGCGCGCGCGCGATCTATGTTATATTATTCAAAGTCATGGGAAATTTTGCAAATTTTTTTGATTGTTGATGTTTCTTCAAATTATCTTGATATTCTTTTAGAATTATGTTAACTTATTCATTGAGTGACTTAGGTTACTCACTCTCTCCTTTCCTTCCAGACTCTAGCAACCTGTAGCATAGCAACGAGGTGGAGTGGTGGGCATTATCTTCCAATCGTATTCATTTCTAGTATTATGTATGTTATCCTTTGAGTATGAATATGTTGTATAAGGACATGGATCCACTAGTGTGTTTGAACTCTATATGCATGGTTTATATGCTTGTCTAGTTCTTGGAAACTTTGTTGTATCTGTGGTGAGCATGTTCTATTAAACTTTATTATCAAGTTATAATATTGTTGCTTCCGCTTTGTATCTTTGTGTTCTTAAATGTATATTCTATTTAGTGTTGTTTATTCCAGGGTTTTATTAGTCTTGAGGTGACTCAAGGATTGGGTGGTTGATAAGTGCTTGAGTAGACATATTTTTCTATATTTTTACATGCATTGAGCATCATTTTTACCATGGTTTATGTCTCATAAGTGTATTTGGTGTTCCTTTATGCAAATAGGTTATGAATACCTTGAAGAAAGAAAAGGAAGAAAAGATAGGTCACTGAAGGCACATTTTGGGAGTTTTTGTACAACATAAAGATGAAGACACAAGAGGAGCTCATGTACATGGGGGTGTGTGCCAACTTCAAGAGAATTCAAGCTAAATTGTGAGTTGGAAGAGCATAAAGGTAGTCACACTCCCATGTCCCTATTTATGTGAAGAATACAAGAGCTTCCCAATGATGATTTGGAGATGAAAAGCTTCATAACTTACCATGTGGACGTGTGCCCGACCATGTGGCCTCAAGAGAAGAGTTTGTGAGCCGCGTTTATGAAGTGTATTGTAGCAAAATCACTGTTTACATGACCGCATGAAAAGTCCACGCTGTCACGTGGGAATTTCTACAACTCACGTGGGGGCATGAAATCTCACACGGTTACGTGGAGACACGTGACAGACGAGGTTTTTTTACTATAAATAGTCCTTTTGCATTATTTTTTGGAGATTTTTTGCTAGCATTTAAAGGGCAAAGCGGCTAGGGTTTGAAGAGGTCTTTGGTGAATTTGGGGGGCATTCTTCACCAACTTTGATAGATTTTTTCTCCATCATAGCATCGAGGGAGACTTCAGCAACATAGATTCAGAGAGGGATCCTTCAAGATGTTGAGTGACCCATCAAAGACATCATTATGAATTCAAGGGGGTTTATTCCATGGTTTTCATTGCTTTTCATTGCATTATTTTTTTGCTTTGTAATTTTCCCCATGGAGGGCTAAACCCTAGTAGGTATTTGGACATGTGAACCCTAGGATCATATCTTTGTATTGATTTACTTTATGATTTCTATTAAATCCGAGTTTATTTGAGTTTCAATCTTGTTTTCTCATTGTTTGCATGTCGTATTAATCCTTGTGATTGATTTGTATTACATGATTTGTTGCCTTAGTGAGAGAGGGTCTCCATTAGGGTTAGAACTCCAATACTAAAAAGGTTGAGAGAGTTAGTAATGAAATAGTGGATTGTCCCCTTTTCCTTTTGATGAATACTTCCTATCTCTGTATTTTCTAGGATTTATGCAACCATATTTAGTGTGAGGTGCGAGATTGAGAGATCTCTCCATGGGAACCTTGTAGGGGGTTAGGGATCTTTCACCTAGAAGTATGGTTAGATCTATCTTTAGAAAATCTGTTGTACTAGTATTACTAGAGTTTATTACGGTCATATGTGGTGTGAGGTGTTGAGATTGAGTGATTTCTTCATCGGGACCTCATAGGGGACTAGTATCGGTGGCTTGGAGGCAGGGACCGATTGTTCTTGGTTTACCTTTACTCATTTAACTTGGTTTAGAAACATTTAGTAAGTTTTACACTTCATGTTAGATTTCAGAGAGAGCATTGCCCGAGTACCTCATCGTTATTGATTGAGACTTCCCTTATTTTCTACTTTCCCTTTGCTTGCTTGCGATATTCATATTCTTACGATTAAGTCTAATTCACCATAATCTTGATTTTGACTAGATAACTGAGAAGTGGTTACTGTTAATATTTCCATTACTTATGAATTCGACTACCTGACTCATTGGGTATTTTATTACTTTGATACCCTTGCACTTGCGGTACACGCATGAAAATTGGTATATTAGTGGTGTATGTATCCCTCCTCGGGTTGTCACAATAGTTGTCATGTGTTAGTCCCACAGGACAGGGCATGATAGAGGGGGGTGGGTGGGCTGGATAGTGAGTGGCCTAGCAGCAAGGGGCTAGTGGAGCGGGGCAACTAGTGGCAAGCACAGTGTTAGGGAAAGAGGCTACATGAAGGAAGGCCTAACAACTAAAGGGGGTTGTTAATGAACGGAAGGGGCAACACTATACAAAGAAGAGTAAATAAAGGAGAGACCATAGTGAACGAAAGATGGATGCACAATGTCTATTAGATCAAATCTAACAACCAATAATAAACATCCCTAGATTTTAGATCTAAGAACGTGTGTAAAGAACTGACCCTCATATATATATAAACAACATTAATATCACCTAGTCATAAGGCCATGGTGAATAGGTCCCCTATGGTTGGCGCGGAAGTTGTGTCCCTTGTATACTGTTGAGGGTGCGTGGTGCATTCAACACACACTGTGCACACACTCATGACTTACAGTGGATTACCCACTTAGTTAATAAAACAACTGTATGTAGAGATATAGAATGCTTGCCTTTTTTAAATATATCCAAGCATTGATTTTGCCTTTTAAATAAACAAAAATTATTTTAGTTATTTCATCTAGAGAGGGGCACGGGTTAATGATTGACTTCCCACAAGTGCATGGTCGTCAAGTAGTACCCTGTGTGTCATAAGGGTCGTATTCAACAGGGCCAAGGAGCTACCTTTACTTCCTTTTTACTTGTTGTTTAACCTACAACTTCGAGCGCAAGTGTTCTAAAATATTAAAAAGATTAACAATAATTAAAGTGGAGTGTCTACAAGGCGGGATGAATAAGTGTAAAACCTAGGGAAGGAGATGGTCACAGATGTGGATCCCCTTGGGGCTACTAAAGCTAGAAGGATGCTTGGGTTACAAGGCAATAGTGGTTTGGGTCAAGAGACTCCTAAAATAGATTAATCTGAAATCCCTAAGTGATTAACCCCTAATCCTATATGAGTATTGGTTCGGAATCTCTTCTGACCAAATCCTCCTATGATTGCATTAAGGCTAGGAAAATCTCTAATTAGGGTCAAACACAATATTTAGATTCATCCCTAATGGTTGGAGGGGTACAAAATACCCAAATCCCTCGGTGTATTCATTCATGGATCCCTTTCAAACAAAGTGAGTCTAATACAAGGATACATCCAGTGCATACAACTACAACCTAGAAATTGAATTACAGAGTTCTCATGCAATCCAATACATCAATGAACACAAGCTTGAACCACAAACCAAACCAAATGCATTAAAAGTACTCAAAGCATCCAAACAAGCAAGTTCAGCCCAAGGTTCACGGGCATCTGTGACCTTGGGGTTTAGTTGTCCATACAACTAAATAACACAATCAAAGTTATGGAAACAACTAAAATAAGCATAACAAATACTTTCTCAAACAAGTAGAAATGAATGGCAAGTCGGTAGGCGTGGAAATCTTCTACACACACCGCAATGAGGGTGGCTTCCCTTGTAGTCTTCAAGCTTCCTCAAGTGAGATCGAGGAAGGTTCTTGCCAAAATGTGCTTCTCCACTCGATTTTCACTTCAAAACTCCTTCAAATTTGATCCTCCACCTCGGATTTTGCTTTTGGATGGTTGGGCTAGGTCAACCTAGCTTTGGCAAGAATGGAACAATGACCCCTTGCTCACATAGAGGTCTAATCAAGTGGACTACAAATGCTTGAGGTCAACTTGGCAGCAAACATTAATAAAAAATAATTCATCATTTAACATTACAATCCTTTTATAAATATTATTCACCTCAATTATTAATATTATTCAAAATAAATAGAATTTATACCAAATTATTTATATAGAAAATATTATTATTCAAAGCAACATAGTTTCAATGGTGTGCAATATTCTAAACATGTTGCTAATTTAAAACTATAACCTTTCTACAATATTTTTTTTGTGTATTTATTTTTTAATGAAATCTTTAAAATTTTGTGTTCTTTTAAACATATTAATAACTTGAAATCCTCATATTCCTCATAAATATTGATTACTAATTAATTAGTTTAAAAATTTATGAAAGGAAGAGGAAGGAAAAGAAGAGAAAGCAAAAGAAAAGAAAGAAAGAGTTGAATCCTCATTTGGATAGGAGTGGAAGGGAAAGAAAGAATAAATATAATAGAAATTATCAATTATACCCTTATTATTAAATAAAAAATTACTTATTTCTATTTAAACACATGCATTATCAATATCTCAAACAAAATTTTTTTTTTATAATATTGAAATTTGGATAGCAAGATAAATAAAATTCTATTATGAGAAATTCTTCAAAAGATGAATTGAGAAATAATAAAGCACAACATAAAATTGTTTTTAAAAAAACACAAATGAGCAAATAAACAAATAAATAAACAAATAAAAAAAAATTCATAGTAACTAGGATCTGCAATTGGTGTGGCATAAACTTATTAAATCTATGATTTTATATATATTCTATAAGAAATCCTCAATGACAATAAAATTAGATTTAAAAAGTGGAAGAAGAATTTTATAAAGGGATGTCATGTAATTAATTAAAAAATTGAATGTATTAATGTTTTTTAAAAATTTTAAAATTTTTAGAAGGCTCTCCCTCTAGTAAAAGTGAGGTTTTGAGGGTTTCTCTTTGGGGGTGTGTAAAAAGTTAACTTTTCCTCTCCCTTCATTAAATTACAAAAAAAATTTTATCCAAATGGTCCCTCCTTAACCCACAATCTAGACAAAGACAAATTTTTTTTTTTATAATTATAAATTTTTATAAATAGGCATCTTAACAATATATTTTAATGAAAGAAAACTAAATAAGGATAAAAATATTCATTATGAGATAATGTTAAACAACTGTAAAATAACCATTATTAGTTTAAAATTCTTTTAGATTTTATCATTTCTATATTTAGTTATTTTTTTATTTAGAAATAATTTCCGTATTTAGTAAGATCTCTTCAATTTCCTTAGCCTAATGACACATTTTAATCAAATCAATAATTCTTAATGAGATTTAAATTTAATCCCACATATGTACAAAAAAATTAACCCCAGATTAGATTGACTAATATCAGATTTTGAAAATATTATCAAAACATTCAATAAAGGTTTTTTAATTATTGTAATTTATGACTAGAACTAAAGACTTGAGCATCCTTATAACACCATTACTCTAATCAACCAAAAAACAAGTTTTAGTTTGATAATGTTGCCTTACTCAAAGATATAAACAATAAACAAGTCTTTATACTATTCTAATTTAGTCCCACATCCACTAGCTTATGAGAAAGGCCATAGCAACGCCTTATAAAAGCAGTCATAGCTATATATATATATATATATATATCTATATAAACATTTTTCATTATATTTTTATATTACATTTAAAAATTTATAAAGCCCAACAAGACCTAGCCCGTGAAAATGGCAGGTTTCGGCGTGGCCTACAGTTTGGTAGTGTGCGTTGGGCCGGGGTCATTCTAGGGTGACTAATGACCTATTGGGCAACCCGATGTTGGGTGGCCTGGTTATGGGTCAACCTGCCCATTGAGTTAGATCCAATGGGCCTGGTTAACGAGCCCATTTCCTTTTTTAATTTTCTTTGCACCTTTGTCGATGAAAAATAGCCCTCAACTTAATAAAGTGGAATTAGCACTTAATAATTAAAATTCTAAAAAAATATGTTATATTAATAAAAATTACGGGTTTGAAACCTAAATTTTAAGAATTTAAAAAATTTAATTTTTTATTAATACTAATTAATTCAAACCTTAATTAAGTCAAGTAATTTTTTTTCTTAAAACCCGGTATTTAAAAAAAATTCTTGGGCTAAAACAATTTACAATTTTGTCAATTAAAAATAAAGACAAAAATAATATTAAATAATCAACAAAACATTTTTTTTGTGGTTTTAAGTACAAAAATTAACCAGTACACAAGGGACGAATGGTGGACTTTCGTTTATGCATATTTTCCCCATTTTTTTAAAATAAATTACCCATTATATTTAATTTAATTCAATTATAGGGACTCATATGCAAAGATAACACAAATAATACAAACCTTTTTTTTTTTATTAAAATATATAAAAATCGAAGAGGAACGAAGCTTGGTATCGAGATCCATATGCTGGGTCTCGTCGGACGCTCGTCGGTGCGAAAGCCCTCCTTCATCCCTCGCTCCCAATCCCCTTCCAGACCCCAAAATCATCATCGGATCGATCAGTAAAACAGAGATCTTGATCGGTTTCCTTCTCTCCCAGTCGCTGGGAAGATGGCGTGGCTGGGAAAGGTCTCGCTCGGGGGCTTCTCCGATCTCGCTGGAGCTGTCAACAAGCTCAGCGAGAGCGTCAAGAACATTGAGAAGAATTTCGATAGCGCTCTTGGCCTGGAGGAGAAGCCTGACTCCGGAGAAGGTAATGCGGTTGCTTTTCTCTGATCCTCGTAGTTCTTCAATGTTATGGCGAAATTGGAGGCAATTTCATCAAAATTTCGTCAAAATTTCATCTTGTTACGAATAGGATTTGAATTAGGGTTAATGTTACTGGTGTTGTGGGATTTGGTGGTTGTTTGATTGAAGACAGTGTTGCATAGTCACCTGAGTTTGTATTGAAATGTTTTGATATAGAAGGTAGCTCTTTCTACAAGGGTGGGATCTGAGGAGCGGTAAATGGATGTACCCTTGTCGTTGCATCTTGAATTGCTGAAATTGATCGTTTGCTGACAAGAAACTTTACTGCTGTACTAATATGTGGAAGCCCTCTTTTTGTCATTACTCGGTTCTTAACCTTTTCATTGCTGTTTTTCATGATGTTATGATAGTAGATCTTAGATCTTAGTGCTAGGCTTGTAAGCAGATATCCAAAATGCTGGAACCTTTTTGGTTCTATGGGGCCTTAGGAATGAGGTATTAAGCTATAAAGTCCATCTGATTAATAAGTTATTCATGCCAATCATGCCCTGTTCATGCCAATAAAAGGATAGATGGATGAGTTGACATCCTCCTGCTATAATAGTTGAATATTTCAATGCAGAAATATGGATTGTGCGGTCCATAGCATATGGCGCACAATAGACTGATGAGGACTGTCCCTCATGCATCTATTGGCGCCCAAATTGGCTCTCAATCTCAACTTCTTAAAGAGAAGGGGAGAGATGACCTTTCCCTCTCCACTTCAGCCTTTCCCTTTTCTTCCTCCTCTGTTTTCCCACTGCCACTGCTGTTGCCAACTCTGTTGCTGCATGTTTATGTTGCATATTTAATAACAGTTAATTAACCACAATGATGTCAATTTTGGCCTAACCATATAAAATTTAGCTTCAATTAGGCCAAAACTAGCTGACCAGTCTTCACTGCTGGACAAACCACATTTTGGACCACAAATGGTCTTTGAAGTGTGGTTAGATGGCCTCACATTTACAGCTGCTCAAAACTGCATTTTGAAGTGTTGGTAGGAATTGGTTCCATATGTTCCAAAATAAAGTAAGCATATGCAGGTGCTTAAGGTTCGATGTTATTGGTTTATTATTGTCCTAATTAGGGCATTATTGGAACCCAGTGTGATTGAAATGTGGTCCAGACTTCCTATTTAACCCATGTTTACCCGTATAGGCCACTATGAGGGCTGCACATATGGCCAGCCATAACTTCTTTTGAAGTATTGATAGCTTTTGTACACTTTGATAAATATGTAATGCAAAGCCTGAGAGAATATATCTCATACCATTATGGAATGCTGGATACTTCCTGTTGGGGAATTTCATGCTTTATTTAAAGAGGCTAAATGAACGATAAAGGCTAGGGTAGTTGAATATATAAGTAGAATGGGTGTGGGAGTGCAATAAAAATGCTAATAGAGCAGGGTTTAGTTTAGAAATTAATTTCTGAGATAGAGTAGAAGTTCTGCTTATTAAGCTTGTGCTAAATTAAGAAACAATTTTTATATTTTTGTTTATGGATCGTACTATCGTAGATTGAATTAAATGGGTTTGTTGGATAATAATGGCTTTATGAATACATTGAATAGTAATGAAATGAGTGCTTGATGAAAAATAAATATTTTTTGTTAATGGATATTTTTGTTGGCAAGTGTCTCATAGTTGTATTATGTTGTATGGGGTTTTTGATTTGGAGAAATATAAAACAGAAGTTGTTGTAAATTTTACACTGGCTATGATATTATCAAACCTTAGTAAATGCAATCCGCATAAAATGACTTGTAGAAATAGCGTGAAGAGTTGAATATATATTTTTTTAACTTGAAAAGTAATTAGAAAGCATTGTTAGAATTCTATGTGGTTAGAATGGGACTGAAATATGTAGATTATTACTGCTGCAGGTAAATATTTTGGGATAGAAGATATACTTGGAGAATTTTGAATACAGGGTTTGTCATGTAAGAAATTATGGTAATACTATAAGTTCAAACCGTAATTCAATGACAGGCAAGTTATAAATTTGCACAATCTATAAAAACGAAAAGATACACAAAAGTTTGGTCATTTTTTTAGATTCTTAGGCCAATTATTTGAAAAAATGTCGAAGTTGAGAATCATTTCGTTCACATATTTAGGTTTAATTGATGAAGTAGAGAAGTGCATTGGAGATTTATGTGGCTTTAAGGTTTTGGTCCTTATGGAAGTTGAAGGGCAAATTCTAAAATTCTACTGTCATATTTGCTTTGATTTATGGTTCCAAGTATTGGGTTATAGATCGATAAAAGAAAATGAGCACATTGAAGACCTGATTTTCTAACTTAATATGCAGCAATAGTTCAGGCTTGATATGAAGTACTTTTAATTGAAGCTATTATGAGAAAATACATTTTATGGCTTTGCCATTTTTATCTTTTACTTACTAATTAAAGACATGAATGGAGGTGCTAAGGAACTTTGTTATTGTGAATAATCTAATGTATGAGAGAATTTAATTTGGTGAGGATAAGAAATACAAAGACAAGACCATTAAAGACATGAATGGAGGTGTTAAGGAACCTTGTTAGTGTGAATAATCTAAGCAAGGAGATGGTGTTACCTACTGATGGTTGAAGACATTGAATGCATGCAGTAGAATCCATGTAGTTTTTCTAAAGGGTTATATAGCAACCTCTATATGTATTGAGATTAACTTGTCCTTGTTAATCATATGGTGGTCTGTGATAACATTCATGAGCAAATTTTGTAATAATATTGATTATTAGATATTAGCAGGTGAACATCAGGCAAGGGCGTGGAACTCTACTGTTTTCACTTAGTATGGCCTTGCAATGACCTGAAGCATATGGTTGTTTTAGTGAAAAAGCATCTGTGAGAGCCCTTAATAATGCTAGTGGCATCCTAGCATGCATACTAGCAAAACACATCATTTTTGCTTTCTTTATTAATTTCAGATCTTCTGTTTTAATGAGTGAGTGTATCATAATCCATTTCAATCAAAAGCGTACCAAGGTCTTCTTTATTTATTTATTTTTTTATTTTAGTTTTTGTGACTTTGGGTTAAAGCACTTTCACTTTCATGTGTAGATTACTATACAGGATCTAAATCTGTCTGTGTTGTTAGGCCATTCAGACTCAGGAATATGGGCATCAACAACAGAAAGAAGTGCACTTTTCGATCCAGTTATGGCATTCATGGGACATAAAGAAGACACCTCTGCAGTTGAAGCAGCAGGAAAACCAGAATCTCCAGAACGTCCTTCATCTGATGAAAAACATGATAAGGTTCCTGAAGAAGGGTCAACTAAATCTATCTCTGAAACAGTTTCTCCTCTTGATGAGGAAAATACTGACTTTGAAAGCAAAAGGGATTCCCAGACTGCTGGCAGCCCATCAGTTGTAGCTGAAGAACATGATGAAGGAAAGACTGAAGCTGATTCAAACTGTCCGCACTCTGAAACAGATGGCCCCGCCACGAGCAATAATGAAAGACCTACATATGTTGCAGCTGAAGCACTACCTAATGAGGGGAAAGAGGTGTCAGCTAGTGATGAGCCAGATCCAGAAAAATCTGGTCAAACAACCGTGGATGGTATAGAGAAAAGCGATATTAATGGCATCAGTTTACCTGATAGTTTGCCTCAGGAAAGTAAATTGCAGGCGGACCTTGAGAAACATGAGACAAATGCTGAAAAGCTTGTTGATAGTTCTGCAGAACCCACTGACATGCCTCATAACGTACCAGGTAGCATGGAGGCAGACTCACTACTTAAAGTTGCAGTTAATGTTTCCCCGGATGAAAACATGAAGGAACATTCTAGTAATTCAGTAAGCTATGGGGAGGATCATGATAAGTCCACTGGTTCCTGGTCCCACAGTATGAATTCATCGAGTGAGTCACTAGATGTAGGTTCTCAAGGGAAGGAAGTTGATAACAGGGAGCAACCTATGACTTCAACACAGCATATGCCAAATTCTATTGGTTCCTTAGAAGAATTTGAGAAGCTAAAGAAGGATAAGAAATTGATGGAAGCTGCATTGCATGGAGCTGCTAGGCAAGCCCAGGTAATACTAACGAATGGAATTAACCATTAAGATAAATTTGTGATTTTACATTTTGTGTTAAGTGTATTGTTATAATTTCGATGGATGCATTATTTATGCTTTTTGTGTTTTCCATAATCAAGTTTCTTACTTCTATCCTTGGCACTTCATGTGCATAACCTGACTAGCCTGGCTATTGTATTATGCTCCACATACTCTTCAAGAAAAACTCAATTATGTGAATGTGACAGTGGATGATTTTTCAAGTTTGTGTTTAAAAACTAATGTTGCTAAAAGATGTTGACTATTGAGGCTTATGGGCATTTTAAATTTATTTTAGTCTTTTCACAGTTCATATGTACATTTTCTTATTTGTTTTCTGTCTAGGAGTTTTAACGTAACCTTTTTGTTCCTTCTGAACTGGCGATAACAGACTCCTTCCAATCTTTTGCAGGCGAAGGCTGATGAAATTGCAAGGCTGATGAATGAAAATGAGCAGTTGAGGACTACTATTGAGGATCTGAAGGTCTTGTTTGTGTGTTTGTGTAGTATTTAGGGTTCTGTTACATGCTGACACTGATATTTGCATTATTCATTTATTTCATCTAACTACCAAGATATTTAATTTGGGTTTATTGCGTGTTCTTTGATGTCATTGCGATGCACTAATAATGGTTAAAGCTAGTTCACCCAGGGAGTTCCCTATATAGCTTCTCCTTTTGACCATCATAAACCATTTTCATTTTATTATATGCCATAAATCAAATCATTGAATCAAAGTTCAAGTGATTAAATTTTTTCATCTAGTTGTGTCTATTTCATTTTTTCTTCTTTTCTTTTGACTTTGGCATGTTTTGCTTACTCTGACAGTTTACTGCAAGCATTTTAATATAAGTTGTTCTCCAAAAATGGGATGACTGCACTCTACCTTGTTTATGATTTTAACAACTGGTGACTATTATTTTGCAGAAAAGGACCACTGAAGCTGAGATAGATGCACTGCGAGATGAGTACCATCAAAGAGTAGCATCTCTTGAAAGAAAGGTGCGATTTATTTCTATTGTGCTGCTTGTATGTCTTTGTATTTGAAAGCAAGGTGCAATTCATTTTTATGATCAATGCTTTTGAGTTAGGTTTGGTCTTGGAATAAACGACTTTATTATGGATGATTTTCATCGGCTTCTTCTTGTGTTTATGGTCTTCCTTTTTGTATCTTTACCTATATTTGAGCAAGGAGGCCTCCTTACTTGTACATAAATAAACATGAATTGTTGCGTTAGCCAGCTGTCAGCATGGTCAGCAAGTAGACTTAACGCTATCAAATCTTTTGGGCATAAGAAGAAATCATGAGTGGTGGGAAAATGACAATGAATTCCGTGATTCTATATCTGCTACAATGGCTGTAAACAAAAGATGCTGCATTGTTATACTCCACTATATTAAGATTTTTTTTTATAGTTTTTATTTATATTTTGCCCTTAAGCTAATTTAATGCGCTGCAATATTTCACAGACATTATCTCAGTCTCATATGGGAGCTATCTCATGTCCATCTGTAGTAGCTCAAGCAAAAAATTATGAATTAATGTCCCTTTTTGTTTGGCAATGATCCCCAACATTATTAGTTCCATGATTCTGCATGCACTGTGGATCAACACATCATAATCTCTTATGATCAAGTTTACATTTTTCTGTTAGGCTCTTGGCAATAGTTACTTTTGTTATGATCAAGCTTACAATTTTTTCAACAATTTCTCTTACGTTGAGAATGTGATGGATACTAAGTTAGAGAGAATGTCATGATGTGAGGCTGGGAGAGGAAAGGATTAATATAAATTCGTCAGATCTAGTGTTATCAAGGTAGGTATAGAGAGTAAATAGTTGATTATAGGTGAAAAATTCTTTCCATTCTCGGTGAACAAAGACATACTTTTGTGTCAAGAAAGATAATTGAAATGGTCTGCTGATGGAATTCCAGGATAATCTTCCCTCTTTTAGGGAATTACTTATGTGAGAGCAATATTTTGTGGTGACTTGATTTGCATAAACAACCATTTTGAGATGTCTAAAAGCATGGGTATTGTTCATGTTGTGAACTACTTTTCAGGATTTTGTCTAGCAAACTAGTCCCATAAGCATCTGATTGAATACTTATTGTCACATGCCAACCGGTGAGCTATGCCTTTATCCTTCTTGCAACATGCTTTCCTATTAACCTCGTGTGACATTCTAGAGTCTAGACATTTCTTCTGATATTTTAACAATAAATTATAATTTTATGGATGGAGGCCACTTGAATGAATGGCAATGGCATGTATCTGCATGTTTAGTTTTGCTGGTCAATGGCAATGCTGGCAGATTTATCAGTATATGTGCTAGACCGTATTATTTTTCAACTTTCTACCTTCCATAAGGAAACTTGGAACAAGTCATACAAACAAAGATGAAACGATATCATTTCAAGTCTACATTTTAGAATGGTGTTTCATTTAAATCTGTATTTACGAACAATCTTTTATCCTTGTCTTGCAAAAAACTTGACTTGGAGCTCTTCTTTCTTTCTATCTTTCTTTTTCTTTTTCTTTTATTTATTTATTTATTTATTTATTTTGGCTGGGGTTAAGTTTTATTTCTAGATTGTTGTTTGGTGTTTTAACTAAGCAGTTTTGTATAGGTTTATGCTCTCACAAAGGAAAGGGATGCGCTGAAGAAAGAACAAAGTAAGAAGAGTGATGTTGCTGTTCTTTTGAAAGAAAAAGATGAGATTATCACTCAAGTAATGGCAGAAGGTAATTCTATGACTAACATAAAGTCCCCATGTTTCTCTGAACTTTTGAATAATTTTCTTACTACTTTTCATCAGTTGTTGCGAAATAGATTTATGACTTGAAAAATGCTGAGTCAGCATTTCTAATTTGGTTTACGTCACTGTTTGCACTGAATTTTACAACTGACTGTTACGGCCATTCATGTGAGCAAACTCTTATTTAAGTTGGGATTGCTTTCTGTTGACTTTGCTTTAATATTATGTTTGTGGGGTTTTATAATTATATGGAAACATGAACCTCCAAGTCTTTGCTGATCATCATGTGCTTTCATTACCTTACTGGGACAGGTGAAGAACTATCAAAGAAGCAAGCTGTCCAAGAGTCGACTATCAGGAAACTGAGAGCACAGGTATGGAATTTTATTCTATGATTTTTATTTTATTTAACGACTGATTCCTATTCTACTTGAGAAGTAGGAACAAGTGTTTTTCATAAAATTGGTCATTTCTTTTCAACTCAGATTAGAGAGATTGAGGAGGAGAAGCAAAGGCTTAACTCCAGGATTCAGGTAATCAAGTGATTAATCTTAGTGTTTGTATTATAACTTTCAATGATACATCAGTTTTTCATTCTGACTATTTTAGCCATGACACATAATTTGAATATTTGCACTCTAGGATTTGGGGGATTTGGCTTCTTATTTTGATAGCTATGTCAATGCATAAATAGCAGCACCTGTATCCCCACACATTAATGCAACTAATAAGGGTTTTTCTCTGATATCTCTAAAGTAACAAACTAATAAGAAGTTATAAAGAGTGGCTATTGAAATATTGGAATATTGTGTGGTTTATCCTGTTACTAAATTTGGAAGGGCATTCTAATTCACACATAGATTGACCTTATAAAAATATACCCATGCCACGGTTCCTCTAAAATTTTGTGATTCTGTGTGTGTAAATATTTTTCCACTAGTAATATCACATATAGAATGCTTAAGTTTGCATCTTTTTCCATTTTTGAGATTTCTTGTGACAATAACTTTTCTGTTCATTCCTGTTCATTCCTCTATACCTTGTCTGCAAAATTCCTTATCTTTAACTCTGTATCACCAACACCTCTAAAAATTCCGAGAGTACTCCAGGTTGAAGAGACAAAAGTGGAGAGTATCAAGAGAGATAAAGCAGCCACTGAAAAGTTGTTGCAAGAGACAATAGAGAAAAATCAAGCAGAACTTGCTGCTCAAAAGGAATTCTACACTAATGCTCTAAATGCAGCAAAAGAAGCTGAAGCCTTAGCTGAGTCCCGAGCTAATAATGAAGCTAGAATTGAACTCGAGCGTCGTTTGAGAGAAGCTGATGAACGTGAGTCTATGCTTGTTCAATCACTTGAGGAGTTGAGGCAAACCCTAAGTAGAACAGAGCAACAAGTACATTATTTCTGAACCCCAATTTCTCTACTCATTTGTTAGTGATATTCATCCCTTAAGTTGCATGATTTCTTGTTTTTGTTTTTAGTTAATTTTTTTCCTTGAAGTAATGCATTTGTTATTGGGTCCATTGTGCAGGCCGTTTTCAGGGAAGACATGCTCCGAAGAGATTTAGATGATCTTCAAAAACGCTATCAAGTGTGTGATGCTTCTTTGAGACATTATGCTTACATTACAACACTGAGCAATGTTTTCTCAACTCATCTATTTGATTTGTTTTCAGGCAAGTGAACTTCGGTATAATGAGTTGGTTGCTCAAGTTCCTGAATCAACTAGGCCACTATTGAGGCAGATTGAAGCAATGCAGGTTAGAGGCCATCAGCAGATGCTAACTATGTATTTTATTTTGTTTTTTAGTACTAGCAGTTTTTGCTTACTTTTATTGTTTCTTGACAAATAGGAGACTGCTGCTAGAAGGGCAGAAGCTTGGGCAGGTGTTGAGAGATCTTTAAACTCCCGGCTTCAGGTTATTCTCTTGTCATTCTAAGAAGCTGACAGTTAAAAAGAGGCCAGGACCCCTCCCTCTTGAAATGTGTAATATTTGTCTAAAACCAAATTGCTAGATGGCACAGTAAAGGCATGGGTAATAGTTGGAAACTGGTATTCTGCTATATGTCAATGTGATCTTCTGTTCTGTTTCAGATAATACTTTTAGCCCACACAAATGCATATCTAATGACTCGTATGATTTGAAGGCGCACACACATTGATTGTAAATTTACAGAAACTTGTTAATAATTGTTAGATGTGTATCAGTGCGAAAACAAAGTTGCATCAAGACAATGTTCTCAGAAAATTTTCTTATAACCATTGTCCTTATATTGGCAGGAGGCAGAAGCCAAAGCTGCAGCTGCAGAAGAACGGGAGAGATCTATGAATGAGCGCCTATCACAAGCTTTATCTCGGATGTCTGTTTTGGAAACACAGGTATTTCCAGGGGCCTTGCAATTTTTGTTTAAATAACAATTTCACATAAATAAAATTTTTTATGTAATACTATACAGATTACTTGCCTTAGAACAGAGCAAACACAGCTGAGTCGATCACTTGAGAAGGAGAGGCAGAGGGCTTCCGAAAATAGACAAGAATATCTGGTTGCAATGGAGGAAGCTGCAACTCAAGAGGGGCGTGCGAAGCAACTTGAAGAAGAGATAAAAGAGCTTAGGAATAAATACAAAAAAGAATTGCAAGAAGAAATAGCAAGTAGAGTAATTGTAGAAAAGGTGACCTTTGATGACTAATTGCTTATTTTACATTTCTTTTACTATTAGTCGGCAATCATCTAAAACAGTAAGAGATTGTTCTATTTTACAGATGTGTGGATCGACCTTGATACTCCATCAAGGTTGTTCACAGATTGGAGCCTTGTGTTAATTGTGTGGATGGACCTTGCCCCTTGAGATTGGTGCCTTGTGTTAGAAGTTAGATAGGCCGCTTTATTTAGTCTTTCCTTCTCCGCATGTTTGTGAAAACTTTATGCAATGGCTGCATCCTTTGATAATTTGGAGGGTGTTCTATTAGTTTCGAGAGTTGTGTTTGCAATAATTAAGCATACTAGGTACTATCTCCCCAGTAACTGCGCTTGTAATGATTCCAGTGAAACATTTATAATTTCTTCATATTACCATGATAGTTTAGAGTACATCCACACTTGTTCCACCACTGTATAAACTTTTGATAATGAACTTGATAATGGTCTAGTATTAGATGTAACTTTGTCTTCTATAAAATCGTGTGAAAGTTTTTATTTATTTATGACTTTTGTGATTTAATAGGATTGCATACCTTAGTGTAGCCATTATGTATTCTCATGATGGGTTTGGTGTGAGAAACAACCTTCATTAGGTGTATTGTTGCACAACTCAAACTGCTTTTGGACTTTATGCTTGGGAGATCCTTACCTCCTTGGTGGCTGTCTTTTGTTGTGATTGAATTGACAATATTAGAACAACTAAGTTGTATTGGAATTCACTTAAGCGACTACAATTCCATCCTGATTCTTTTTTGTTCTATTTTTTTTTAACAACTTGTGTTTTATACAAATGCATTGTACACCTGTTCTTTTAGTAAACCAATGCTGTCCTAGGTTTCTAATTTCATTATGCATCTCTAATGGGCCAACTTGCTAGTTATGCTTGGCTGGAAGTTGATTTGTTTGATGGAATTCGAGTGGCACTAAGATTTGACACTTGATAATATTTTGGAACATCATACATCTGTTTTTTTAAATAAATTGATGAATTCCTAGGTTTCTAATTTAATTATTATGCTTCATTAGCAGCCCAACTTGCTATTTATTTATTCTTGGCTGGAGTTTGACAGTTTGTTGGAGTTCACTTGTGTGAAGATTTGACATTTCAAAGAAAGATTTGATTTTTGATTATGAGTTTTTGCTCTCTGTGAATGACTTTTAATGGAGTAATTTGTTGTGGACCTATAGGAATTGGAAAAGGAAAGGGCACTCAGAACAGAATTGGAAAAGGCTGCACTTCAGGAACCCATTGTTGTGGGAGATCAAGGTTCAGAGAAGCTAATCAGGCCTTAAGCTGAAAATTACATGCAGTTGGTTCTTATATTTGGGTTGACCTGGTAAAATGGTCTTGTTACCAATTTTCTTTCTCCACTTCTCCTTTCTTGGCAGGAAATGCCCCTACAAGGAAACTTCCCACTGCTCGGAGTTTGGGAGTCATTGAGGAAAGTCATTACTTGCAAGCTTCTCTGGACTCGACTGACATTTTATCTGAGAGAAGAGGTTCTGGGGAAGCAATCATGTCCCCTTATTTTCTTAAAAGCATGACACCTAGTTCATTTGAAGCAGCACTTAGACAAAAGGATGGTGAACTTCAGTCATATGTTTCACGTTTGGTATGGGAATGATCACCCCTGCATTTACATTCACCCAACCAATCCAATTTGTTGATAATAGTAATCTTAGTGGAAGGACATGGTACGTTTCTCGTAATGAATGTACTTGGTGTTCATGATATTTGTGGGCAATACAAAACTGATTGTGAAACTTTAAATAATACCACTGAACTGAGCTAGAAAATCTAGTCTTTTTAACTCTTCAACATATTTGAAAAGGATGGCTTTACTACCTATGAAGCCATTCTCATTGAAGAAAAGTGAGCATTTTGATATTTATGCCTATTCTCCCTTTGATAATAAGTGATCTCCTAAAATTATTTAATTTATCTTTTTTTCCTTGTCAGAACTCATTGGAATCTACTCGTGATTCTCTTGCTGAGGAGCTAGTTAAAATGACCGCCCAGGTACATTGTTATTTCCTGGTTCTTGTTGGGTTCTTCATTTTGATTTTGCTCAATCTTCATTTTGGAATTTATTTGATCAGTGTGAGAAGTTAAGGTCAGAGGCAACGATTCTCCCTGGCATTCGAGCGGAACTAGAAGCCTTGAGACGAAGACACTCTTCTGCACTGGAGCTTATGGGTGAACGTGATGAAGAGGTGCCACAAAAAGCATTATTTTTTAATTGTTATTATTATTTTTTCCTGATAACCCTACTTTCTAAAACATATATTTTTCAAACTTTCTCATCTAAAAACCATTGCAGCCTGATAAATACTGATCATTTGTAGAAGTAATTTTTAATTTATGATGCAGAATTATGGGCTTCATTTGATAAATAGTTTTGACACATATTCTGTAACAAAGCTTATAATTTACCTTTGAATTAATCCTGTACTGACAACTCCAAGGAAGCAACTCTTAATATTCTTACCCCACCAGTCTTGAAGATCTCTGAGTCTGAAGTACGGAATCTTTGGTATGGTGTATTGTGAAATTATATATTCATTTTAGATGATTATCCACAAAACCTAGCAAATTATTGAATGTTTGGTGTGATTATTCTATTTTCATTTTGGATTAAGTATTTGCCTGTGTTTTGTTATTTGGGATTAGATATTACAACTGCCATATACTTATCAATGGTGAATGCAGTCATTGATGACCATGTTTGCAAGGTTTATAATTCATTATTGTTACTGAGTACATCCTGGATCAAATCTTACAAGAAAAATTTCATGTCTCATCAAAATCTGATTTTATCTTGTTTCGTGAGAAAAAGGCTGGCCTTTATCTCCTTAAAATATGCTTAATCAGCTTTATTTTTCATCTTTTAACATACTTGACATTGCGGTCAGTGTTATTTTTTGTAATAATTACAAATTGCCTGGCTATGTTGTAAATGTAACTCATTGGCCTGTTTTACAGTTGGAAGAACTGCGTGCTGATATAATTGACTTAAAGGAGATGTACAGAGAGCAAGTAGACTTGCTTGTAAACAAGGTACTGCATGGATTGCTACACAAATTTCATTTTCCTGCTTGGAATAAACCTTCAATACAAAAACAATTTGATAATTAGCTGAATATCAAATTCTGTTTCCTTAATATACATCTGCTTTATCAAACAGATTCAGACGTTGGGTGCTTCATTGGGTGCAGCTTAACCGGAGAGTTGGTGCATTTTCCCAATCAAGAAATATTGCCATCATGGTATGAATCCTGAAATTAATATATTGTCTAATTAAGAAGTCCAACTATATAGATCATGCACAAAATTCTTTTCTATGTAGAGTGCCTTTGTAAGTTTACTTGCGGAATGTGTTATCCCCCATAAGAAGACGTTTGCCCATCCACTGAAGGTTTTTACTTGCCAGCAGGGTGGTTTGTTGTAAGGCGTTTCTGGAAGAGAGAATATGTAGCCTTATTGTTTTGTCTTTGTTTATTGAGTGGCACAAGATTTTCTTCTATGCTGCATATAAGGTCAATTGGTTTATTTGGGATTCTGTACATGCAAAGGTTTAGATTGATATATATAATTTTGATGTAACGTTGAACGAATATTTTCAGCATTTATCCAAATGAGTTGTTTGAAGTTGATTTGCAAGGCATCACATTAGATACAGTCAAAGTTTTATGTATGGGTCAGCAGTTTATCATATGTTGAGGTTAAGATAGGTTTATATATCAGATTGGCGAGAGATTGGTGAGGAATATCCTTTGGGGTGCTAGTGACAACAAACGTGGTTTCAATTCAATTGGATGGAATACTGTCACTCAAAATAAAACTGAGGATGGTCTTGGAATCAGAAATTTTGTTGTATGCCAAGCATGCTCTTATCGCCAAAAACCTGTTTGCGGTTCTTACTGAGGATAATAAATTGTGGGTTGATATTTTTAAATTTTAAATATCCCAACTGGAAATTTGCCTCTCATTCTTATCATAATACTTCCTCTTGGCTTTGTAAAACTCTTTCTATGATGGCTGATTTCCTTTGTTTCAATTTTAAAATTATCTCTTGCAATCCTCGCTTAATTGATATTTAGTCTGATCTTTGGTTGCATGATGTTCCTCTTGCTAAGAAACTCACTTTTCTCAATATGGATAATTCCTTGGATTATCTCTCTCTTGAGGATCTAATCTCTGAAAATTCTTGGAATTATCAAGTTATTGAGAATTTCTTGGGCTCTAATGTTGATCTCAATTGGTTATCCAAGGTTCATATTTCTTCTAATTTGGGGAATACTTGGATGTGGTCACCTAAGACTTCGCATACCTCTCTACCCTCCGTTATTTACTCTTTTTTGAATGATAATTCTGGCAACTCTCACTGGATCGGTTGGAGTAAAACATGGAAGCTAGATGTAGCTCTGAGGGCTAGGACCTTTATCTGGAAACTTGCTCATTCTAGACTTCCAATTTGTGATATCTTCTATAACCTAAATTTTGGGCCTCAAACCTACTGCATCTTCTGTAGCTTGGTCCATGAAACTACCTTTCACATCTTCTGGAAATGCCCTTACTCTCTCAACTGTTGGAACATCACCTTGAACTCCTTAGATCTTAGAAATTTCCATATCAATAGCCTCTCTTCGGGAGCTTGGCTTGTTTCTCAGTTAAACTGTTCTTGCAATCCTCATCTCGGCAAAGTTGTGATTGCAATTACTCACTAGCTGATCTGGAAAGCCCGCTTTACTCCAAATTTCAATTTGATTCCTAATCAGGCGTGGAGTCTTGCTAGAGATTATGCCAAGAAGCCGAAATCAAGAACAGGGAAGTTTTTTTGAATTGTTTTAAGCTTACAGTTTCCATCGTCTCTAATGCTTCTTGGATTAATGACTCAAGTCATGCCGGCTTAGGTTGCTTAATTACTCTTAATGATAACATTTTTTTGTTAGCAGACTCTAATATAGCTACTATGGCCTGTCCAATTCTTGCGGAAGTGGCAGCCATGACCTTGGCTTTGGAAGAATGTATCAAGAAAAACTGGTGGCCTTCACATCTCTTCACTGACTGTATTGGTCTCACCAATCTTGTGAAGGACTTTCAAATCTCAGTGGCCTAGCATCTTGAGTTTGAAGTCCGTCGGCTTATTGCTCTTCTTCATCAACTTCAGAATCCTTGTCTTGGGTACATAAACAGAGAAGAAAATTTGGTTGATGATATCTTCTCTAAGCAAGCTCGCCTTAATCTGGAGCTTTCTCTCTTTGCAAAAGGGATGCAATTGCCATTTTGCTTTATGATGCTTGTTTTTCCTTGAACATTGTTCTCTATCTTCTTTGTTCTGTTTTTGAGCTTCAGCTCTCTAGATATATATATATATATTCTTGGGGGTTTATACTAACTGTTACCAATCCCAGCTTTTTGATATATATACTTATATAAAAAAAAATCCTCGGGGGTTTATACTAACCATTACCAATCCCAGCTTTTTGATATATATACTTATCTTTTATTTTTTTTATTTATTTTATTTAATGTATTCATTTTTTTTCCTTACAAGAGAAATGGATGAACTTAAGGGCCACTTGTTTGTGCTATGCTATGAGTTGCAAACTAGACTTTTTCTTTTTAAAATGCAATAACATGCAAGTGTTTTATTTTAATACGACATATAGTGTAGTAGCCTTTGTTTTAATACTTAAATCAACCAAGATGGCTATGGACTAGCCAAACTGATATTTTTGATGTTAATCACAATCATAAAACCGAGTTCACTCTAGTATGATTCACCTATTCATGAAGGATCAGTAATAACAACAATGGAGTGGCTTAAATAAGCTAAGTGCTCCCAGATTTTTGTTTGAGTCTTATTGGAAAATTCCAAAGCATGACTCCAGCCCTTCATGAATCTCCTAGCATAATTAGGAGTCAAATTCTTGAAAATATAATTGCACTGGCCTTATAGAGGAATTAGGTACAAAATACAATTATAACTTTAGCAAAAGACTTAATAATCGAAGCCTACTACATATTTGTCAACTATTCCCTAGAGGCAAGGCTATCCAAAAAAATTGCAGTTTAGTTAGACTAGGAATTAACCACACTGTTCAACAAATTTGATTTTTACAGCAAGTCCTAAGAATATAATTAGCTATTTTAGCTCCAAGTTACATAAGCCATACATAGAAGATAGGCTAAATTTTTTTAATTTTTGAAAAAAGGAGCTAGTTAGTAGTAAATTTATTGAACTAAAAGATAACAAGATAATAAAAGTGAGAAAGGAAACAAAATCATAAAGCTAACAACCCAAAGGGAAGGAAAAACTGAAAAACTGAAAGATAAAAAGGCTGATTTTTTCAAGCATTTCATCAACCATCTGGGAAGATCGAGACCCAAGTAATGAAGTGAAATCGTACGGGTGTGTCTCCCTTGGGTTGCCAATTTATCAGCAAGATTATTCCAATCACAGTGGATGACACGATGCATGTACTATTCAGCTCCAAGCACTGCCTCAACTTCACTAATCTTTGGTTTAATCTCCAGTTATTGTCATTTTCATTGTGTTCTAAAGCTTGCTTGAGTCCTTTATAATAAGTGAAAATGGTGTTGATATTCACTATCCACTCAGTTGTAGTTCTGAGGCTTAACTCAAAAGCGTAAAGTTTAACTTCTAGGATTGAGTTGGCATCAATTTTAACGCAACATATGACAATATATATGTTTTTTAATGAGGAATCAACTATAGAAAAGCCACCACCACTCATTAGATTATTGAAGATTCAAGAAGTTTCAGTTAAAAATGTAAAAATTAAATGAATAAAGGAGGTTGCAATTCATTTTCCAGTCCCATTGTGTTCCTTTGAAGATAAAATTACAATTGGCTTTCCCAACGTTCTAAGCAGTCGCTATAATGAGAGAAGTTGTTTGTTTATCTTTGGCCTTGTTAATATTCTCCAACCAAGTTCTTAAAGCAAAATTAGGCCCTAGATATGTATGAACATGTGTCTTTAGTATTTCTCCAAGCAAGTTGAGTTTTGGATCAAGAGATGAAGAGATGATTAATTTCCTCCCTATAAAGACCACACATAGCACAACAAGTATCAAGAAATAGATTTAAAAGAATGAAGACAATTTAAGGTTTTGACTTTTCATGCAAAAGAGTCCAAATGAAGAACTTAGATCTTGGAGGGGTATTTAATTTCCACATATTTTTCCAACCTTGCCATGAGTAGTTAGAAAAATTGGAGTCATTTAGCAAAATGTAAATTGCAGAAATAATGGAGTAACATTTGGAACTTGCTAGTATAACTCAGGATTTTTGCCTATCTGGATCAATTCTACTCGAGTTCCTAATGAGAGAGTCAATGTGATTGCTTAAATGTCTAGTATTAGGGCTAAAATTCAAATAGGAATCATCGGTTGAATCCGCAAGGTGGATGTTGGAGTCAAGGAGGTCCACGTTGATGAAAGTTGGTTTGAAATTGATGGGGATCTCAAAGCACCAAGGATTGTTCAAAACTGAAGTGCAATTGGGATTGATAACATTCAACCAAATAAGGGGTTTAATCAAAATTTCATAGTTTTGCAAAGGAATTTGAAAAACTAGGAGCATTTGGAGGGGATACTGAATTTCCAAGGGAGTAGGTAATCATATTTACAATTCAAGATGTCAATCCAAAAAGCATTATCATTGTTTTAATAATTTAAATTATTTTTGGTTATTTAGGAAGTTCTCAAATATCTCAAGTTCTGAATAGTTGGCACAACATTGATGGAAGAAATTCGCTCATTATTTTAGAATTTTTAATTTAAATCTTCAAGTAGTTTTTATTTACTATTTTATAATTATCTTTAGCTTTATTAGTTATTTTATTTTTATTTATTTATCTAGTAATTTTGTCATTATTTACTATTTTGTCCTTAGTCTAAGTTTTATAAATACTTGTTTTAGGGTTTGTGAGAAAAGGATCTATCAATTGAAATTTATGTTCTTGTTTACTCTATTTTGAGTGTGAGTTCTTGGATTAGAACGTGTATCCCATTGTGTTAGGTGGTATTTGAGCAGCATGCCAATTGGTGGCGATGGTGATGGTTTTCGTGACGGTGATGAGGAGGCTAGGGCCCCTTTAGGGATGGCAATGGGTCGGGTCGAGTGTGGATTTTACCTACCCCGCCCCCACCCCCGCCCCCATTGCCGCTACCCCACCCCCATACCCGTCTCCTCCTCCTAACTCGATGGGTTTTCAAAGCCCCAACCCACACCCGCGCGTCCTTGCCGGGGAATCGAGTACCCACGGGGATCCCCGCCCCCGCCATGACCCTTATATAAAAATACTTAATTAATACAATAATTTGTTATAAAAAAATGACAATTAGACATTTTTGACAAAATACCCATAATATAAAAATAAAAATTGGAAATTTCAATCCTAATTCCAAATAGCAAAAAACAATACCAAGTAGAAATTTAAAATGTCAATCTCAAATCATAGTTTTTTAAAGACCATTCATCATCTTCATGGAGATCAATCAACAACAATTTCACTCCCAAACAATAAAGTAGACATTCAAAGTCACACAAAACAATGCTAGAGTAGGGATTGAAAATTTCAATCAAAATCATAGTTTTTTCTTTTTCAAATGATCATAATTCATCATCATCATCTTTATAGAGATCAATTATCTTTCAATCCATGAGTACCTCCACTTGATCATAATTTATCTACATAAAACAAAATGAATATTAGAATTCAAAAATATGAAACCATATATATTATGTCAAATATTTAAAGTTTTTAAAATTTTCTTTTTACCTTCACCTTCAAAATCTTCCCCATTAAGTAAATTGACATAGTCTTTCATTCCTTTAGAAGTTATTTCTATGTAACACATATAAATATTTAAAGAGTTAGTGATAATGAAATGATAAGTTTATAATATTAATACATAAAATAAAAATTCAATTTAATTCAAAATAAGAGCTTTTATTTATTTAGGTGGTAGTCACCATTCATCATCAAATGATTAATCATCTTTCAATCCATGAGTAGCTCCACATGCTAAAAATTCATTTACATTAAACAAAAGGGATTTTAGATTTGCAAAATAAAATGTATATACTTTGCACCAAATATCATTAAATTTATAAAATATTATTTTTACCTTCATCTTTCAGAGTCAATCTCATCAAGTAAATTGGTATAGTCTTCAATTCCTTTAGAACTCATGCCTAAATAAGTGACATAAAATTTAATGAGTTATTGTTAATAAAACATGACATATTATAATATTAATACATAAAACACAACACACCATACCTTTATTTTCTTCACTCCATAACCAACTTCTAGCACACATCAAAGCCTTCAAAGTATGCCAATGAAGTCGATTAGGATGCGGGCTTATTATTCGACCACTAGTACTGAATGCCAATTTAGAAGCTATAGTAGATATTGGAATGGCTAACACATCTTTTGTAATTTTTTGTAGTGTTGGATATTTAAATCCATTTAACTTTCCACCGCATCAAAATATCAAAATCCAGTGTTCTTGGTAAAATATTATTCTCCAAATAAAGATTGAGCTCTAACTTGAGATGTGTTGTTTTAACCCTTTTCTAACTCTTCACAAATGCATCAAAATCATTTCAAGGAATCATCAACTATAGAATTGTTGATATCTTCAAATGGAGAGCTAGCAACTTCTTTACTCTTCAACTCATAATCAAAAACCAAATCATAGCAAAGCTTTAGAATTCTATTAGCTTCAACAAAAGCATCAGCATGATACAATTTTCGATAATAATATTCAAGTCAACTCATCTTGTATCTTGGATCCAACATTGTAGCAACTCTCATAATATCATGAATCACACTCCAATAACATTTAAACTCATCCATCATCTTTGTTGCCATTCTCCGAATCACCTCATTAGAAAAAGTAAGCCAACTTGATATTGGCAAATTAATATCACACACTTTGGGAAAATGAAAGATTAGCAGTAGGATAATTAATGCCAGAAAAAATTCTGTAACACTATTAAAAATCTTCAACTTCCCACAAACTTCACTTGCAAATTCCCATTGTGTTGTTGTTGTTGTTGGCAAACAAGTGTATTTATCATCACGATGTTTTAGCCTACAAAAAACTTCTTTGTATAATATAGCAATATCAAGCATTTTATAAGTCGAATTCCATCTAGTTGGACAATCCAAATACATGTTTTTAGTGTAGGCCATGCGTAGTTGTTTAGTTGTTTCCTTGAATTTTTCTATGATTTTAGGAGTTGCATTTCAATAAGCTACACTATCACTAATTTTTTCTACCCCATCTTTCACCACCTCCAATCCATCGTTCATAATTAAATTCAATATATGTGCACAACAACACATATAAAGAAAAGAAATATCCTTTAATAAAGACTTAAGATGCAACTTATCTTTGATTTTTTTCAATCATAGAATCATTTGTGCTATATTTATCCAAAGTTATGGTGGATAATTTGCCATCAATATTCCAATCCAATAAACACCCAACCAATACAGTACTAAGTCTCTAACTTGTGTGAGGAGCAAGGACATAAATGAACCTAATATAAAAAAGACAATCAATCATTCTAATATACAAAAAAAGTAACTAACAATTATTGCTATCATTAAAAAGTAATGTATAATAAAAAATAAATTTATATTTACCTCAAAATGAGGCTTTGTAAATTCCAAGAGTAATCAATAATATAGTGTGCAGTGATAGCCATGTACATCTTTTTTTGATTGTTTGATGTCCACATATCTGTTAAAATTGTCCCTCTTCATTCATTATTGTCCATCAATTTCAATGCCACTAATTTTTCAACATCATAAATTTTAAAAATTTCTTTCTTCATAGTGTTTCGAGAAAGAACTTTGAATAGTTTTTAAAATAGAGATGATCCACTATTGAAAGTGGATATTCATGCATAATGATTGCTTGAGCTAACTCTTTCTTTGCAAATTCTGGATCATAAATTGTAGAAGTCATTTCTTGTTTGCCTTTCACCATCTTAGATGTGATAAGTTTTTGCCCTCTTAGGCTAATCTTGCGTTGGACGTATGATTTCATATATTGATGCAAGTGCTTCGTTCCATTTTTTTTGATATTTTAGCAAGTAATTTCTTATAATAATTAAATTGAGCTTTTGTCTTCTCCATTCACTTGAGTTTTTTTAAATGACTCCACACAACACATTTGAGCCTCCCGAATTGTGTTGTAAACTCTGTATGATCTTCTGTATTTCCTTCATTTGGAGTAAGGCCTTCAACAGTAGAACTTTCATATTCAATTGATTGAACTTAATTTCCAATTGGTGAGATATTGATTGGTAAGAATCAATATCTTTAGCCATCTATAAATAAATGAAAAAAATTAAAAAAAAATGCAAATTTATAAATAATAATCAGTCAGCAAAACTGAAAAGCCATGTAACATGCGACTAACTATCTCATGACAATTATTAGTCAGGATGCTAGAGATTTAACAATCAGAACATTAAAAATTTGGCCTTAGCCATAATGCTCCAAATATTCTCTAGCTATACAAGTGTCCATTCAAAGAAAATAGTGTACCAGCTTTTAGCCAGGTTGTAGAATTTGAATTTTTGTTTACCATCACAAACTAGCAACCATTACTTGTGGCATATCAATTATAGAACAAATAAAAGGTGAAAAAACTGTTGCTTTCTATGAACCAGAAAAACTTATATCATGAATAAATTATTGTAGCTTGTCCACACAACAAAAATAATTAACTATCAAAGTTATATCATGAATAAATTAAAACAAGAAAAACTTTAAAACTAATAAAATAAAATGTAACTTGAAAGCACAAAATGCAAAGCATGGAGAGAACATATCTATTTGGGATGAAGGAATCTTTTTCGCAGCCCTCCTTATTCATAAGAGAAGTCATATATCATGAGATTGTAACCTTTAAATAATATGAGCAAATGGATAGCATAGCATAATAATTTAGATGCCATTTCACTTTAAGCCTACATTGCACACATTGCACGCAATCATTCACAATGAATCAATAATATTATGACTAAATAAACACATAGAAAAGCCATTTTATTCTAGATAAAAAGCAAAGGAGCCTCCAGAACCTCAAACAATGAAGCAAGCCAAAGATTCAGCAACAACAAAAGAGCTAAAAAGAAGATAAGGATTTGCTGCAACAAGTAAAAAAAAAAAAGTAATTCAAGTGATTAAGCACCATAGTAAAAGCACTAACAATCAGATCTTTAACTAAAAATCAGAGATAGATCAACTTACAACACAACCTTCAATCGAACAAACAAGAAAACAAAATAACACAAACAACAAAGGAATAAATCAATCAACGAAAAGAGGAATCAAGGGCATACTTACGCTTCCTAGCTTTGAATGAACAAGAGAGATGATTCAAAAGTGTTGATCTTTCTCCGACTCTCCGAGCTTCTCTAGCCTCCGCTTTCTCTCTCGTACTCACAGTAACAAAGGTGTAAAATAAACCATTAACAAAACCCTAGAAAAAGGCTGCATATGGGCATATATATAATATGGGTATTTTTGTAATTTCACTTTTTGGGTCAGGTTCGGGGATGGGTTTCGGTCGGGTATCAAGAATCCCATACCCATCCCGGCCCCCGCCTTATACTAGTCAGGTTTTACCCAAACCCAAACCCAGCCTGAAACCTTGTCAAAGTGGGTTTTCCCAGTCAAACTCGGGTTTGGGGATATTTGCCATCCTTAAGCCCCTCTGCAAGGGGACGAACCGTTGCAATGATTAGAGCGACATTTGGAGCAATGGATGGATTTTAAATTCCAGTGTTTTGATGAGCGCTATGAAGAAATTGTAGATCATCTGGATGCTCTACATATTGATGCACACAGAAGACGGAATGACAATAGAAGGCCAAGGGTATAGTTGGCTTATGGTGATCCTATTGACAGACGTCATCCTGTCCCTATTCGTAAATATGTCTATAATGAAAGTTTAGAGGAAGAAGCCAATTTTGAACCAACCATGTTCGGACATCATCGACCTTATGAAGGCCAGAGGGCGAGAAATAATTATAGGGTTGTTGAAAGGGATTTTGAAGATTTCCGATTAAAGGTGGGTATCCCGTCTTTCAACGGAAGCTTGACCTTAGAAGAATTTTTGGATTTGATTGCAAAAATTGATAGATTCTTCGATTATATGGAGATTCCTCCAGAGAAGAGAGTTCGATTGGTAGTATGTCGTTTGAAAGGGGTAGCATCTGCATGGCAGGAACGAATTCAGTCCAGAAGAGAATTATAAGGTAAAAGCATTGTACAAACTTGGTACATGATGAAGTATTTATTGAAGAGGGAGTTTTTAGCCCCCCAAATTATAAGTAGATTTTGTTTCAGTGGTACCAGCGTTGTTAATAGGGCAGTCGGTCAGTGTATGAACACACCGCAGAATTCTTGACATTGGCTGAAAGAAACAACCTTCTTAAGTTAGAAAGACAACGAATTGCGAGGTATTTGGAAGGGGTTGAGGCCGACACTTAGAGATAGAATTGGGGTGCAAGTTATCTGAACATTGTTAGAAAGTAAGAACATAGCTTTAAAGGCAAAGTTAATGTAATAAGAGCAAAGTTGGAGGAACTATGAAGATTATAAAGTTGTAGAGTCCACAGAAGAGTCTGAAGATCGTAGCAACAAGAATAACAACCAATACAAAAGAAACAAGACAGTAGAGATGGTAGAAAAAAGATAACGAAGGGAATGATAAAGAAGTAAGGAAAATAGAAAATCCCTATATCAAACCTACTGTGGGAAAGTGTTTTAGGTGTAAACAACCTGGACACAAATCAAATGAATGCCCCTTGAGGAAGATTGTGAACATTAAAGAGAAGAATTAAGAAATTATTTATGAGCCAGGTGGTGATGAGGAAGAAGAATATGAAGCAGATGAGAGGCATGTTTATCTTGTAAGGCAGATAATATCAACTCCCAAACATGAAGTGCAGATTTAAAACCATCAGTTGCTTAAAAATAAAGTGTTCAGTGCTATTATTGATGATGGAAATTGTGGAAATATAACTGGGGAAGATTCTAAAACTGAGGGAAAAGATGAAAAGGTTGATTGGAAGATTGTTGATGAAAGAAAGAAGACTAATGAGAGGGATTTCTCTGAGCTTCTCAAAGAATCCAAGCTAAGGCTGTGGTTATTTTCGAAGAAGAAGAAGAAAACTACTAAATGGGAAGATTTCAAGACCAAGAAATTCAAATTTTGGAATGGTGATGGTTTGATGAAATATTCAATTACAGATTTTATTGCTTAGATCAAAACTTGAGGTCAAGGTTCTCGAGAGTGAGGGTGAATGACACAACATTGGTGGAAGAAATCTCCTCATTATTTTAGGATTTTTAATTTAAATCTTCAAGTAGTTTTTATTTATTATTTTATAATTATCTTAGCCTTGTTATTTATTTTAATTTTATTTATTTGTCTAGTAATTTGTCATTAGTTACTATTTTGTCCTTAGTCTAGGTTTTATAAATACTTGTTTTAGGGTTTCTAAGAAGAGGATCGATTTATTGAAATTAATATTCTTGTTTACTCTAGTTGAGTGTGAGTTCTTGGATTAGAACTTGTATCCGTTGTGTCAATAGCCAACCCCCTTTCAGTATTACCAAGTGTAGCTTTATTCCAAGAGGCAGGCTGCTACTATTGCTACTCTTATGCCAAAAGAAACTTCTAGCTAATTTGGCAATCTCATTCAAGATAGTATTACTAATATGTTGAGCAACAAGAGTATAAGATGGAATGCACGTTAACACAAAATTAATAAGGATCACTTTGCCAGACGGGGAAGTATGTTTTTGTTTCTAGAAGCAAGTGATACTTTTTATTCTAAAAATCATGGAATGAAGTAATTCCTAATAGGTAACTGGGAAGGATCCCACATTGAAATATAAAGCACTACTGATGCTTTCGACAAGTCTCCTATTAAGCCACTTGGAAAAATACACTGCAGAATTTATAGTATTGGGCTTTTGACCTATGAGCTTAGTATAAATTCAGAGGCAGAGTTTGATGTTTTTAGTAGCAAGTCTAGAAGCCCTGGAGATAAGGATGAGATCATCTGCATGCATCAAGTGATTGAAGTTTGCATAGAGTTTAGAGTCATAACTTGGGATTATCTCCGAGTCAAGAGCGTGGTTGAGAATGGAAGTGAGGTTTTGAGAAACCAAAATAAAAAAAAAAAACCAAGGGATCTCTTTTCCTAACTCCTTTATTGGAAGTAGGATGGTCATTAATTAAAAAAAGCAAATTGAGGAGTGAAAATGCATGCATAAATCCAAGAAAGGCAAATAGTCAGGAAGCCCATTTTAGCTAAGATAGCAAGAATTGCTTTCAAATTAAGGGTGTCATAGGCCTTTTCTATATCCACTTTGATAAGCATCCTAGGGGGTTAGTATGGTCATGGTCAAGAGAATGGACAACTATTTGAATAATAATGATGTTATTAGAAGGACATCTACCCTAAATGAAGCATATTTGTTCCTTGTCGATAAGGCTAGGAATTTTAGACTTCAATTTATTTGTTAGAATTTTTGCTATGTTTTTTGTAGCAAACATTACACAATGAAATAGGACAATAATCAATAACACATTTAGTATTGTCCTTTTAAAGAATCAAAACTATATAGGTAAGGCCTTAGGATTTGAGCATATGAGTAATGTTAAAAAAAGTAGTTTATAGCACATGAAGACTTTTTTGGATCTCTTGCCAAAAGGATTTGTAAAATTCAAAATTGAAAACATCGAGATCCGAACTCTTCCCAGAGGGGATAGACATGAGGGTTTTATAAATTTCATTTTTTGTAACTTTCCTTGCTAAGAAGCTCTCTATCATTAAAAGAGATGGTAGGTAAATAAGAAGGGAGGGTTTGGATGAGAGTACGAAAGGAGAGTTGATTAGGATCAGGCCATAACTTGGTGTAATGATTTAAGAAGACATTCTCAATTTTACATTTTTCAATTTGAACCTAACCCTTGGTATCTAGAATATGGAAAATGGAATTCTTGTGTTTATTAATGTGAGCACAATTGTGAAGAAAGGAGGAGTTGATATCACCATTATTGACCCACATTAAACAAGATCTTTGAGCCCATTTGATGTTGTTATGTCTAATTAGGGAATTGTAAGTATTATGTAAATCCCAAAGATGAGCATGAAGTGAGTTGATAGAATTAGAATTATACATAAGGTTGCTATGAAAATGATTCTAAAGACAAGTATTTGGAATTCAACTAATTTTAGATCTCTGTCATGAGAGCTCATGTCTTTACGCCTCCAATCTAAAATGTATTTTCTAAGACTATTAAGTAGATGGGTAAAGGCATGCATTGGGGTGGAGTGGGGTTTAAAGTTCAAAGCAAATCTCATGACCTCAAGGCAGTTAAGGTATTCCAATTAGAAGTTTTCGAATTGAAAAGTTTTACTCTTTGGATGAGTCTGAGTTAGGAAGAAAAAAAGTAAATCTTATGACCTCAAGGTAGCTAAGGTATTCCAATTAGAAGTTATCGAATTGAAAAGTTTTACTCTTTGGACGAGTCCAAGTTAGGAAGAAAAAAGTAAAGGGGAATGATTGGAGGAATTTCTAGGCAAATGAGTGGCAAGACAAGAATATTGGAAATTAGACTAAAGAGTATTAATCAAGCATCTATCTAGTCTTGCCCACTTATGAGCAGAGCCAATATGACCATTATACCAAGTAAATTTAGAGCCCAAGTAATTATGATCATGTAAAGTATTTTAGAAATCAACTCATTAAAAAGAAAAGCTTTGTGAGAATGATAAGAAAACTTACCATCTTTGTGTTTAGAGATAGAGTAGATAGTATTAAAATCACCAATAATAACACAAGGAAGGTTCAACAAAGTAATATGATAAAGCTCATTTGGCATGTTCTTCTATGCCTCAATTGACTATCCATTATATATAATGGACTTGATCAAAGTACCAAGGAACTAGGAAGTTATTACTAGATAAAGCAAGCTTTTAGAGATTAACAAAGGAAATAATTAAGCCAATTGGGCATCATTAAAGGACAATGATATGTCTTGAATATCCAATAGATGGGATCAATCCAATCCCAATTTGACATGAATTTGTGACAAACATTAGAGATTCTATTCTTACAATCCTTGGTTTCTACCAGACAGAATATGCAAGGATTGTGAGTCTTCATGATTTCCCAAATTCTATTGAAGGTGTTGATGTTGTTAACACCTTTGCAATTCCAACAAATGATATTAAGAGCAATCATAATAAAACAAAAATAATAGAAATAAACAATAAGACATAATAAATTAAAACTCCTAAAAACCTTAAGATTGCTTTATATTCAGAACATTAGACTGGATCCTCCCTTTTTTATGGGAGCTATCTTGGTTGTTGGAACTTCTTATAGATAGAGAACCTTTGTGAATTCCATCTTGGACCTGGTCTAAGGTCATGGAATCTTCAAGATAAACATTTTTGCCTTCTTCATCAGTCTGCATCTCTCTCCAAGCTTTGACCATCTCTAAGGCATTACTTTTGGATTAAGCTTGGAGAGCATCAAAGACTTTTTTGGGTTAGACTAGCATGCAAGGACAACATCACCACTCAAGTGTGTGGGTTTAGATTTGATGATGTCGACAGTAAGGGAACGCTGCAATGACTAGGTTACCCTACTTCCTTATAAATAATTTCTTTCCCTTTAGATGTTGTTGTTGAGGTGTGAATGGATCATAGTAAAGGGGTTTTCCTCTAATGATGGAAGCTAGGTTATTGTCATAGTAGTCTCTATGAAAATATCTATATTGCCTTGAGTACATGTGGCAATGGTAAGGAACTGTTCTAGGGGTCATCAAAGGGTCTTCGAGGTGATAGGATGAAGCACCATAACCCTATCACTTGAATAGAGTATGACTTGAGATGAGCTAGAGTAATAGGCGGCTCCTCATCCGCTACTCCCAGAAGTGCCTTGCCTGCTATGTCAAGAGAAGTGAGACTGCATGTAAGCCATGTGTTTTGGGACCATTGACACATGTGAAAGGGTGGTTTGCATCTACTCCACTGGCTACCATAGTCGATTGCACGTGATGATCATGCGTGGAGAGACCCACTAATCCTCCCCAACCGTGACCTTGACAGCGGCAAGAGACAAGCATTCATGGGTCAAAGTCTGTATCTTAAAGATCTCTTCCTTTGAATTAAACCACCGAGAGAGTCGGGGTAGGGTTAAGTATGCCTTGTTAAGACTTAAGAACCTTTTACAGAGCCTTCGGTACAGAGTTCAACAAACCTTCAGAAATGGAGGTACTAAGAATTGGACAGGTTGATGGGGAGGAACTTTGGTGGTGTGGGATATGTTGCTCTCCATGCCCAAAAGACCGTTGCGATAGCAAAATGTAGGTAGCCTTTTCATATTGCAATACCACAAAGATGTTGTCGTCCATACAATGCCTTCTAAATAAACTTTTTCACATTAGGAGCCACTTTAAACCTCTAGATGGCATGCCACCCACTTTAACCACTGGGGGAAGATGTCTCTTAGTGAAGTAAGTTATAAATCATAGTTGCAACAGAAGCAATCAAGGAGGTTGGTATCCAAATCTAATGATTTAAAGAAGAGCAGTCATCATGGAGTTTAGCAACTTCTACCTAGATGCAAGCCTATATAGATTCCTTAAGCAATCAAAGTTTAAAAGATTAATATTAATTAGATCAGCAAAAACCAGACTCTCACTGGCAATTGCAAGTTAATATAAGCATATTTCAAAGCAAGTCGAATGTCTAAACACCAAAGATACTTCCACATATTGATAAGGTTAGGTTTGCACATTAATCCACAAATTATATCTAATACACTCAGCTATCTTGCAATAAGATTCTAGGAAGATTTTGGTAAATTAACATAATTGCAAATATTAAAGGGATCATATTTCAAATTAAAAATGTTAACTCAACATTTATCTTTAGAGTTCAAAAGTGCAAATATATTTTTGTCTATTAAAGGAAATATAGACAAACAAATATTCTGGTTTTAGTCTTTTCTCAAATTTGGCAAATGCAATAATGTTCATACTAATGGTGTAAAAGCCATTGCAATTGCCACTTTTATCTCAAGGGTTTCCTAGAAAGCTTAGATATCTCATCCAAAGCGTAATCAAGAATGACATAAAAAGTAACTAATTACAAATAGAGAGCACTACTATTGATTAGCAAAGTCTGACTAGTCTTAGAAATGGTTGACTAGTTCCAAGAGTTAATCGAAGCAACAACCCTATCCACAAAATAATGATATGGGCTAATAATAAGTCTCCTAAGAGAGATTTAGACTTTAAGATAATTGAAAGGAAACTTGCTCATCCTTAAACCTAAATAATTTATAATAGTAGAGGCAATTTTTCTATTGCACTAAGTTGGAGGTTCATAGTAAATTTATTTGAATTAGGGTTTTGCTAATAATATACTTATAAACATTAAGACACTGTTTATATAAAAATTTTTGCATGTCCTAATTCAAATCAAATTAAAATTTTAAAATCACATGTGCCCCAATCATAATCAAATTAGGACAACATGTGGATAAGATAAATAAATTTTATAATATTTGGATGTATTTAAGATCACCCAAGAATACATATCCTGAGGCGATCTAAATATTAAAATCCAAAGATCAGCCTAGAGCACAGATCTCAAGGCGATATAAATATATATAAATATATATATATATATATTCAAATCCCTGGATCAACCGAGAACATAGATCTCGAGGCGATCTAAAATACTTAAATATCAAGATCTGCCAAGAGCACCGATCTCGAGGCGATCTATATATTCAAATCTCCGGATAAGCCAAGAGCACCGATCTCGAGGCGATCCAAAATATTCAAATATTAAGATCTGTTGAGAGCACAGATCTCGAGGCAATCTAAATATTCAAATATTCGGATCAACCAAGAGCACCGATCTCGAGGCGATCCAAAATATACGAAATATACAAATATCAAGATCAGCTGAGTAAACATATTTCAAGGCGATCTTAAATATCTAAACCCCAAGATCAGCCGAGAGCACAGATCTCGAGGTGATCCAAAATATTCAAATATCAAGATCTGCCGAGAGCATAGATCTCGAGGCGATAAAAAAAAATATTCAAATCCCTAGATCAGTTAGGAGCACAGATCTCGAGATGATCTAAACATATTCAAATATCCGAATCAACCAAGAACACATATTTCAAGGCAATTCAAAATATCCAAAATCCTAAGATTAGCCAAGAGCACCGATCTCGATGCAATCTAAATGTTCAAATTTTAAGATCGGCTAAGAGCACCGATCTCGAGGTGATCTAAAAATTTTTAAATCTTAAGATCAGCCGGAACGTAAATCTCGAGGCGATCTTAATCCGAAAATCAGTTATACAAATCACGAGGCAAATATATATATATATATAATAAAAAAAATAAAATTTAAATTAAAAAAAGATAAAATAATCGAATAAGATAAAAGATGAAATAAATTAAATTTAATTAAATCAAATCGTGTATATATATATATATGTATATAATAAGATAAATTAAAATAAAATAAATCAACTCATGCAAAAATATATATACATATAATTGAAATAAAATAAAATAAAATAAAATAAAGAATCAAATGAAATCAAATAATATAAAATAAATAAAATCTGATAAACATATATATATATATATATATATATATATAATAAAATAAGATAAAATAAAATAAAGAATTAAATGAAATAAAATTCGATATATATATATAATAAGACAAAATGAAATAAATCAAATCAAAGAAATTAAAAAAAAAATTAAGTAAAAAAAATCCGATAAAATATGTATTTAATAAAATAAATAAATCGGATCAAATTAGATCATATAAAATAAATTAAATATATAAAAACAATAAATAAAATAATATATATATATAACAACAAATCAATCAATCAAATCAGTAAACATGAAAAATAATAATATAATATATATATCTTTAAAAATATATAATAATAATAATAATAATAATAATAATAATAATAATAATAATAATAATAAAATACATATCTTAGAAATATATATATGCAAAATTCAAACCAGATAAAAAAAGATAATATATATAATAATGGTAATAAATTAATAATATAAAATATAAAAAAATAATAATAATAAATATGATATATATATGTATATAACATAATAAAAAAATACATGTAATATATATATATATATAAGAGAGAGATGCGCGGGGAGGGTGAGTGAGAACGTGATTGATGCACGTGGTCGTCCCACGAGCAATCGACGCTTTTAAAGAGAACCAAGAAAAAAAAATGTGAGAGGAGGCTGGTTTCCTCTCGGCGAGGCAGATACTCATAAAAAAAGGGGAAGAGAAGATGGCGAGAGGACGGGAACCTCGGAAGAAGCAACCAAAACCTGAAGCAAAGAAAACAGAGGAAGAGAGACGAGCAAGAGAAGGGACAGAGGAAAAGAAAGCAGAAAAAGGAGGAGAGACGAGAAAGTTCAAAAGACTAAGCCGGCCACATTCAATGCTCTCGGAGCTCGTTGTCATGGATCCCTTCGAGTTCATCGATGGCGTCACCAGCCTCTTCTTCCCCGACACCGTTGTTGTCACCAGGCGAAGGTCTAGATTGCACGTTGCACACCATCTCCCATCTGAGCAATGACCACACCAACGCTACAAAAAGAAACACAATCGGACGGGGTCCAAATGGAAGAAGTTTCAGAGGGGAAAGGAGGCGAAGGCTAAAAAACAGAGGAAGGAGGGAGGACCCGGCGGAAGCCAAGGAGAAGATTGAAGAAGGAGAAGGAAGAACCGGAGAGAAAGAGGAGAAGATAGAGGAGATCGAATGAAGGAACGACAAAAGGAAGAAGGCCAGCAAAGGCGATGGGAAAAGATCGAAAGATGAAGAAGATGAGGAGGAACTGCAAAGAAGAAGAAGAAGGACCATGCATGCAAACAGTTTCTCAGCCTCATCATCACCACCATCGCTGGCGCTGGCGTATAGTCTCCATTGTTTGTCTGAGCCACATGCACCACCTATCTCCGATGCTAGATCCACTATCCAAACATAGAGAACGATCAAGATCTTCAAGCTCTCTCCATCGTTTACAGATCCTCAACCTTTGGTTTGATCCCCAGGATTTCTAGTCAAATTGAGGAAGAACAACCATCAAAACAGCAAAATGATAAAGAGTTATAAAAAAAAAAAAGCAGCAAAATGATAAAGAGTTATAAAAAAGAAAGAGCAGCACGAGTCAAAGAAGGACCAAAAAGTATATGAAGATGAAGAGGCTGAACCCAGAGGAGAGGGAGCGATAGAAGGGAGCGGATGAAGGAGAAAGATGGAAGAAGACGATGAAGAATAATGAAGAGAAGAAAGAAGAAGAAGAAGAAGAAGAAGAAGAAGAAGAAGAAGAAGACTCTCACCATCATCGCCATTGCTGTCGCCTGCTAGAAAGCTCGTGAAGATGGAAGAGCCCAAGAAGCTTGAAGGGACATTGAAGATGGAGGATATGTTGCTCGTCATCATCATCCAAGAAAATATTGAAGCCGCTCAATACTGCCTAGTCATCGCTACCTGCTTGATGCCGTTACTGCTGCTGCTTCTGCCATCGCAGTCGCTGCAATTGCCTTCGTCACTGCTAAATCTCTACGAGATGGAAGAGGGAGGCTGAGAGCAGTCAAATATTTGTCGTGAGACTTCGAGAACATCGATCGAATGATTCAGGCTAGCGTTCGCTCCGCCTTTGTAAAGATCCTCGTCTGTGCCTTTAAGCCTGTAGCCTCATGCGAGATGCCATGTGATGGGCTTCACTGCGGATAGGATAGCTTCCAGGAATCTTTTAAAAGCTTTGTAATGGTTCATGATTTCTCATGTTATAATGCTGAGATTGAGACTTTTGGTATGAAGGATGCATGACTTGTTTTCTCTCATCAATATTTATAGTAAAACTAGTGTCTAATAACCAAACGATAGAATGAGTTTCTGCCTAACAAATGGTGAAGATGAGGTTTTAATAGCACAAATAGACTTAATGAAGACAATACTTGTTTCCCAGGATGTTGTTCATTTAAATAGAGAAGATAAAAAGCATGTCACATCTATTATGCATGCAACATGTGCATGTCCATGTGTACTTGAAATTAAAGTTCTTTGCATCATATATATATACCCAATCAATTGAATGAGTAAAAAAAAAAAATCATGGAGGTTGTAATGGTACCTTATGGTGATTTGGAAAGCACCTGCTCTTAATTCGGTATTGATGTGATAAAAAAAATGAAAAATTAAAGGAAAGGAACCAGATGAAGCTACAAGGCGGAGCCATATAACGCCACATGTAGGGTGGTAAGGAAAGGTACAATAATTTTCAATAATTTTCAATGTGATGCTTCATATCCACATCCATAATGGAAGCAAGGGTTTTAAGTTGGTTTCATATTGAATGCATATGGAAAGAGAATCCTATGTGAGAGGTTGAATACTTGAATGAAGTGCCTCAAACAACCTGCATAAATGGTATTTGGTTTGAAAAATATATATATATATAATCATGTATAGGATGGGCCCATCATGAAAGAGACACTATGCAAATGAACAAAAGATAAAAGAGAAAATGAGAATCATGCTTTTGTGTGCATGCATACGTATTAAAAAAAAAATTAATATATATATATATATATATATATCTAAAGGCGGGTCCACCATTTAAAAAATATGCCTATGGAAATGAAAAGATAATTCCAGGCATTACAGAAGAACATATATATATTTATATATGATAATAATAATAATAAATAAAATAAATCTCAATTCATGTGAGTGGTTCATGCATACGTGGGCTACATAAAGCTAAGGCATGCATTTTTTTCATTTGTTGTCATTTAAAAAAGTGTATGTATATATATATATATATTCATTTCAAAGCAGCGACAAAGTTACCCATTCCTAAAGAACGACAAGGATGTTTACATTTAGGCAGCGGCAATTTTTATCTCAAGGTGGCAGGTGGCAACAACATATACGATGTGGTGACTGGTCACAGGTAGTAGCATATGATATATATATATATATATATATATATATAACAAAAAAAAAAAATCAAAACCAAAACAGTCAAGTCGAAATTCAAGATATGAAAAGAATTAAGACTTGAATACCCATATAAATCGACAATTGGATTCAACGTTCTCAAGACATCAAAAGTTGAAGACCAAAAGAGCTCCACAAGTCAATATAAATCGATAATTGAACTCAACAGTCTCAAGGCATCGTAAGTCAAGGACCCAAAGAGTTTCACAAGTCAAGACTTGAAGAAAGTTTCACAAGCATAAAAGCCGAAGCTTATGGAAAGTCAAAATCAAGTTAAAAAAATGTAAAATACAAATCAAATTAAAAAAAAAATGTAAAAATGTCCTAGACACAAGTTCGGACATAGATGGATAAGTCAAGATGATTTCAAATTTCTTGTATTTCAATGAAATTCATGAATTCATATTTTTCACACTTATTTCTTAATCGGAAGTTCCTGCGACAATGTCCAGGGTAATTAACATTAAGGACTTGTCCCTAATGGAAGTCATGAACCCACAATCTCTTGAAATCATAAAAAATTAAATTTGATTTGTGATCCATTTATTTTAACCGGTCTAATCCTAATTAAAGACCGGGTGAGAAAAAAAGAGTCCACAGACACGACTAACATGTATTAGTAGCTGCCTTGGTGGCTTCAACACAATGATAATAAGATCATCAACATATACTATACCGTTAAAACTCATAATTACTCTATTATCATGACCCCGAAACCAGACCCAATTTAAAAGCATAATTGAGGAAGGCAAATAAATTTAAAAAAACTAGACTAAAGAGAAGTAAAGAAATAGGGTCACCCAACCAAATATCACTTTTATTAAAAAGGAAAAACTTACAGATAAGATGCAAATTTTAATCTAGCTAGAAAATTCATTTTTAAAAGAGAACTACTATTATTAGAAAGGAGAAACTTGTAGATGAGATACCAATGGCTCAAGAGCCCTTTAACTAATTTATACATATGTGTGTGTGATATATATATATATACGTGATTTTATTTTTAAATTGCTTTCTACATCTTTAGCATAACAATAATTTCTTTGCAGAAATATCCCCAAACCAAACAATGATGCATTTAGGTTTGGGACTCTATTCAAATTAGACAAAAGTCAGCAGTCAATGCAACTTGGTACATGTGAGGAAGTTGCCAGGAAAGCTTGTCATTAGCACAAAACACATTTCCAGCAACGTGAGCCTCATTGGAACGTTAACAATAAAATATATTTGTTACGCTGGTCAAACCTTCTCATATCTTCTAAGATCTTCATCTCCAAGTCTATTATACCTTATCTTATCTGATTGGATTTTCTTTTTCTTCGTATTTTAAATATAATTATCAAGGAGAGGCTTATTTACTTATTCAGATCCTATAAGCCATCAATTGTTATTTACATGTCTTCGAATTTATATATATATATATATATGTTTTTAGGAAGTCATATATATATTTTGTATGGGTGTCCAATAAAAAAAAAGGGGAAGTCATTTGTTCATTTGTGTGGGGAAAATGCTACTTCATTTGTTTCAAACATCTTTTTTATTCTAAATTTTAACATATTTTCATTAATGAGGAGTGGAATTTTATATGAGCCCAATTCTTCTCACTTTCCCCTATTTTAATTTTTTTTTAATTTTTTTAATGAATACAAAACTATTAGAAGTGAAATTAAGTATAACATCAATAATATGTAATGAATTATAAAATTCATAAACAATAATTTTTCGAGTTTTTGTTAGTAAAAATATCCACATAAAATTAAATATAATTTTTATGAATTTATACATTATTATCCGATTTTCATACAAAACTTTCTAAAGACAACCTGTAAATATTAAATAATTAGTTGGCGCTTCCACTTGCAAGAGAGCAACTTTCAAACAATTCCAAGTTGGAAACTAAAAAGTAAACACAAGACTTTCGAAAACAATACACCATTTTGAATTCCAAGTTTGCAACTCAAAAAAAGTCAATGAGAACAACACCATTCAATGGCATGACCTGCCACTACATTGCATTACAATGCATCTATCACAACAATATAAATTGAGAAACTCAATATTTATTAAGATCAAAGCAAGTAACACCGCAGCTTATTGACATGGGAAGTTCTTGGAATGAAAACTCCGGCCCGGAGACTTATCCTCCGACTGCACCATACCCTCCCCCGCACACCGATCCGCCAAGTAGGGTGGCTCCAGGTACTCCGACAACATATCCTCCGATGAATATTGCATCGCAAGGTGGCCATGTAGGGTCCCCATATCGGCCTGGTACCCCATCGGTAGGTCGACCATGGTCGACTGGATTGTTTGATTGCGGGCAAAATCAAACTAATGGTAATTTGTTATTAAAGTAACTAATAGTTCCATATTATTGATTTGATTGAGATTTTATGCTATTGTTGTTAATGTTTAACGATTGTTGATTTTAAATTTTTTTGTTTTTTGCAGCTATCATGACAGCCTTCTTTCCATGTGTCACATTTGGCCAAATTGCAGAGATTTTGGATGAAGGAGAAACAAGTGAGTCCACACAACTCTATCTACAAAATTGCATAATTTCTCTACTAAGTTTTTTTTTTGGCAAAATATTATTTTGATCTTTCAAATATAATACATGATTTTTTTCCTCTATCAATCAGCATGGTCAAATAAGGAGAGTTTCTGTTTGAATTTCTGATAACAGAGTTTGTATGATATGAACATGTTCTTCTTCAATGATTTTGAGGTTTAAATTTTGTTTTACATAAATCACACTAATAATCATCTTTAAATCCAAATTTCAAATTCATATCAGTAAAGAAAAGAATTATATATTTTCTATAATGACTTAAGTTATATGTATATGAAATTAGGCCACCAGAATTTATAACATATTAGATACTTCAAGGTTTTGTTCTAACATGTCACATACCAAACATAATTGTTCCCTTATTGTTTCATCGTTATAAGAAAAATAAAAATGTTAACACATGATCTTCGTCTCCCCTATTCAAAAACGAGAATACAAGAATACGACAATACAAGATTATGAGAATAATTAATTAATTACCTGTATTGATGATGTAATGCAGGTTGCACACTGGGAAGTTTCATGTACATACTGATGGTGCCAGCCCTGTTAACATGTTGGATCATGGGTTCAAACTACAGAAGAAAACTAAGAAACAAATACAACCTTGTTCAAGCTCCAGCTGAAGATTGGACTGTTCATCTCTTCTGTCCTTGTTGTTCCCTTTGTCAAGAATTCAGAGAGCTCCATAACAGAGGAATTGATCCTTCTCTTGGTATATATATATATATATATATATTTCATCATCTCTTATCACTATTAATTCTACTAACTTTATATATATTCACCAATTGTCAATAAATTATTTAAATATTTGTTTGTTTATTTATTGTTAGGCTGGATGGGTTATCTTGCTCAACAGCAGCAGGGAACAACAACAATTGAACCTCCAAAAGATCAGTTCATGACAAAGTGAAAAGTAATTGGTTTAGAAATTGCATCTCAGAATGTTTCTTGTGCTTCTATCTTTTTTGGTTTGCTGCTTCTTGTGTGAAGTATTTGATATTCTTCTTTTTTGGAACTTTTTAGTGATTGTATAATTTGGTATTATATTGATTTATGTGTTTTTTTTTTCGAAACATCAGTATATATCATTTCACATCATTGTTTTTTTTTTCCAAGTTAATAATAATAAATAGCCTCTTTGTGTGTATGGGTAAGTGCTGACATGCCTTTGTTTGTTTGCTTGTTTGTTTGTTTTTTTAAAAAATATCTACATGTCCCTTTGCTGTATTATACAACGTAGATCCAAATCAACTTCAGTATAAATAAATGATTTGCATATCATTAACCATATTAAAAATAATTAGAAAAAAAAGACAGAAAGCTCGCAAAAGTTATGAGATATTTTTCTTTAAAATCCATGTGAAGATTTTAATCTAACAGAACAGAAATAAGGCATATGTTATTTTGGATTAAGGTTTATGTGTAGAGTTCAAAATTTTTGTTTTTGTTAGTTTGTTTTTATCTCCAATAAATTGAACTCAATAATATTTTAGATTTTTTGATTAAATTTTTTAATTGATTTTAAAGAACATGTTAAGAGAAGCTCCTCTTACAATTTCCCTCCAAAACAAGAAAACACAACTATTAATTAAAACATCCTTCATCAAAACTCACAAACAGCTCAAATCCCTTCAATTATAAGATAACATATTAAAGGTATATGAATTAGCTTATTACAACATCAATGGCCATTTCCTCTAATCCAATATTAAGAAAGAATTACACAACAACAGTTTCAGCTGCCTCCGTTATCTGAAGAATTTATTTGTACACATAAAAAGTTTCCTGCAAATGTATAAACAAGTTAATAAGTTTAATCAAGAACAAATCATGTAAAGTTTAAGCTTAAATTATCTTTATCAAGAACCTTTTTACTGAGTAAATTTCTATTTGATATTCATGATATGAAGTCATGATACTGAATTATCACTAATTCAACCAAAAACAAATGAAGGTTCATGTTAATGCTCCTTGACTTTTAATTCTCAATATTTCTGAAAAAAAGGAAAGCAAATATAGATTAAGAAGTAGCATTATTACTTAATTACTAATTATTTTTATTATAAGTGAGTATATAAAGTTATCAATAAAACATCATGCTTCTTATTATTGCAAAAATTTATCAAATAACACATTAGATAATTAAGGATGGCTGAATCGAAAACTTAGCTACTTACATCAATGTGTGTCGAAAGATATTTCTACTAGTTTTCTTCAGTATAGCCTTTCTTTGTATAGGCTGCACAACCACCTTAATAGCTGTATTAAACACATCTTCAATATTCTGTTAATCATGACAATTAGATTAAAGGTGTAAAAACTCAATTAGTTTTCGGTGTACTTGTTCTTTGTATTTAAGTAACTAATAGTCCAACATCAATTAATACTATTCGATTCGCAGGGGGAAAAATCTTGTGTACCTGCTTAGTCTTAGAGCTGCATTCAATGTATGCAATTGCACCAATTTGTTTACTGAGTTCCTCTCCCTAAACAGATAAAAATTTTTAAGTATCTTCTTTGACTTCGATTGTAAAATAGTTGTGAACAAGCAAATTACTTACATCAGCGGTTGTTATTGCATCAGAAATATGTCTTATGTCATTGCGAAGATCTGAAACATAAAACAACAAGGGTGATCAAATAATTTGATCATACTAAAACTGTTAAACATGCATTGTAGAAATTTAAATTATCCACTTACCCACTTTGTTTCCAACAAGGACAACGGGGACATTCGGTGCAAAATGACGTATTTCAGGCAGCCACTGTATATATATATATATATAAAGGAAAGATAGTAACATTAATTATTCTCTTACTAATTTCTAAACCAAAATTTTACTCTATTTCAAATTAAAATAAAAATTCAAATGCTAATTAATCACCAAAATGTAATTAATTGAACTTATGATGAGATGATTACTTTCTTAAAAACATTCTCATAACTGAATCTGCTGACAAGTGAGAAAACAAGAAGAAATACATGTGCACCTCCATAACACAATGACCTCAGTTTGCAAAGTTCTCCTTGTCCTATATAATGTGCATACATAATTTAGAACTAAGCCAAATAAATTTTTGATAATTAAAGTTAATTTTTACTCATAGGGAAAAAAATAATTTTTAGAGTTGTATCAAATATAATTCCAAACCAGCAGTGTCCCATAATCCCAAATTGACAGCGCAACCATCCAGAGAACATGTTGCATTATAGGTATCAAAAACAGTAGGAATATAATCCTGCATAAACTTGTTCAAATTAAGATGATACATTTGCAATTAAAAAGAAAAAGAAATATATAGTATAAATGACATTTACATACAGATGGGAATTTGTCGTTGGTGTATGAAATGAACATTGATGTCTTCCCAACACCATTATCTCCTACACTAACACATTTTAGAAATCTTAAAGAACTCATCAGTATCAAAAACAGATAGAAGGAAGATGATATATATATATATATATATTTTATATATAATTGAGGATTTATAGAGTAGGATATGCCACTATTAGAAATAATTTTGGTATTTTCTTGTATTGAAGAAGTGTATATGGCAGAAAGATTTTTTAGTGCAGGTGCATGCATGCTTGCGGAATTCGACGGCAGCATTACTATGGGCTGCTTTGATGGTTTTTTTTTTCATTCCAAAAATAAGAAACCACAAATAGTTTATTTTACAAAATAAATAATTTTGGTTTCATTTTTTATGAAATTGCTTTTAAAAAACATAAATTAAGTTTTTTTTAATTTTAAATAATATAAGAAAAAAAAACCTCCTTGTCTGAGGTTTAACTTGAATAGTCAATATAAACCACGAATTCTCATGTCTTATTTTCTATTTATTTTGTAAGTTTATAGTTTGAAACTATTAAATATGATTACACATATACATATATCATTTCTATTTATTTTTTTTCATTAAAAATACATCTTTTCCACAAGACCAACACCATGACATGACATCTAGCGATATGCTACATCATTATTCATTCATGTCGCTTTGAAAAATATTTTTTAATTATTGTTTTATTCTTTTAATGGTGTGGGAAAAACAATGAGGTAAATCAATCACATTAACTTAATTAAATTAATATGAATTTAAATATAAGAATAAATTTAAAAATAATAATTAGCATAATCCAAATTTAAATTTATCCTGGATTTGGGATTCAATCCTACATTTCATCTCAATCTCAATCTTAGCTAAAGATCATGTTATTAATATTTCAATATTCGATGATTTAGTTATCAATTTAAATTAATAGTTATGTTGACATTTTTGATATTTGTATATATTATAGACTTTACTATAATAATCATTTTTAACTATTTTAAATCATAGTTAATTATATATTACAATATAAACATTGAATATGATCATCATCACCGATTCACATTCTGGATACTATCTATTATTATTATTATTATTATTATTATTATTATTATTATTATTATTATTTCTATTATTATTACTTTTTGACAATAGGTGACAAATCCCTCCTCCTCTGGTGCACCTAGGGCTTTGTCAAGTAACAGATAAGTACTGAGGTGTATTTGTTACAGTGGTTTATCTATTTCCTAGAGATTTATTAACTTAGCTAGACGCCACATGGGGGTAATGAAAGTCCACGTGTATACCCACAAGATTTGTAGGAATCAAACTGAGCTTATAAGTTCCCCTGTCATACAATTCTAGATCGAGGAGAGGGATACGACTCCTCTCAAAGGGAATCCACCAAGGGCACATTTGTACAATATCATAAACAATACCTGGCCCGAGAAGAATGAAAAAGTAGTACTACTATAGCCACACCTCTATACCATCAAATGTCACATTTTCTTTCAGCTTTTGAGCTTCAAGCGCAATTGTTCCTAGTCTACAAAATGCGGTAGAACCTAATAATCTCCCTTTTAGCATCATTTAGTGGGCTCAAGAAATTTCGCTGATTGCCTACATAATTCAAGTTTCTCCTTAGGCAAAGGCATTGTCAACATATATAATCCATTTTTACTAATGTGTATCTTCTCTAAGTGTGATTGTTTAGATTCAAGAGCATCACAAATCCAATGCTAGATGACATCAATATGCTTGGATTTCGAAAAATGTTGAATTTTTGGAGATGGTACTCTAATTTTTCATAATGCACTTCTCTTATTGCATGCCTAACTCTTGAAGAAGTTTGTCAATCTTCAAAGCTTTCCTGCAACCTTTCGCAATTGCAATGTATATAGCTTCTGTGGTGAATAAAGGGACGCACTTTTGCATCTTTGAATGCTTCTCTTTGTAAAGAACATCAAGAATTCTAAAATAGACTTTTAAAAATCAACATTATCGGCTACATCTGAATCATATACCCATCTAGAATAGGCCACCATTGCTGAAATATAAATATACTCTGGAAGTATTTCTCAAATATCTCAATATCCACTTTAAATTGCCCAATGATCCTTTTAGTATTAGAAAGAAATTGACTCACAAATCCAACTACATGATCTATGTCTGCCCTTGAATATAATATGGCATACATCAAACTACCAATTGAAGATGCATAAGAATCTTTGCTCATTTCTTCCTTATTTTCATCATTTGTAGGACACTGCTTTGAAATAAGTTTGAAGTAGCTTGCAAATGGAAAACCAACAACCTTAGTTTTACTTATATTGAATCTTTCAAGAATCTTCTTGATTTAGCTTTCTTGAATTTCCAGAGCTTTTTATTCTTCATGTCATGGGAGATCTTCATACTAGGTATCTAGTTTATTGATCCCATAGTCTTTCATGGCAAAAGTCTTGCAATTCTTTTTTTAGCTCCTCAATTTTGCTTTCATCATGACCAACAATCAATACATCATCAACATATAGTAGAAGTGATAAAATCATCATTAGAGTGTTTTTTTATAAACATACAATGATTAGATGAAGTTCCAGTGTATCTGTAACTCATCATGAAAGAGTTTAACCTTTTATACAACTATCTTGGTTCTTTTTTGATCCCATACAAGCTCTTTCTCAATTTGCACATTCAATCCACTTTGCACTTGACTTTTAACCCTTTTGGTTGATCTATGTATATCTCCTATTCTAAATCACTATAAAGGAAAGTAGTTTCATATAAAGTTGCTTTAGTTCTAAATTTAAGTGGTGTAGCCAAATAACTAATAAATCTAATAGATAACATCTTCACAATAGGAGAAAATATTCCTTTAAAGTCAACATCTTTCTTTCGACCAAACCTCTTCACAACATATAAAAAATTATACGAGAGGATAAGGAAAGTGCTTGGAAAATATGTGTAAATCATGTATAAAATATGCACTCATCATCCCTCCTCTTCATCACATGAGGAAGTTCTTCGTATTTTTTTAATCATTTAAGGGGTCTTATCATCATGTTTCTCAAGCAAAGGTTTCAAGTGTTAGTGATGAGAAACCATTGATGAGTGTACAATATTCATGTATTTCATATCAATTTGTACACTCAGTTGATATGTATTAGAATCATATTGCACAATTTGTTGCTAAATACAGTGTGTTTTGTATTAAACATGCTTAGGGAAGTGCTTAAAGATGTGTGAGAGACAAAGGAAGCATTTTAGACCAAAAACGATGCATTTGGAGCTTTCTCGTCATCATTCAAAGAAGAACAAGGCAAACAGGGTGGTTTCTGGGCAGCTTACGGTCGTCTTTATAGCCGTAAGTCAATTCCAAAAAGGCCTTACGGGCATGCTTATGCCCGTAAGGGGGATTCAGAGCTAAGTTAGAGGACCTTACGGGCCAGGTTTACGCCCGTAAGGATGCCTGTAAAGACCATCCATAGGAGCTTACGACTACAGCATATGCCCGTAAGGGCGGCCACAAGAAGCAGAACAGTAAAGCTTACAGTCTAGCACTTACAGCTGTAAGCTGGACCACAACACAAACAGAAGACCTTATGGATAAGGCTTACGGTTGTAAGTCATCCCGTAAGGCTCTTGACAATCTTCTCCACCTCCCTTATGGCATAGTCCTTATGCCCGCAAGCAGTTGAGTATAAATATAACTTATGATGATTTCTAGGGCATTCTTTATTCTATCTTTCTATTTTTTAGGGGGTGATTCTTGGAGGCGAGGTTAAGGAAGAAAAGGGCCAAATCTCTAGCACTTTAGGAGCGATTTGGAGAGGGATTTGGTCTTACATTCAAAGGAATTAAAGATCATAGCCGTCGAGCTCATCTTGACGGCTTGCGTGGAAGCTTCTTCAGTGAATTTTCATCCTAGGGATTGAAAAGGGGGTTTTCATGAATCTCATGTTGTTCTCTATTCATTGTATCTTGAATGCTTGCCCTATATTAATGGAGGGCTAATTTGTAGATGTTTGGGCATAGTTGAACTCTAAAGTTTATTTCATTGACTTTGATTGTTGGATCTTTGTTGCATTAATTGATTCCTTAATTGTAATCATATATGTTTGAGTCTAATTGTGTGAATGAATGCTTAGTTGCTAACGAGATGAAAGCCCTACCTATCATACCTTGACTTTCTACATAACGAGAAAAAAATTTCCATCTACCATAGATTTACCATAATTCGAGAGGATAGTTGGTACGCCTTTGGTTAGGGTATCTAGGAGATTTTGTCTCCCACAATCCTTCTAAGTGGGTTGATGATAATTTCTGAGCTATTTGCAATCATGTGGAGTAGATTTTAGGAGAAATCACACGTTTCTGCTCTGTATTCGGATTAGGGATAATCTCTCTTCAGGGGGGATTTTATTTAAGAGATTATCATTAGTCTACAATAAGGTTTCATAGAGTGTTAATGTGATTGTGTGGATGTCTTTATTAGCTCTACACTTATTCAGTTACACTTCGCCTGAGAAATCAGGGTTTTGTATATTTCTGGAAACCTTTCATGTTAAATAGAATTGCATGTTTAGACAACCATTTTCCAGTACTTCATAACTCTAGAGGAATGTTATACCCCGATATCACTTTCTTCCTTGATTTCTCTCATTTATTATTTCTCATATTCTCTTGTTTTCATTTATTCTTATTCACACACAAAACACTATACTATTCAGGCTATTTTTTTGGATCTAGAGTTATTACCAGTACTCACTTTCTTCCATGTGGACTGACACTGTGTACTTATACACACTTTATTATACAATGGACACGTATATTTGCGTCCCTGTCAAGTTTTTGGTGTCATTGCCAGGGAGGATTAGTGATATTAGGAACACTTGAATATCTGTCACTTTAGCCATTACTTTTCTTTTACTTATTTGTCTATCTTCTTTTTCTCTTTGTTTGTTTTCTGAATCTTTTTATTTTTCTTGATTTTAATGTATGCCACACAAGGGCAAAGCACCAAGACTGGTAAAAGGCAAAAACAGTGTAGAAGGAGTGATTGGAACCAGATTGAGAACATCCTCACTAAATGAAATAGGATCTTTGATATTGAGTGTTGAGGGAGAGCAGTTAGACACTATAGTAGATTAAGAGAACCGGTATAGGACCCTTTCAGATTATGCTCGCCCCACTCTTGATGGTTCTTACTCAAGTATAGTGACTAGTTATAGCAAACGACTTTGAGAATAAGCCTGCATTTGTACAGATGGTTCAAAATTCAATACAGTTTTATGGATTAATGAATTAGGATTCTAATAGTCATAGTGGGGGATTCATTGAAGTATGTGACATGCTTAAGATCAACAACATTTATAATGACGCCATCAGACTTCGCTTATTCCCATTTTCACTGAAAGAAAGAGCTAAACAGTGGCTTCAGGCTCTTCCTTGAGCATATATCATGACTTGGGAACATCATGTCTGAGCATTCTTGGCCGTTATTTCCCTCTCTGGAGAATGACCAAGTTGCGTCAAGAGATTATCGCATATGCACAGTTGGACATTAAATCATTGTTTGAGGCATGGGAGAGATTTAAAGATTTGTTGAGGAAATGTTCACATCATAACCTCCCTGTATGGATGGAAGTTCAAATTTTCCATCAGGGCCTCAATTGGAGTACCCAATAGGTTATTGATTCGGTATTGGGAGGATAGCTTGGCAATAAGATCCCGGAGGTGACTAAGCAATTGATTGAAGAGATAGCCATGAACAATTATCAGTGGAATTCGAGAGGCAAGTTAGTTACAAAGCCAGTTAGGTTGATCGAGGTTAGTGAAGTCACAGCATTAGCAGCGTAGGTGGAAGCTTTGAGTAAAAAGATTGGCAACTTGTCTACCTACAGATAGGCTATAATCATGGCATGTGACACATGTACGGGAGGACATGCTTTAACGGATTGTTTTATTTTAGGAGTGGCGCATAGACCCACCAAACAAGTAGATTTCATTGGTAGTGCCTTCTAACAAGAAGGAAGCCCCTACAGTAGTACCTACAATTCAAGTTAGCGGAATCTCCCCAATTTTTCTTGGGATATTCAAGGGCAACAATAGAAGCCCTGCCAGGATTTTCTCCTCACCAACAAAATAATAAGAGACCCACATTGAAGGAGTGCTCACTTGGTTCATTCAAAGTACAGACATTAAGTTTCAGCAGTCAAACAATCGGTTCCAAAGCATAGAAGCGTTGATGAGAATCCGACAGGCATCTCTTCAGAACTTGGAGAACTAGGTAGGGCAGGTTGCCAAACTGTTGTCCGAACGGCCTCAAGGAAGCTTACCGAGTAACATTGAAGCTAATCCCCGTGAGCATCTCAAAGTAATTACCCTTTGAAGTGGTAAAGAATTGGGGATGGGTAGTGAAAATGTGATGAAAAGGAAAAGAGGCCAAAAATTTAAGTTGTTGAAGGTCCGGTAAGGGAAGGAGAACCTACTTTAAATATTGTGAAGAAAACACCCCCGCTAGTGAAGGTCCGGTAAGGGAAGGAGAATCCCTTATCCCTTAAGGTTGAAGAATGATCGTATGGATGAACAATTCAAGAGATTTCTGTACTTGTTGAAGCAATTAAACATCAATATATGATTTGTGGAAGCCTTGCCTCAAATACCAAAGTATGCGAAGGTTCTCAAGGACCTACTAACAAACAAGCAAAAATTTGAGGAGGTGTCAACAGTAACATTAAGTGAAGGAAGCTCGGCATTGCTTCAAAATCAACTACCGAGGCAGCAAAAAGATCAGGGAGTTGTACTATTCCTTCTAACATTGGTGATTTAGCTAATGGAAAAAGCCCTAGCGAATCTAGGTGCTAGTATTAATGTGGCACCCTACACCATGTTTAGGAGACTTGGACTTTGTGACCTTAAACCAACTAGGATGACATTGCAACTAGCGGACAGCTCCATTAAACATCCTAGGGGAATCATAGAAGATGTTTTGGTTAAGGTTGACAAATTTATTTTCCCTATAGATTCTGTGATTTTAGATGTAGACGAGGATGTTAAAGTGCCCCTCATTCTTGGTAAGCCATTCCTAGCCACCTCCCAAACCCTCGTTGACATTAGTAACGGTAAAATGACACTTAGGGTTGGGGACAAAGTTTTTTATTTATAAAATTATAAATTTTAAAATGACGTAGAATTTCAGGTTATTAAAAATCTGTTACAAGGTGTACTTGGCCGTTACCGGTTAGTCCGTGTTACGTCCATCTTAGTTTGTAGTTGTACTAGTTATTATTGATCATTTCGGCTTTTCATTATTATTTATATACCCTAAACCTTAAAACCCTAAACCGTAGGTAAACCAAAGTTTTTTATTTATCAATAGTTTCCATTTAGTTGAGCTTACTCTCCAGCTTAGTTTGTAGTTGTACTAGTTATTATTGATCATTTCCTCTTTTCATTATTATTAATATTATAAACCAAAAGAATTATGGGGTTTAGGGTTTTAGGGTATAGGGTTTAGGATTTTAGGGTTTAGGGTTTAGGCTTTCCATTATTCCAGGTTATGCTTAATTTGTTTTAGGCTTAGGGTAGTGCTTAAAGATGAGTGAGAGCCAAAGGAAGCATTATAGACCCAAAATGATGAGTTTGGAGCTCTCTTGACATCATTATAGCAAGGTTACGGTTGTCCTTACTGCCATAAATCAATTCTATAAGACCTTGCGGGCATGCTTATGCCCGTAAGGGGGATTTGAAGCCAAGTTAGAGGACCTTATTGGCAAGGCTTACTCACGTAAGGATGCCTGTAAGGACCATCCAGTGGAGCTGATGACCACAGCATATGCTCGTAAGGGCCATTGCAAGAAGCAGAATAGTGAAGCTTATAGTCCAGCGCTTACGGCTGTTAGCTGGACCGCAACACAAATAGAAGACCTTATGGATAGGGGTCATCCCGTAAGGCTCACGACAATTTCTCTAGCTCCCTTACAGCCTAGTCTTTATGCCCGTCGACAACCTGTAAGTAGTTGGGTATAGATATAACTTATAAGGATTTCTAGGGCATTCTCTATTCTATGTTTCTATTATTTTGGGAGCAATTCTTGGTGGTGAGATTAAGGAAGAAAAGGGCAAAATCCCAAGCACTTCAGGAGCGATTTGAAGAGGGATTTGGTCCTACATTCAAGGGGATTGATGATCGTAGTCGTCGAGCTCATCTTGATGGGGTGCATGGAAGCTTCTTGGCAACTCTTCATCCTAGGGATTGAAAAGGGGGTTTTCTTGGATCTCATGTTTTTCTCTATTATTTGTATCTTCAATGCTTGCCCTCCATTAATGAAGGGCTAATTTGTAAATGTTTGGGCATAGTTACACTCTAGGCTTTATTTTCTTGACTTTGGTTGTTGGATCTTTGATGCTTTAATTGATTCCTTATTTGCAATCATATCTATTTGTGTCTAATTGTGTGAATAAATGCTTGGTTGCTAACAAGACGAAAGCCCTAGATATCATATCTTGTATTGCTACATGACAAGAAGAAATTTTCACCTAGCATAAACTTATCGCAAATCGTGAGGATAGTGGGTACACCTCTGGTTAGGGTATCTAGGAGTCTCTGTCTCCCACAATCTTTCTGAGTGGATCGATGATAATTTCCAAGCTCTTTGCAATCATGTGGAGCGTATTTAAGAAGAAATCGCATTTCTGTTATGTATTCAGATTTGGAATAATCTTTCTTCAAGGGGAGATTATATACTTAAGAGATTATCATTAGTCTGCAACAAGGTTTCATAGAGTGTTAATACGATTGTGTGGATGTCTGTATTAGCTCTGCACCTATTCAGTTATACTTCACCTGAGAAATCGGGGTTTTGTATATTTCTGGAGACCTTCCAGGTCAAATAGGATTTCATGTTTAGAAAACCATTGTTCTGTACTTCATAACCCTAGAGAGATGCTATACCCGGACATCACTTTCTTCCATGATTTCTTTCCTGCTATTTTCCATATTCTCTTGTTTTTATTTGTTATTGTTCACACACAAAACACTACACTATTCATGCTATTTTTTAGATCTAGAGTAATTACTAGTACAAACTTTCTTCCATGTGGATCGACATTTTGCACTTATGTACACTTTATTACACGATCAGCATGTATACTTGCGTCCCTATCAACCATGCATTACATTGATCACCTGTTAAATTATAAGCCCAAGTGGTAATGATGAGAGACCATGCACTACATTGATCATCATTTTGAATTAGCAACTTTCATTTATAGATAAGAGATTCTCTCATCCATTGCAATCACTACAAAAAAACAGGAATTTGGCATGATCTATTTGGTGTGGTTTTGATTCTGTGCCAAATTTGTCACGGAAATTGGCACAAAACACAAGTTAGTGCCAACATTGTCACGGTTACCAAATTATGGAAATTTTATCACGGTATTTAGCACCATTTATTCTTTCATCTCAAATTTAGACAAAAAACTGTGTCACAAGTGTGCCAAAAACCATGACAACCACATCATCCCCTTTTTTGGCACGCTTTTTGGCAGGGAGAATACAAAACAATGCCAAAAACCATGCCAATCACATATGTGCCGTTTGGCACAATTTTGGGTTTGCTATGACAAAAACCATGCAAAGAAAGTTATGGGGCTTTTGTCAAGATTTTGGCACGGGTAATCCACAATCATACCAGCTGTCATATATGCCATTGGCACAGTTTTTGGCACGGCAAACTCAAAACCGTGCCAAATGGCATATATGCGATTGGCATAGTTTTGGCATGATTTTGTGTACACTGTGATAAAACCCATGCCAAATGGCATATATCTTTTCTTAATTATTGCCAAAGAAGGTGATGATGTTTTTGTCAAGGTTTTGAGCACGGTTGTGGGTTTCTCATGCCAAAAATCATGCCAAAAACCTCAAAACCTTCTTTGGCATAGTTGATAAATGCTTGTGTATAAGTAATACGAAGTATTCTTTTCTTATATTGAGCATTACTTTTCTCAGATTTTCCCTTAGAGTGACACTAGGGTTGAAAATTTATCTTGGTGATTCTTGTGGATGAGTTGAGAGGTAGCGGAACATTTTCTTTCCCTTCTAGTGTGATTTATCCTACCTCTGTGTTCCAAGAGTTCTTCGCAGTCACAACAGAGTGAAGTGCTTAGATAGGAACTCCGCTGGGGCTTAGTTGCACAAGCAACAGAGTGAAGCGTTGAAGTAACCCTTAGTACTTTGGCTTAATTGTGACTAGGGGTCTTTCACTTGAACCTAAGGGTTAGATCTAGATTAGGGAATAGGGTTTATCACTTGAAAATCCTAGAGCTTTAAGCAGCCATACACAGTGTGAGGTCTTGAGATTGAGCGATTTCTCCGCCGGGGCATAGTGTAGGGTTAGTCACGTTTGACTTTAGGTTTGCGACCGTGTAGTTTAGGTTTTTCAAGACTCATTAGGCATCAGTTAAGAGACATAAGGGTTGGTCTTGCACTTGAAACAATAATCATAGGGTGAGCAATATCCGGGCGCCCCACTTTCTATCGACTGTCTCTCCTATATTTTATTGCATCTCCTCCTTGTTCTTTTTATTTCTATTTGCATCGATATTGTTCATACCACTTTGAATCGTCTTCACCATAGTTAAATAGCAATTCTTGTGTTTTTGATCACTATTACCTGTGGATACAACTACCCATTCACCAGGGTACTTTATTACTTTGATAACCCGTGCACTTGCTGTACATACTCGCAAGGGGTGTGTCAACAGTTTATGATATAGCTAACCCAAAACCATGCCAAACACAGTGCCAAATGGCATATACCATTTCTTAATTATTGCCAAAGAAGGTGATTATGTTTTTGTCACAATTTTGGCATGATTTTGGCATGGGTAATCCAAAACCTTGCCAAAAGCCATGCAAAATGACGTATGTCTTTTCTTAACTATTGGAAAAGAAGGTGATGATGTTTTGTAATTGTTAACCCATATCCGTGCCAAAAACTGTGCCAATGGCAAATATGATAGTTAGCATGGTTTTTGGCATGGTTTTGTGGGTTAGTAGTGCCAAAAATTGTGGTAAAAACTCATAACCTTCTTTGGCATAGCGGACCCAAAATCATGCCAAATGTCGTAATATTTTCTTAAATATTGACAAAGAAGGAGATGACATTTTTGTCACATTTTTTGGAATGGTTTTAGCATTGCTAACCCAAAACTGTCACTACAAGAAAACAGTCCAATACCGACAGAGCTTTTTTGACGGACTGCTTTCTGTCAGTAATATTTTCTTTTATCGATTGAATTACAGACAAAACATAGACGGAGTTTTGTATTGGTGAATTTTTTAATAGCCACCACATTACTGACGGCAACGCTGACAGATTTTGGTCGCTACATTACCCGCCATATTTTTCCCTTGGAGCCAAAGGATTACTGACAGTTACGAGCGACGGAATTCTGTTGGTCTAATTTAATAATATTACTGATGGATTATTACCGACGGAAGTCCGTTGGTATTGTATGGTTCATGCTAAATTTTTAGGGCTAAAGTTTAACCGATGAATATATTAATGTTATTAGCAACGGAATTGCGTCGATATAAGTTTCTTATAAGTACCGACGTATCAATCGTGACAAAATTCCGTCGGTAATAAGTTTTAATATTTCCTACAATAGTATATCGACGGAACTCAGTTGGTATACTACATGGGATATTTTTATTGTAGTACCGACTTAGGATTACTGACGGAATTCCATCGTTATGTTAATAATACTTATTATCTAAAACTTATTTATATTAATTATTATTTATGTTAATAAAATATTATTTATATAAATTATTGTAAAAAATAACTTTAAATAATTTTATGATAATAAGTAAAAAATAATAATTAATATATATTAATCATTAGTGTTAAATTAATAATTAAATTATAAAATATTAAGTTGAACAGCTTTTGTTTCCGGTTTAAATTTGACGAGCTATATCTTAAAAACTATTATAAAATTAGTTTTTTAAATTTTTCATGAGGTGTGACTTGTATTTTTGCGAATGGTTAATGAGGGCAATGCACATGAAACTGAAAAGAGGTAAAATCATCAAAGTAAGCTTTTTCTTATCAACCTATTCATTTATTTACTCTGAGCAATAATATTAGTTGGAGATTATATATTTATTAGTTGGAGCATGTGCAAAAGACTGATGCACATTGTGATCAATAAGAAAGTAAAAGGTTTTAATTAATAAATATTAGAAATTCAGTTTTTTATTATCTTAAAAATTTAAGAGATAAGTTATTAGTTTGGAATAATCTCCACCATTTATTGTTATGATCAATGGTGGAGATTGTTCATGGTAAAGAAACCTAACCCCAAAAACTTTTCCTCATCTTAAGGGCTGCCTCTTCAAACCTCTCTACCCTCCTCCTCTTGCTCCTCCTCTTCTTCATCTGTGCCGGATCCCACTCTCAGATCTGTCCGCACTCATCTGCACTGGTGCCACCGCCTACCGATCTCGCTCTCTCTCTCTTTCTCTCTCTCTCTCTCTCTCTCTCTCTAACCACAAGAAAATTACTATTTAGAAACAACATTTTTTGTTTCTAATCCATTGCTAATGTAATTAAAAGATACACTCTTGGGGCCTTATTCCATAAACTAGACTTTTTTTCCTCCCCCAATAGCCTCATAGTATGGAGTTGTTTCATCCAGAATAGAAAGCTCGTCATGCCCTTCTTGTGTTTGAGATACCTGCTCCATAAGCTCTAGATAGCGATCATACATCAGTTAACTCAACTCATTAAAAATTATTCTCAAAACAACCAAATATAAACTCATAATAACATTATAGACAAAGTCTATAATTGAAAACCCCACAAAAAATTGTTCCGCTTACCTTAATAGATTGAGCACGTGCATCAACAAGCATGGATGTACCAGTCTTTGTATGAGTTACTTCAAAAAGCTCAAAAGGGCGAGGATCACGTCCAAGCCTTGATTGCTAGAATAATACAATAAATTGAATTTTGTTACAATTAGCACTAAACTAATTCTTTACAATTTGAAAACACATTTATATACATTGAACAAATTACCAATATATCTGCATGAGAAGCACACCTCATAAACACATTAAGGAAGCAATTAACAATGAAAGAGCAAGGTCCCCAGGCGAGAATCCCTTTGGGACTACTAAAGCTAGACGGATGCTATAATTACACAGGCAATGGTGGCTTTGGGCCAAGAGACATCCTAAAGTAGGTTACTCCGATGGTCACGGCGATAACACCTAATCCCATACAAGTATTGGGTCAGAATCGCTTTCGGCCAAATCCTCCTATGGTTGCATTACGCTTAGGGAAATCTCTAATTAGGGTTGATACTCAATTCCTAGGTCCAACCCTAATGGTTAGAGGGGTATGAAATACCCGATGGTCACGGCGTATTCATACATGAATCTCTTCCAAGCTAGGTGAGTCTAGCACAAGGGTGATGGCCACGCATCAAGTACAACCTAGAAGTTGAATCACAGAATTCTTATACAAAACAACACATCAAAGAACCACAAACCAAACCAAAAACACTAGAAGTAAATCACAACATCTATACAAGAAAGTTCATCCCAAGGTTCATCGGATGGCCTGTGACCTTGGGAGTCTAGTTCAACATGAATAAAAGAGAGACCTTAAGATACATATACGACATGAACAAAACCAAAGAAACTCCCTTGAAATGTTGACTAGAAAGTGGTGATGAGAGCTCATTAGACCCGCCCCTGACAAACTCCTTGATGTTCTCCTTGATAGCACTCCTCTTCTCCCCTTGGATTTGGCCCTTAAATTTATCTTCTCTAGCCTCCTTGAAGTCCTAGGTGATTATGGTGGGAAAAGGGTGGCCAAAGACACCTTCAATGATACCCTACAAACCACATTTAAACTCCTCTCGGGATGGCACACGGTCTGGCTCATGGTCAGCAAACGGGCCATGGAATCCTTGGTAATTCTGTCAATTTTGCAGTAAGTTGCTAAAGTAACTGTTTTACAGTAAACTTGCTGCAGTAGAACTACTATAGTAAAATGCATCTTCAGTTGGCTTACAGCCATCTTCACGGCCATGAGGATGCATGTGAGGATTCCCAGACTTGATCTTTTTCTTCATCCCGTTGTGCTACAGGCTTGTTACATCATCGTTACCGTGCTTGAGGGCCTAAATGCCATTATTGGTGTAGATTTCTTCCTGAATGAGTTCTTGGGCTCATCTAGGCTTCTTCTAGGCCTGTAACACAAATAGAAATTATTAAACAACACAAAGGGCATCAATTCATCCAAATACACATAAATAGTGACAAGCATATATGTATAAATACATACATTTAGATGTTTATCAAACATGAATTATTTATTTTTACCAACATGTTAAGGATTTACAAATTCAATAAATATTACAAATATAAGAAAACAAATTTATTTTAAATATTATATAAATCTAACTAAAATGTATTCCAATAGAAGTCTTTTGTCTCCTTAGAGATATTCTTCTAACTGTATCTATTCTCATCCATTCTTTCCGTAAAGATGAATGTAATTTTTTGAGCACAGACATTTGAGGAATGCAACCTACAAATTTACAATGACAATAAATGAATTAAATAGCTCATCATTAACAATTGTACATAAAAATATAGTAATTTTAATACTTACATTCCATTCACTAGCTTTATGCGTGGTCTCCTTGACTCATCAATAGTAAGGGGTAAGAAATCCATGGATGATGTTGTGGTATCTCTAGCATGCATAGTAGGCTTGCCATTAGGGGTAACTCCAACACTAGCATAGTAAGGGGCAAGCTAAATACTTAACTCATCAAACACATTTTCTGTACAATTTTTATTGACACCACAAAATCACCTAACATTTTTTTCCTCTCCAAATATGATTATTAGTTTTAAATTACAACACAAAATAATGCTCTGAGGATATTACTTATTGACATGAGGATGTAGCTAGAAATAGATGGAAAGTAAAACGCTCGAAACAAAGCTTAAGAAATTGTGCAAGTTTGTGTGTCTACTACTGTTCCCCAAAAAAAAAAGGACATTAATGACAATAGTTGAGGAAGCACTGTCTTACAATGGGCTAGAAAAGAAAGAAAAATGAATCATTCACTTTGAATTTTGCTTTACTTCCTCAAACCAAACGCAAATAATGATCAATTGTCATAAGTGAAATATATATATACCTAATATCAGTTAGCCTAAAAAATAATCATGCTCAAGAAGAGAAAAAAAAGAACTATTAGATGATCAATAGCCAATGAAACATATGAAACTGATGCATCTTTCAATAATGTTTTGATTGAGGGACAACGACATGCAAAGAGGTACCATATATAATATGAAGGGATGCATATATATACAAATATATGGGTGTGCAAAACAATAATGTTTCAATGAATGCGTGCTTTGATGAGTGCAATTCATATCATGTTTATTTACCCTCAACTTATTCTTTTGCTTGTCTTATAGCATACTTTTGTTTATATTCGGTGCTATTCTAGATACATTTGTTCTTGGTACAGAACTCAGGCGCTCGAGGCATTTTGGAGTGAAATTGGGAATTAAATAAGCAAAGAATGAAGATTATGCTAAGTGTTCAAGCCAAATACGGGTAGAGCACGCGTGATTTATCCCCTTGATTATCTCTGTCTAGAGTAATATACCATGCAAGGAGGTGTCTCCAGGCCAAGAATGACTAGAGCACGATCATGCTTCTCCCCCTAATTATCTCTGGCTGGAGGCAGTTTCTACCCAATGGAAGATGCGCGCTCAGGGTACTCCTTAAATGGTCCTACTCAGGCCAAGCACGGTTAGAGCATGACCGTGCTTCTCCTCCTGATTTTCCTAAATGACCACTTAGCCGATTCACTTAGAATTCCCACTGAGATACACAGTCCAAGCTGACCATGCTTAGACCGTGTCGAGCCCAAAATCAGCCTTTTTACTCCAGATCTCTAGGGTTTCAAGCTCATCTTTGTTACGGGATTTTCTTCTCCATTGGGAGGATGCTGATGAGGGCAAAGATTAAGCTTCACCACACCATCTAAGGGGATCAAGGATGAGTTGGAGGCATAAGGGAAGTGGGGTTAGCATGAAGGAATCTCAACTAGGAGGATTATCTTAAGAATGAGGAAGTCATGTCTTCTTTCCTTAGTTCTTTAGCTTTTCTTCCAAGTTGTATACATTCTTGAGGGGCTAACCATCCACGGTGCCCTGGGTGTTGAACTATGATGCTTTGTATGGTTTGAATACTAGCTTTTAATGTCTACAGTGTTCTATTAGTTTCTTATGTTTAATATTTCGTTGCATAACTTGATGTGTTTGATTTGTACAGTTGCTTAGGTAAAACTTGGTGTGTGGATTGCCATAGTTGTGGTTGCCTTATGTGATTGCAAAACTTGATGTTCATGAAACCCACAGTTATCTTAGCAAAACTCGGTATAATTGAGAACCTTAGATGCAACATTGCTTTTGAGCACACACAAGAATCTTAGGATGTACCTGGTAGGCATTAGAAGCAAGTCAGCATGCTATAGCCCATAGGAATCATCCTAGGGCATTGCTCTCTTGTTATCGAATTCTCGATCCTTGTCTGCCTGATAATTCCACATGCTTTTTCTTTATTTGTTTTTAATTTTATCTTTCAACCAACTCAAATTCGTGTTCAACTAGACATTGAAAGAAGAATCAGTACTTTAAGTCCAGTTCCTATGGTTCAGCAACCCTACCCCTCATTGGGTACCACTGTGTTACTTGTGTAAGACCCGTACACTTGTGGAGAGTGTATTATGCTTCAATCAACCAAAGTAACCAAAGATGTTAATATCTGGCTGCTTGATAGAGTTTCAAAGTCTATGGCCCTCTCTTGGAGTCAAAGGAGAACATGGAGAGCAACTCATGCATTCTGAATCAATGATGTTACAGAAAGTAAATTAATTATAATGCACATGGTATAAATGGAAGAAGATCAATTACACTAGATCAAACAAAACCATGATGAATAAGTTTGAAAATCAACCTAAATTATACTTGCACATTATGTCTTTCTATATTACAACATATATGCATATGCTCAAATTAAGTTGGTATGAAATATCATCATTAGAAAACCTCTCCGGAGATGATGATGTTGCCTTCTTCGCTGTCTCACAATGTTGTCTTCTCCTTGGTGGCTTCAGAATGCTACAACATGGACTAAACATTAAGTATGTTTTGTGCTAGTGTTGCACTAATTGAAGTAGCCATCAACCAAGCGTATAAGAAAGGTAATCCTGTGACTGTAAATAAGTGGAGGATGGAATGTAATATGCCAATATATATATATATATATAGTCTTTTAACTATTACCGAAATTTTAAGTATCAGAAATGAATGGGATAGCATTATGATTAAAGTTGGAATATGATAGGAATAAGAAAGAATGAAAATATATGACTTTACTGGTCAGTTAGCTAAACTAATCTCATATATGCTAAATATAGAAACACACGTCTTGAATGAGTGAGAGTAACATAATATCATAGCTAACATAACATAATTTAGGACAAATAACAAACTAACAAATTACAAGTGCAAAATTAGAATGTCACAAGACACAGATCTGTTGTAACTTGACGTCTAATGCCTCGGTGATGGCTCAAAGTGGAACTTGGCAAATGGAACATTGATACTGTGCACCAAGCTACTGTGGGCGGTGTATTCATACTCCTCAAATACTTCTTGAGGGTACCTTGTTGGCACCAACTCAGACTCCACTATTTGAAGATAATGCTCAATCTGTGCAATTAGAATGAGATATAAAGCAATCATTAAACAAGGCAAACTCTGTAATTGCCAACATCGCCTGTGAGAACATACACATGCATAGATAAAATAAGAATTCACTGTGAATTGTGTTCTTTGTGCTTGTAGATTTTTGCTCTATTTCTATTTGTTGTTCCTTTTTGCCTTTAGATATCCTGCTATTATTATTATTATTGTTGTTGTTGTTGTTGTTGTTGTTGTTGTTGTTGTTGTTGATAAGTGCTTGTGTGTTAAAAATACGAAGTATTCTTTCCTTACGATGAGCATTACTTTTATCAGGTTTAAGCACTAATACATGTGTATTTGTGTTCTTTTGTGTATGTAGGGTGGTGAAGCTAAGTATTAAGAAAAGAAGCTAAAAATAGATCGTGAATGCACTATTTGGTGGAATCTTGGAAGGGACAAACGCGAAGACACAAGTGGGGCTCTAAGATACGTGAATGTGTGCCAACCTTCATGTATTCAAGTCATTACAATGAGTTGGAAGGGCATGAAGGCAGTCACATTTGCGTTTGTGTATCCTGACTTGTGCATTGATAGCAAGATCTTCACCAATGAGGCCTTTGATTGAAGAAGAGTTGCGATCTACGGCATAAACGTGTGCCCGTTTATGTTGCCTCGATGAAAAGTGTGGAATTGGGAGTGTTTTGGAGGAGTACTATAGCAAGTTATTGCAGTAAGACATTGTAGCAAAACACTGTAGCAGTTACTGTTCTCAGCAGGCCGAAAATCAGGTTTCAAGAGAATCCACACGGCGTGTGGAAATTCCCCATGCTTGTGTGGAAATTCCACAGGCCCGTGTGGAGAATCCACAGGGGCGTGTGGATCCCCGATTCCGACCCTATTTAAGCCGCAATTCAACCTGATTTTGGAATATCCTTTTCACCCTTCTCTCCAACTTTTCTCTATCTTTTGGGAGGCCGTTGGCTAGGGTTTTGAGAGGCTTTTGAAAAGTCTTTGGAGTGGTTCTATGGATTCGACACCGCGCTCCACTTGGAAGAAGGTTATTGGGGAGCTTTCGTCGGCATTGATCCGGCGAGGTGTGCCCTAGGCCGGACAAGGGGACCTTTGGAGAAGACGAGGCTACTCCACAAGAGCATCGACACGAATACCGACGGGGCTTTTCTATGGATTATTTGTTTTTACATTCGATTTCATTGTTGATTGTAACTAGCTCCATGGAGAGCAAAACCCCTAGTGGGCATTTGGATTTGTGAACCCTAGGATGTATTTGTTTCATTAATCTTCTATTATATTTTCCTTAATTGATATTTTTAATTGAGTTTCAATCTTGAATGCTTGTTGCATGATTTCTCCCTTAGAGTGACACTAGGGTTGAGAGTCTATATTGGTAACCTTTGTGAGTAAGTGACACACCATGAGGGTTAGACATTGCAAGATTGGAGAGGGTCGAGAGGGTGAGTCGCGAGGTAGAGGAGTGTCCCCTTTCCCCTCCAATGTGATTTATCCTACCTCCACGTTCCAAGAATTCTTTGCAGTCATAGTAGAGTGAATGGGCTAAGGGATGGCCTCCTCTGGGGCTTAGTTGTACAGGAAACGAAGTGAAGCGTTGAAGTGACTTTAGCACCTAGGGCTTAATTGCGACTAGGGGTCTTTCGCCTGTACCAAAGGGTTAGATCTATACATTGGAATAGGGTTTATCACTTGGAATCCGTAGAGTGTCTTGCAACTCTACATGGTGTAAGGTGTTGAAATTGATTGATTTTTCCACCGGGACATAGTGTAGATTTAGTCACGGTTGACCTTAGGTTTGGGACCGTGTGTTTAAGGATTTCTACGACTCATTAAGCGTCAGTTAGGAGATATAATAGTTGATTTTGCACTTGAAGCAATTGTCCTAGGTGGAACAATATCCGAGTACCCCACTTCGATCGATTGCCTTACCTCTCATAATCTCATTTATTTGTGCTTCTCTCTTTCTTGTTTCTTTTATTCTTGCTTTCATTACATTTTATCAACAAAATCATTATTCTGTCTTCACTTAGTTAGATAAAAATCTTGGTATTTTTATTCTCCTACTCCCTGTGGATACGATACCCACTCACCTGGGATTTATTACTTCGACAAACCCATGCACTTGCGGATCACACGCAAGGGCGTTGTCAGTTGTCATCTAATGTGAATAAATGGCTTAGTGTGATGTTACAATTTCACACAAGAAGAGAGTTGCAAAAGTTCAAGTTCATATTTCTCAATTAAACAATTAATGTGTTTTGATTTAATTTTATCTTTTTCCCATTGTATTCTCATAGCATTGATCACATTTGTTTCTCTGGTTTTGTTGACTATGGAGCTCTTGTATATGTTGTGAATTATTTAAGTCTTGTTGTTGAGCAAAAGACTATTGTGTGCAGAAGCTACTCTCTTCAACCATTTGTTAGCCTATATGTCTATAAGTTTCCATAATCATGCCATATATAGCTCTTATAGATTCATATATACATAGATATGTGTGTGTGTGTGTGTGTTTTAATGGTATTCTGATCACCACATCTTTAAAATCTTCAAACTGCCATCAAACTGTTGACATTCAGAATTATGCATATTCAAACATCCAAAACATACATGACACCCATTTTTAGAATTGGTTGACATTTCTAAGGGTTTATTGACAAATACCTTGAACATGTTCAAAGTTCATACTACTTCTAGTTCATTTTGCTACTATATGTTTGGATGTTTAATCTCTTTAAATGTAAAGGGCAGCAAACTAAATATTCTAAGATATATGAAATGTCAACCACCGGTGCGCTCTTAAAATTCACTATGAATTCCATTCACTATAACTCCAGGCATTGTGAGAAAACAAGACAACAAACCATAGTTAAATAAACAAAAATCTGTAGATTAGTGTCCAATGAAGAGAAATAATAAACTTGGATCAGGGAACCAGAGAAAATATATGAAATGTTGAACAAAATACTATTAATAAGAAAAAAAATAGAATTATATCTAGAGCATTAAACGAATGTCTACTATCTGATTGAACTGATTCAAAATAACGTGCTTTGGGAACATCAATTTATTGATCATTATATGAAAACAATTCTAATGACAACCCATAATAAGCAGCAAATTCATTCAAATCCAAAACCTAAAATATCATAAAACGAACAATAAAGAACTCCATCAAATATCAAAAAATAAAAAATAAAAATAGCTCAATGGTTGTGAAACAAACTCTACAAAGATAGCAAGAATTGTTAAGAGCATAATTTCATGCATTAAACTAAATAGAATTATCATCAATCCAAATAAGAATCTAAATTTAGTTTTAACATGTTGAACTCTGTCATCTCCATCCAATACAATAGATACGGCTTGTTTTGGAGGTGATAGCTGAAGTTTTGCCTATTGGTAATTATATTTATATTTCACAGCATAACATTTGAACATTTACAGGATCAACAAAGATGGACAACTTAAATACAAGTGATATTTCCACATGCAAACCAATTTGCCAACCTGAATGTAACATAGTCTTTCACTTGCATTACATAGAAGTTGGTGAGCAGGCAAGCACGTGAAGGCCAACAACCTTATCAGTTTTAATTGATGAGGTATAAAGCAAACAAGATCAAATTGAAGACTAGTAATTGCATTTACTGATTAATCATTGCTAAAAGTAGTTGAAAGTCGGATGAAAATGCTCCAATTTAGCCTTCATTGACAAAGTAAATCACACATATACCAAACTTAAAGAATAATACATAATTAATACTATACAATAAAATAAATATAATCATTCAACAGTATTGTTTCCATTGTTAATTACTGATATTATGAGAAGAACTTCGAAATAAATGTGGAGAAAACACCATAGACTAGCATTGAAGAAAGAGTGATAATAGTATAATAGCTAGACTGAATCAAACTAAATAATGCATGCTAGGGATTTACTTTCATGACTAGCCCAGTACTCTGTACACCTTTGGATGGTTTCCTAACAACACTGCAATAGCAATAGCAATAGCCTCAATAACTTTATTTAAATTGATTTTCTACAAACCTCATTTGTTTGTTCCAAAACCTAGAAACAAAATGAGCCCCAAAATTCCAAATCAGCTCTTGCAGCTTCCACCAACCGCCACACCTGCAAACAAGTGCATCTAAAATTAACCCTAGAATCCCAACACACACCCCAAAGAAAAAGGAGAAAAATCCTAGGAACAACAAGAGAGAATATCTATACAATCGAAATACCATACCGAAATGGAGCGAATTCAGATATGATTGGATGGAGGCTGGCGGAGCAATTCCCAAACCCTAAAGAAAACACTAGGTCGTAATTATAAAGATCCAGAAGATGTTTCCCCTATCAAACAAACCGCTTGTGAGGACGAAGCAAGGACATCGGCCGGAGGTCGTTCTGAGATGGGCGAAGAAGGAGGAAATGGGTTACTGCTGGAGGAGACTGTGGTATCTTTTTTTTTTTTTGCTTAGGGGGATTTTTTATTTTTTATTTTTTTTAGGTAAATCAAACCATGAAATTAACTAGAAATAAATAATAACAACATATTCATTTAATTTGCCAATTTTTTAATGGTTATCATAATATTCATATATTTATTTTATTTAATGATTATAAAAAAATAAATCTTTCATATAATTTTAATAAAATATTAATTTTTAATTCATTTTCACGTCCATTTTAATTAGAAACGGATTAGTAAAGGATATTTTCTAATATTTAATAATATTTAAATAAAATATTAATTTTTAATTCCGTTTCTAGTCCCTTGCTATTAGAAACAGATTAGGAAGAGATATTTTTTAATATTTAAAAATATTTTAATAAAACATTAATTTTCTCTTGCTATTAGAAACAGATTAGGAAGGGATAATTTTTTAATATTTAATAATATTTAAATAAAATATTAATTTTTAAATCGGTTTCTAGAACATATTTATGAGAAACGGATATTTTCTAATATTTAATAATATTTAAATAAAATATTAATTTTTAAATCTGTTTCTAGTTCTTTTCTATTAGAAATGGATTAGGAAGGGATATTTTCTAATATTTAATAATATTTAAATAAAATATTAAATTTTAAGTAGGTTTCTAGTCCTTTTATATTAGAAATGGATTAGGAATGGATATTTTCTAATATTTAATAATATTTAAATAAATTATTAATTATTAAGTTTGTTTCTATTCCTTTTTTAGTAGAAACGGATTAGAAACGAATATTTTTGGATATTTAATAATATTTAAATAAAATATTAATTTGTAAATCCGTTTCTAGTCCCTTTCTATTAGAAATGGATTAGGAACGGATAAGTTTTAATATTTTAATAAATCATATTTTTTAAATGGTCGTTGGTATGTTGTTGTTATTAAAATTATATTTAAATAAATTGTTATACCGTTGCTAATTGGTTGCAAGTACAAACTAAATAAATTCCGTTTCTAAAATTCTATTTTTAAATAGTAACTTTTTTGTAGTGGCTCTTTGGATTTTGGAGCTGCGAATTTAGTTCGTCAAAAGAAGAATCTGCGGTTCGGATCACTTCTAAAGGTGATTCAAATTGATGTCATTTCATTTGTTTCGTTTCTGTGAGCGATTTGGTTCTGTGGATTGATTGATTGATTGATCTTTGAAGGATTTGAGCTCGTTTTGGTCTTTCAATTGGTTTTGGAAACTTTTATTAGAGTTCCTACTTAGATTTATGCCTTTTGGTGGATGGTTCAGGAGATTGTCTTGAGGTTGCAGATCATTTCTTAGTTGGAATGGGTGTAAGCTCTTTTGCTTATTTTTTTTATTTTATTTTTGAGTTTGGCTGGGGTTTGAGTTGAAGTTAAGGATGTAGATTCTTGAACATGAATCTAATAGTATTATCCTGGTTTGAGATTAAATCAAAGATTCATTCTTGGTTCAAGAATTTGATGGCATTGACTAGGTTTTGTGTTGTGAGCTTTCTTTTGATGTTTATTTTATTTTATTTGCTCTTGATTTATGAGTTTCAAATGATTCTTAGTTGAAATTGAGGTGAAATATCAGTTCTTGGTTCAAGAACTTGATAGTAATGTCTTGGTTTTCTAATGTGAGCTTTCTTTAATTTGTGTGATATAAATGTGAATGTTGGCTAAATATGGATTCTGAAAATGTATGATTTGAAAATATGAAATTGTGATATACACCCAATTTAATGAATCAAAGATAAGATTAATAACTTTTTTGTGCTTGCTTTTACAGTGGATCATTTGGGTTGGACCTTTCATTGGAGTTGCAATTTATCACCGGATAGTGATTAGAGAAATTCCATTCAAGAGTAGGTCTTGAGCAAGAACTTATGAAGATAATGATGGTTGTGTTCATCTTTTTTATGGTTGTGCTTTTCATGCCTTGTGTATCTTTGTTTCTAAGCACTTGGGATTTGTTGTTGTGAATGATCTAAACTATGTAGATATATATATATATATATATATATATATATATATTAACAAATATAATGATATGTTTGATTGTATCATTTTAAAGATGAAAGCTTAGTGTTTAATGGATGCATGTATTTATGTGGCTCTCTTTGTGTCTTTGACCAACCTCTAAATAAGGGAATTGAGTTAGGATGATGATGATGGGGTTTATTGTTGTTGTGTTTGATAAGTGCTTGTGTATAAGTATTACTAAGTACACTTTCCTTACATTGAGCATCACTTTTATCGGATTTCATGGCTCATTCATGTGTATTTGCGTTCTTTTGTGCATTTAGGGTTGTGGAGACACGTTTGGAAGAAAGAAAGCAAAAATAGATCATGGATGCAATTGTTGAGGAAACTCTTTTACAGAACAATGATTAAGGCACAAGTTGTGCTCATAGACATGTGGGTGTGTGCCAACCTCCAAAATGTGCAAGCGAATACATAAAGTGGACGGGCACAAAGGCAGTCACACTCATTTGTTCCAACTTGTGTAACATTGGCAAGAGCTTCATCAATGTATTTGGAAGCAAGATGCAACATGATCTACCGCATGGATGTGTGCCCAATCATGTGGCCTCGATGATAAAATTGAAGTCGGAAGCATTTCAACTCTTTAAACATCGTTTTGAGAGTTTATTTTGAGGATCTTCTTCCTATCTGTGGTCTATCTTTTGGGGAGAATGTGGCTAGGGTTTGGAGAGGTTTTGCTGGAATTTTGGAACGTTTCTACAGTATTCGACATCGATTTTCTTCGGAGGAGAGTTATTGAGGGAGCTTCCGACTGCTTGGATTTAGCGGGGTGTGCCCTAGGCTTGACCAAGGAGTCTTTGGAGAAGACGAGGGGGATCTTGAAGACCATCGACACGGACGACAAGACGGATATCTCTATGGATTTCTAGCACTTATTTTTTATTTCATCTTTGACTTTGCATTGCTCCATGGAGAGCTAAACCCCTAGTGGGTACTTGGACTTATTAACCCTGGGATGATTTTGTTTCATTGACTTCTATTATATTTCCTTTAATTGATGTTTTAATTGAGTTTCAATCTTATGTGTTTATTGATTTGATTTTCCCTTAGAGTGACACTAGGGCTACGAATCTATCTAGGTAACCCTTTGAAGGGGTGGCAACTTCATTAGGGTTAGACTTAGCAAGGTTGAAGAGGATTGAGAGGGTGAGTAGAGAGGTAGCAGAACGTTCCCTTTCCCCTTTGACGTGATTTATCTTACCTCTATTTTCCAAGAGTTCTTTGCGATCATGATAGAGTGAAGTGTTAAGAGATGAACTCTATTGGGCTTAGTTGCGTGAGCAACAGAGTGAAGTGTTGAGTAATCCTTAGTGCTGGGGCTTAATCATGATTAAGAGTCTTCCGCCTGGACGAAAGGGTTAGATCTAGGTTAGGTAATAGGGTTTATCACTTGGAATCCCTAGAGCTTCAAGTAGTCCCACACAGTGTGAGGTGTTGAGAGTATCCCTTTCCACTGAGGCATAGTGTAGAGGGCTAGTCACGGTTGACATTAGGTTTGGAACCGTGTATCTTTGGATCTCCACGACTCATTAAACTTCAATTAGGAGGCATAATATTAATCTTGCACTTGAAACATTAGTCCTAGTGTGAGCATTGTCCAAGTACCCTATTTGACCATTGATTATCCTCTCCGATTACTTTTGCTTGTTCTCTTTTCTCTTTTACCTTTTTTTGCACTAATATCTTGAATCAAATCATAAATTGGTTTTCACTTTAGCTAAATAGCAATACTTCTTATTTCTGAGCATCTATTCCCTGTGGATTCAACTCACCCACTCACGGGGTATTTTTTATTACTCGACTGACCCCTCAGCATTTTGCGGCACACACATGCAAGGGGTGTGTCAGTATTCATCTTGTTTATAGTTGTGGTTTTCATGCCTTCTGTATCTTTGTTTCTAAACACATGGGATTTGTTATTGTGAATGATCTAAACTATGCATAGATATATATTTACAAATATAATAATATGTTTGATTGCATCATTTTAAAGATGACAACTTAACATATTTATTATTGAGATATATCTTAGTGTTTCACGGATGCATGTGTTTATGTGGTTATGAATGATAGGGACTTGTTTATTGTGTTATGGAAATGTGAATGTGTGTTAGGTGTCTATATAAGTCTAGTTAACAAGATTAAGAAGTTTTATATTTGACTCTAGAGTTTAGACCAACCAAACTGTGCCAAATGACATATATCTTTTCTTAATTATTGCCAAAGAAGGGGATAATGTTTTTGTCACAGTTTTTGGCATGGCTAATACTATGCCAAATGGCATATATTTTTTCTTAATCATTGCCAAAAAAGATGACGATGTTTTTGTCATGGTTTTTGGCAAAGCTAACCCAAAACCATGCCAATGGTATATATGCATTTGGCACGGTTTTAGGTTAGCTGTGCCAAAAATCATGACAACCACATCATCCCTTTCTTTGGCACAGTTTTTGGCACGATGAACTCAAACCCATGCAAAAAACCATGACAATAGAATATATGATATTTGGCATAATTTTTGGCATGGTATTGGGTTTGCCGTGCCAAAAACCATGTGAAATATAGTTAATTCATACACATGATAATCTATATTTATAATAATTATACTTTATTTATAATAATTACATATCCATAATAAAACTTAATTTTTAATAATATAATATAAAATTAGATAAGTATAAATTAACTAATATAATTAAAATTGATTATTTAAGAAATTTTAAATGGTTAATTTTTATATATGACATTGCCTATAATTTTTTATATTTTCTAATTCCATTTATAACACTTATGCATCATTTATGCACAGTGCAAACTTAATTTTTTATAAAATAATGAATGACCATTTTATAATGGCCATTCGTGGAATGGTCACAATAAAAAAATGAGGAGGCCCAGGTTGTCGGTTTTGAATGGGATGGTCTTAATGCATTTATTTATTTATTTATTGTAACAAATAAATAGGAAATATCTTTTCATTTAAGATATGTCAGAAATATGCATAAACGTAGAGCAACCTCAACAGCATTTATGTATTTATTTTGTGTGGGAATTGAGGCTTGATCGGTTGCTCTCTTCAACACAAACACATTAAGCAATAGACTCATTGATAGTAGGCTAAGAGGCTATTGGCCTATTTAGCGATCTTTATTGTGTTTTCTATTAGTTGATATTATGAGATATGTATATACATCATATGAAAGGAAAAATCCTATTTATGATAAGAAAATAATAATTAAGATTTGATTTAAAATTATATTTATTATGAATTAAGGTGTTTTAGCTTGCTCTGTCCAATACAAAGTTGGTTGAACCGGTATGGGAATTTGGAGAAAAGATATATTGCCTTGGTTTGAAGATTTGAAATCTTAAATGTTACGGATGGGCATTAATTATATATTTGTATAATATGATTTCAAGTAGGATTATTTTCATTTTTATAATAATAATAAACAAATAATAATATCATATGTTTCCAAGTAGGATTATTTCTGTTTTTATAATAATAATAATAATAAATTTATAATAACAATTTAATATTTATAAAATAATTTCAGGCATTGTGCTATTTGGTTTGTTGATGTTAAATTTGAGCTTTTACAAAGAGATTGATTACATTATTAGTGAGATGTTGGGGAACCATATTTAACGGTTTTTTTTATTTTCCATAAAATAAATTTTATATTTATTATTTAAAGAACTAAAATGTTTCACTATAGTTTCATCAAAGAACCTGTTTAAATTTCGCAATTATTTTTTTTATATAATTTTATAATATTTATATGTTAGAATTATAATAAATAAACAAATAAATTAAAGCAATATAATAATTTGAGATTTCTTTTAAAGATTTAAAAATAAAAAATAAATATATAAATATATAAATAATAATAATAATAATAATAACAACAATAATAACAACAATAATACTCATCCCGTGAAAGTTTTTCAATTTTTATAAGCAAAACCTTCTTATTTTTGCCCAAGATCTATGTTTCCCCATCTTGCTCAATATTTCCCACTCTCATTACCGCCCACCAAATCCCTAATTCTTATTCTCCACTTCCCACATTTCTCATCACCTTCCTAACAAACTCTTCCAACAACCTTCTCTTAATAAGACAACCCCCTTCCGCGGCCACCCCTCTAACCCCTACCCAAAAACCCCATCTCCTTCTCCCGTCGCAGGTGTTTTTTGATCTTTCTCATGATCCGAGGTAGTGAATCATAGCGTTCTCCTCTCTAATGATTTTGATGAATTATTTTTTGTTTTCAATTATAGATTGAACTAAATCCATGTTGTTCATAGATGATTAGTTTTTGGTAGTTGAGCTTAAAGTCAGCCACTATGAACTAGATCAATATGGCGTTGTTAACAATGCTGTCTATACTAGCTATTGCCAACATGGTAAAAATTATGTCTTCACAATAAGTAACTTGCAAATTTATGGCTTCTCAAGTCATTGCTTTGTTGTTGTTAGTTCTCAAGAAAGGATATGATTGTGCTTTTGTTTGTTAAATTTGGTTTCTTTTTAGCATATTTGCCTTTAAATTGAACATCTTTTTGTTTTGGATTATGGTTTGCTTGTCTTAAAATTCGCTATGCTTGAACTTTTCTGGTTATATTGTTCTAAATTTTGTTTTGCTACTTTTTGTGTGATGATATCATAATGCTTCGGTTAACTAAGATTTTAAGTGTAGATAGCCTGGAAATGGGAGGTTTGTGATTTTAAGATTAGGTTGATTGATCTTAAATTTTGGTATACTAAGAGTCCTTTTTGCTAAATTGTAAATTTACACTTAAATTTGTTCTTGTATTGTTCTAAGTTTGTTATGTTACTTCCTATGCAATTATATGGTGTTTGTTAGCCAGAAGGAGCCTTAATTGGCTTTTTTCATGGAATGATGTTTAAGTGTTACCATAAGCATTAATATGTATATATTGTTTTGATTTAAGACTATATATATATATATACTTTTTTCAATTGATGTCAATGAGGGAAGCATAAAGTTAAGGAATGAATAAGAAAAAGATGATGATCTAAAGAGATGAAGTCTATTTGCATGGAGCTAGAGCAACCTAAACAATATCTTTCATTTCATTATTGATATTAAGGGAATATCCATATGGGACTAAACTTTTCTCTCCAAGTGACTCTCATGGATAAGATGATAAGAGGGATTGACTTTTTTTTTTGGTTAAACAATGGTGTTCCAATAGCAGTCTGGGTGAGCTTCTTGGGCATGAGAACAAGTAGTAGTTCAGTTAGTAAGTGAGCTTGCAGTAATCATTATTTGCTAAATTTATAAAGAGATGATGATGTTGTTGTTGGACTTTATGAATTGGTCAAAGCTTAGGATAATACTTTGGATGCCCAATTAGTGATTATGTTTAATTAAAAGTGAATTAATATTGACTAATTTATTTATATAAAGTTGATTCATCTTCCATGGGTGGATTTGTTGTTATAATCGTCATGCATATTAATTTATGCAAAGATTACATTACATGAACATATCTGCCACATTCAATGATATACCAACAACTAAAGGTACAAGGATTTAGTCCTGGATTCAACAATATTATATCTATCTCCATATCGAAGCTTAGAATACTTTTTGCTAAATTGTAAATTTACATCTAAATTTGTTGTTGTATTGTTAGTTCTGTGATTTTCGAATAAGGTTTATTTTTTCTAAAATTTTGTATGCATGAGCTCTTTTCTCTCCATTGTAAATTTACATCTAAATTTGTTCTGTTGCTTCCTAGTCAATATGTGACAGTTTTTGTTTAAAGTAAATTTCTTTTCTTTCTTAAGCATATTTAATGTAAATTTAGGTATGTTTAGCTTATTAAGAGAATCATTGCTGAGCTGATTTAATTTCATTGTGCTAACTCTTCTATTTGTTGTTCTAGCTATCATAAATTAATTGCTAGTTGTCAAGTAGAAGAAAAATGTGGGGTTGAGAATTTGAGTTCATGTTTGTGACCTTTCGAGCATGCCAAATTTTCTTGTGTGACACATGCTCTTCGAGCACCGACAGGAGAGTCACCAACACATGCTGATGAGCACTATCTAATGCCGAAGAGAGTCCGTATTTCTTCATCTATTGATAATTCTCTCACAGACTTGGAGGGTGATGAAGATAGTTTTGGATAATGTACATGGTTTATGTTTAGAGTTTTGTGGAGTTATGTTAGATTGAACCTGATTGTTGTCATGCTATAATTGTAATAACATTTTTGCTTATTTTATAAATATTACAATATATATTTTGATGAAATTAAATGAAGGTTTTATTATTAAATAAATCCATTTTTTTAATTTTTTTAAAATAAAATTGTGCCAAATTTCGTGACAAAAAACATGCCAATATCCTTACTAAATTTAGAACCGTGCCAAAAAATGTGACATGAATGTACCAACAACTATGTTAAATTTAAAATCTTGCCAAAAATCATGACAAAACTATGCCAAAAATCATCTCCATGCCAAAAAAATATGACAAGCTCCACAGTGCCTAAAATTGTGACAAACTCCACAGTGCCAAATATCATGACAAAAATTTATCATGCCAAAAAGTGTGGCACAATAAACCGTGCTAAAAATCATGACAAACTCAACTGTGCCAAAAACTATGACAATTGAAACTATGCCAAAATCCGTGACAACCTAACCCATGCCAAATACCGCGACAAAATCAACCATGCCAATAACTCGTGTTAAACGAAACTGTGACAATAACTGTGCCAAAAATAGTGACAAAATAAACCATGACAATAAACATTACAAACAAAACTTTGCCAAAGATCATGACAACATAATTGTGCCAAAAATAGTGACAAACTAAACCATGCCAAAAACGGTACCAAAAAATCGTGCCTAAAATCGTGACAAAATTGGCACGGTGTAGTAAAATTGTGACAAAATTTGGCACGATTTTGCTATTATGTGACAAACTATATTTGTTATTCATGTTATAGGCACAGTTATATGTTCATGCCAAAATCAGTTTGTCATGGTTTTTTTGTTCATTTCGTGCCAAATCTTCCATGCCAAATTCCTGTTTTTCTTGTAATGAATGGATAAGATAGAAAAATTCTCAAATTTCTGAAAAGAAGAGAATTCTCCAAAATAGTAGAAAATTGTATTGTGCAACTTTATTCTTCAAACTGGGCTGCTTTATGAAATTGATTTATGGAATTGGATTAAGATGGCATTTGAGAAGGTGTCAAGGAGCTTGACCTCAATTTCCAAATGATATTCAGAGATCAATATGTGATTCCCACAAACATGCTATAGTGCAATAGTGTGACTGACCTTAAACTTACTTTTTGTAAAATCTTGCCACCAAACACCTCTTTTCATAGCTTGACTTCTTTGAGGTCACTTTTTCTGGTAAGGTTGGCAGAAGAGTTGACCAATGATTTGTTTGTCACTTACCAATGTTTTGAGAGCTTGCAGATGGTAGAGTGCTTTCAAGTGAGAGCACTCTACCATCTGCAAGCTCTCAAGACATGGGCAAATAACAACCAAGTTACTGGTCAACTCTTCTGCTAATATCCCCCTTATTAGAAAAGTAACCTCAAAAAAGTCAAGCAGTGAAACGAGGTGGTTGGTGGCATGATTTTGCAAAAAACAAGTTTGAAGTTAGTTACACTATTACACTACAGAATGTATGCGGGAATCACATATAGGTCTTTGAGTATCATGTGGAAGTTGAGGTCAAGCTCCTTTACATCCTTCTCAAATGCCAGTTTAATCCAATTCCACAAATCAATCGCATAAATCAACCTAGGGTTAAAGAACACTCGGAGTCTTTTTACATGAAAACAATCATGAAGTTCTACAATATGATTTGCCATTTTGGAGAATTCTCTTCTTTAAAGAAAGTTGAGACTTTTGATATCTTCTAATTTACAATCCATGAGAAACTCCCATATCTATAAATAAAATTTAAGATTCGGGGGTGATTTCCACATGCTTGTCCATTGCTTTTGAAAGTACACTTGCTTGCGCCACCATTTTAAGAGGAAATCATGCTTGCCATGATGTTATCACGGAGGATGTCATTTGGTATGTTGCTAATGGGATCAACTTGTGGCATGGTGCTGATGATGGGGCATGAAATCAAAACTAGGCTATCAAAGAAGAGTTGCTAATTAGTTAATTTTGAGATAATCAAAATAAATGGGGAGATAACATAAAGTTTGGAGTTTACAAACATATTTTTTCTTGAGAGGTGATAAGCCCCAAGTTATCAATTTACCAATTAGCCGAAACATATGAAACCTTCTCTGAAATTAGATTATAAAAAATTAGATATATTAATGATATGGATATGAGCATGTGTATCCCTTATATATAGATATGCACAACAATGGTGATCCAAAAATTTTCTCTCATGAAACACTGTAAGCATTACGCATATTGTGCATGACATGATATAAATGAAAGAAAAAGGTAGTGTATTTCTTTCATAACCACAATAGAAGAGCCTCAAAATAGGATAACCAATTAATGTATATTACTCATAGCATGAAAATCCAGTATAAGAAACATAGATTGATTTTCAAGTAGCAACCAAATATCCTAATATAATATGAAAATACATAAACATTGTTTATATCATCTACGTGATCTTCCATTAGTAAATTGAGGCTAATCGAATTCTTTTGGTGGATTTAATATTTTGTGCCCTTGTTTCTTCTTAGTTCAAATTAAATACCAATAGATTTAATATAACATGCGAATGCAACAAACGTAAACCAATACATCTAACAACCCATGCAAGTTCGATGTTACTATTGTAGTGACACACCCCTTGCGTGTGTACCACAAGTGCACCGGTCGTCGAAGTAATAAAATGCCCCGGTGAGTGGATAGTCGAATCCATAGGGAATAGTTGTTCAGAAACAAGAAGCATTTCTATTTAACTAGAGTGAAAACCAATTTGTGATTTGATCCAAGATATTATTGTAAAGAAAATAAAAGAGAAAAGAGAACAAGCACGAGTAATCGGAGAGAACAATCAATGGTAAAATGGGGTACCTGGACAATGCTCACCCTAGGACTATTGTTTTAAGTGCAAAACTAATATCATGCCTCCTAATTGAAGTTTGATAAGTCGTGGAGATCCAAAGACACATGGTCCGAAACTTAAGGTCAACCGTGACTAGCCCTCTACATTATGCCTCGGTGGAAAGGGATACTCTCAACACCTCACACTGTGTGGGACTGCTTGAAGCTCTAGGGATTCCAAGTGATAAATCGTATTCCCTAACCTAGATCTAACTCTTTGGTCCAGGAAAAAGATCCCTAATCGTGATTAAGCTCCAACACTAAGGATTACTCAACACTTCACTTTGTTGCTCACGCAACTAAGCCCCAGTGTAGTTTGTCTCTCAGCACTTCACTCTATCATGATTGCAAAGAACTTATAAAATGTGGAGGTAGGATAAATCATGTTAGAGGAGAAAGGGGACATTCTGCTACCTCTTGACTCACCCTCTCAACTCTCTTCAATCTTGCTAAGTCTAACTCTAATGAAGTGTCACTCATTCAAAAGGATTACCTAGATAGATTCTCAACCCTAGTGTCACTCTAAGGGAAAATCAAATCAATAAAAACACAAGATTGAAACTCAATTAAAACATCAATTAAGGGAAACATAATAGAGGTCAATGAAACAAAATCATCCTAAGGTTTACAAGTCCAAGCACCCACTAGGGGTTTAGCTCTCCATGGAGCAATAAAAAATCCAAGATAAAATCGAAAATAAGTGTAAGAAATCCATAGAGATAACCCCCTTGTCGTCAGTATCGATGGTCTTCAAGAGCCTCCTCATCTTCTCCAAAGACTCCTTCGTTAAGCCTAGGGCACATCCCACCGAATCCAAGCCGTCGGAAGCTCCCTCAATAACTCTCCTCCGAAGGAAATAGAAGTCTAATATCATAGGAACACTCCAAAATCCTAGCAAAAATCTCTCTGAACCCTAGCCATACTCTCCCCAAAAGATAGACCAAAGATAGGAAGAAGAGCCTCAAAATAAACTCTCAAAGCAATATTTAAAGGGCTAAAATCGGGCATTCACACGGGCGTGCGGAAATTCCACACGACCGTGTGGATTTTCAAACTTCTCATTTCCTGTGTGCTGTGAACAGTAATTTTTTACATTAATTTGCTACAATACTTGTGAAACAGTACTCCTGACTTCAATTTCTTTATCGAGGCTGCATGATTTGGCACACATCCATACGGTAAATCCTGTTGCATCTTCACTTTCGAACACACTAACGAAGCTCTTGGCAATGTTACACAATTGTAATATATGAGTGTAATTGCCTTTATGCCTCTCCAATTTGTGTATTCTTTTGAACCTTTTGGAGGTTAGCCCACACCCACATCTCTATAAGCACAACTTGTGCCTTGATCTTTGTTCGGCCCAAGGATTTCCTCAACAATTATGTCCATGATTTATTTTTGCTTTCTTTCTTCCAAATTTGTCTCCACAACCCTAAATGCACAAAAGAACACAAATACACACAAATGAGCCATAAAATCTGATAAAAGTAATGCTCAATGCAAGAAAAGTATACTTAGTAATACTTATACACAAGCACTTATTATGTAGCAACCAACATAGAATCCTCATGGAAGTACCATAAAGTAATGTGGGTGCCATGCACCCAGTATGGAGCTTATATGGACGCATCAAGAGCCATTCAAATGGTATATAGCCCACATGGAGGCCGCATGACTTTTCCTGGGAGTTATGCGAGGTCCACGAGCTCACATGAAGGCTGTATGACGTGAAAATGACTTTTATTACGCCCCATACAACTTTTATGCTGGTGGTATGTGGCCTGCATGGACTAGGGAAGTTTAACTAGACTTGACAAGGAGAAATACAGGCCATTGGTGGATCAACACCTCTTGGGAGGTGATTTTCACTGGGATATCTTGGGCTAGATTCTGACATGTCAAAGGGGGGACTCGAAGATCTACCACTATAGGGCAACACTAGCCTGAAGAGAGCCTCATTTTAGGTGGATTTGGTGAGGCGCAATTGGCATTCCCTTTGGTTCCTTCTTTCCTCCATCATCTCCTACCTTGAAAGAGTCGCTATCATGAATTTTCTTGTGTTTTCATATTTTTATGTTTTTGAACTCATTTTATGTTGAACTAAACTCCTAAGGTCACCGTCTGTCAGTGAACTTTGGGATGAATATGTATATGGATAATTTATTTCTTTTAATGCAATTTAGTGCTTTATGATTTAATCTATTCTACTTTGTATGCCTTGAACTACATATGGAGCCCTTCATGGTTCATTTTTGAATGGTACTTGGTGATACGGGAGACTCACTGATACTAGGCCATATGTAGATTGAAAGGGGCTCCTTGTGTCATTACAACGAGGGATTCGGGTGTCGGCAACCCTCCAATATTTGGTTCAATATTATTTAGAGATCTCCTAGAGCTTAGAGCAAATGTAGAAGTAGTTGATTAGGAAGAGCTTTCTGTCAACACTCTATGAGATTAGGGGTTAATAACCAAGAGATTATTAAGGGGTTAATCTACTTTAGAAATCTCTAGGTCCAATCACCATTTTGCCTTTATCTCATCATCCACATCACATTAGTAGTTCTAGGAGGATCCTCATCTGTGTCTATCCTCTCCCATTGAATTTATCCCTAGGGAACCCATGCTTTGCTTTAGCATTCTCATTTACATTTTCTTTGTAGTTTAGTTTCAAATTGTCTTTTAATCATCTTAGATAAATAATAGCCAAAAAGTGAGTAATAGTAATTCCTTAGCAACATGGAATATGACTCTCTCGTACTTGCATAAAGTATTGGATGATGACCCATGCACTTGCGCCCATCACATTGATTAGTTATTTTGTTGAATGAGCTATAAAGAAAACATAACAAACACCTACCAAATTGGAAAAATGGATTACATCTATTAACTAACCTAGCATTTATTAGCCATTTATCCAATTCAACTTCCGTCCATGATTAGTCAACATGATATTGGTAAGTTTGTCCATCCAATTTAGTCACCAATCAATTATCTTCAATGAATTCAAATGAGAGGGAATAATGCTTAGAGATCTAGTGCTACTATATTTTTTTTAGTGGCACTATTGATTAATGATCAATCACTATTGACAATTATTTCTAAAGTGTGTTTTTAACATTTTTTTATTTTTCTCTCTTCTCCCAATTGTATCTCTATCCTTCAATTGTTGCTTGATGGATGATAAATGCTTCAGTATACATATTTCTCCATATGTTTTATATGTATTGATCATCATTTTAACCATGGTTTATGTCTCATAAAGTTTATTTCGTGTACCTTTGTGCAAATAGATTGTGAAGGCCTTGAAAGAAGTAAAGGAAGCAAAGATAGGTTATGAAGGCACCTTTTGGAAGTTTTTGTGCAACATAAAGATCAAGACACAAGAGGAGCTCATATACGTGAGGGTGTGTGCCAACTTTCAAGAGAATTCAAGTTAGATTGTGAGTTGGAAGGGCACAAAGGCGGTTACACTAACATGTCCCAACTTGTGTGAAGAATTCAAGAACTTTCCCAATGATGGTTAGATGACAAGAAGCCTCATAACCTACCACACAGATGTGTGCTCATTTATGTGGTCTCAAGAGAAAGAGTGTTAGAGCCTTGTTATGAAGAGCACTGTAGCAAAGTACTATAACAAACAACTGTATCAAATTACTGTATCAGATAGTGATACTATTCACATGACCGGGTGAAATTTCCACACGATCACGTGGGCGGTTCTGCAGCCCACACGGGCAAATGGGAGGCTCACACAATCGCGTGGAGGCACATGACAGACGTGGGTTTTAAGTATAAATAACCCTTTTGCCCTATTCTTTGGAGACTTTTTGATAGTGTTTGAAAGGCAAAATGGCTAGGGTTTGGAGAGGAGGTCTTTGGTGAATTTGGGGGAGCGTGCTTTACCAACTTTGTTAGATCTCTTCTTCATTATAGCATAGAGGGAACCATCAGTGTTCTAGCTTCAAAGAGGGATCCTTCAAGACGTTGACCTACCCAACAAGGCCTTCATCACGAATTCAAGGGAGTTTTATTCCATGGTTTTCATTGATTTACATTGCATTAATTATTTTATAACTTGCCCCATGGAGGGCTAAATCCTAATATGTATTTGGGCATGTGAACCCTAGGATCTTATCTTTGTATTGATTTAGTTTGTGTTTTCTATTAAATCCGAGCTTAATTGAGTTTTAATCTCGTATTATCATTGCTTGCATGCCGTATTAATCTTTGTGGTTGATTTGTTTGCCTTGGTGAGAGAGAGGTTTCCATTAGGGCTAGAACTCCAAGATTGAAGAAGGTTGAGAGGGTGAGTTATGAGATAGTGGAGTGTCCCCTTTCTCTCAATCTCACGCCTCACACCAAATATGATTAGTAGGGGGTTAGGAATTTTTCACCTAGAAGTAGGGTTAGGTCTATCCTTAGGAATCGGGTGTACTCTTAGGAATCCCTAGAGTCTATTGCTGTCATATGTGGTGTGAGGTGTTGAGATTGAACGATTTCTCCATCGGGACCTCGTAGGGGACTAGTAATAGTGGTTTGGAGGCAGGGACTCATTATTCTTGGATTTTCTCAACTCGATTAACTCAGTTTAGAAACACTTGTAAGTCTTGCACTTCATGTTAGATCCTAGGGGAGCATTACCAGGGTACCTCATCTTTATTGATTAAGACTTCCCTCATTTTTACTCTTCCTTGCTTGCTTGAGACATTCATATTCTTGTGATTGAGTTCATTTCACCATATTCTTGATTCCGACTAAATAACTGAGAAGTAGTTGCTACTAATACTTCCGTTCCTTGTGAATTCAACTACCCGACTCATTGGGTACTTTATTACTTCGACACCCGTGCACTTGGGTATATGCACGCAAGAGGTGTGTCAATGGAACTCCTTCTGGTAATTGAGGTGGCACTACTCATTTTCCTTTTATATTTATTTTATCCATTTAAGAGAATTGTGATTTATCCACTTTTGGCAAGAAAATTTTTTCACTTATATCTAATTATTCCAGATAGTCTAGAATAATGCTAATATTAGTTATTGATTAATCAAAATATAGAAATTACTATAAATAAATTTGAATGTTATATTGTTTGTTAATGATAAGATTTATTGGGTTGTTATTATTTGATTTGTTGTTATCTCTATCACGCCATTTATGTTTATATTTAGTTGCAACATCTTGTATAAATACCAATCACTGTAATCACTTCCTCTTAAGGAAACACATAATATTTTTAGCCTCCTATACTAGTTTTCTCAAGGTATCAAAGCTATAGCTTCAAACACCCATGCTATTCTTCCTTCTTTGCTTCTTTCCTCTTCTCCTTCCATATCTACTTCTGCACAACTCAATTTTGCTATTAGATTGTTCTCTCACAATTTTTTAGCCTAGAAACACAATTATTACCTTTATTAAACTCATAAAATTTGATGAATTTTATTGATGGTCTCATTCCTTCTCCATCCAAAATAATTATGTCCACTGATACCTCACATTCTCTTATTCCAAATCTAACCTATCAAGAATGGTTCAAAAAGGATCAAACCTTACTTTTATGGATGCTCTCATCTCTTACTGAATAAGTTTTCCCACATGTTTTTGTTCTTTCTTCCTCTCAAGCTATATGGATTGCTTTGTCTGATACTTTTGAAGCAACATCTCAAACAAAGCAATTGCAAGTACATAGTGAACTCAATGAATTGAAAAAACATGCTCTCTCTATTTTTCAGCATTTACTCAAAGCAAAATCTCTTGTTGATGAACTTGCAGCCATAGGCAAACCATTAGCATCTATGGAATTCAATGCGATTGTATTTTTGTAATATTGGATCAGAATTTAATGAAATTGTTGATGGTATTAATCTCCATGCTTCTCCAGTTACCTTTAACGAACTTCATAGTCATCTTGTTGGTCATAAGCTACTCACCAAAAGTTTACTCCTCTGAATAACATATGGCTAACATTTGCGTACCAATTAACAACCACTTTTACCAATATAGGTGGCCTTCACAGAATCTTCTCATTCATCTACATCAGCCACTAACTTCATTTTCGGTCCGCCCTCTATGGGTAGAATTAGCATTGTCATGGAACAACCTACCAAATTTGTGGCTTTGCTAATCACACTACCAATGTATGGTGTCATCACTACCAGTAATTTAATTAAGGCTAATCCAACAATTTCAATCCTATTGTACCTCAGGCAAATGTCACTTTTCTAGTAGCCATTTCAGCAACGTACTCCACATTATGTCATGGATGCTCACTTTATTCCTTCCATCTAGCCTTGGGTAGCGGACATTAGTGTTGTAGTTCACATAACTCTCGATATTTTGTGTTTTTCATTTTCCTCAACAATATGGCAGGTCATATCAATTAATTGTTGGTAATGGTAATTACATTCATATTTCACATCATGGAAATTGTTCTTATTCTACTCTCACTCATAATTTTCTTCTAACACTTTACATGTCCCTCACAACTCAAAGCCATTAATTTACGTTCAACAATTTTGGGCTTACAATGATTGTTATTTTTAATTTTGACCATCTTCCTTTCTTATTAAAAATTTGAAAACAAGGCAGGTACTCCTAAGGGGCTTGTATCTCTTTCTGCCATTCATGCCTTCTTTATTTTCTTCTTGTCTCATTGAGTCTAATCCTTGTTATGTATGGTATTCCAGGTTGGATCATCCTCAAGCTCATTCAATATCCAAGATTATTCATGACAATAGCCTTTCTATGACTACCACAATCTCTTCATCCTCATGTCTGTCATGTCTTCAAGGTAAATTAGCCAAAATTCCATTAGCTTCTATCCAACATCATGCTATTTCTACATTAGAAATTGTTCATGTTAATGTCAAGGGACATTTACCCACTTTTTTAAATGTTGGTTTCAAGTATTTGTTCTATTTTGTATTTTACTATGTTTATTAGGATTTTCTTTTTAAAAAATAAAAGTGATAACTATGATGTGTTTATCAATTTCAAAGCCATTGTTGAAAAATAATTTACTGTTCCTATCGAATATTTTCATTCCGATTGGGGTTGAGAATTTTAGAAATTAACTAAATAATTTTCTTTCATTGCCATTGTTCTTAGAATTGCTTGCCCCTATACTCATGAAGAAAACAACTTAGTCAAAAGTGAAATTTGACACATAGTGGACACTAGTCTCACTCTTTTAGCACATAGCTCTGTCTCCTTTAAATAATGTTCATTGCCTTTAATTTTGTTTTTTTCCTTTAATTAACAAAATGCTAACACATGATTTACAGTCTAAGTCACCTTTATTTTATTTATCTCAATTATCAACAACTCAAAGTTTTCTGTTGTAGTGTATTTCCTCTCTTGGGTTCCTATCATCCTAGAAAATTCAACTTCCATTTAAGTGTTGTGTCAATCTTGGTCTGTCCCCTATGTACTTTGGCCGTAGATGTCTTAACTTGGAGTCTAGCTGTATTTACATTGACAAACATGCTAAATTTAAGGAGTAATACTCCAAATAGTCCCTAACTTTTCAAAATGTGCCTGTTTAATCCCACTACTTGTTTTTGTGCCCTTTTGGTCCCCCTCCTTTTTTAAAATACACCCCATTAGTTCAGGAGCAAATGACCATCATATTTTAGAAAAGTAGGGGGACTCAAAATGTGCCCGTTTGGTCCCACTACTTTTCTAAAACGTGTCCTTTTGGCCCCCTACTCTTCTAAAACATTGCTTAATAGCCCCCAACTTTTCTAAAATATGATGGTCATTTGCTCTTGGACTAATGGGGCGTGTTTTAGAAAAGTAAGGGGACCAAATGGGCACATTTTGAAAAGTAGAGGGATTGTTTGGACTATTAATCCTAAATTTAATGAGTCCTCTTTACCTGCTTAAAGTCATGTTTCTAAGTTCAATACAAAACTTTGTAACTGTGTTTAGTCTTTGGATAACAGTCATTTAGCTAAAATTGATTTCAAGTCATGCTCTTTATCCTCCCTCCGTTCTCTCTTCTCTACTTTCTTTATCTCAACGATCCACGCCCATATCTCCACAATCTCATCCTAATTGACCTCCTTCTCTTTCCCCTCACATATTTTTATCTTCATTTAGTTTACACCTTGTGGTTTGATAGGCCACCACCAAGACCGGTGGTGGTGCACCGCATGTGCACAGGTCATCAACTAATAAAGTGATAAGTGAGGGGTTGTCATATCCCACAAGGAACAAGAGTACTTGTAATAGCCACTTCTTTGTTATCTAGCCCTCTGATAATAGTGTATAATGAAATTAACAACAAATCAAGAAAGAGAAAGAAAACATGAGAACAAGACAAATTGAGATAAGTTTCAATAATTTAAAAGAAGGTATCCAGGAAATGCTTCCTTTAAAACTTCATTAATGCATGAGATTTAACTAATGAACTCTAACTAAGATAGTTTGAGTCATGGGTATCCTAAAATATGTCAGCTCCTTTCTCACTTAACCGGTAACTAGTCCCATACTAAGCTTCTGTGATGATCCCTCTTATCGCCTAAGCCAGCTACAACTGCATGGCACTCTGGAGATCCCAAATAGACTAACCCAAATCCCTAGAGTAGATCAATTCCTTTCTTAAGACAATAAACCCCTAATTCCATACAAGTCTCAGCGGTGATCTCTCTCTACACTGAAGTCCCTAGGATTGCATTACACTCAATGTAATATCGAGATAGAGTTAATCAACTCAGAGAGTAAAGGTGATAGGTCTTCTACCTCAAAGCTCACTCTCTACTACCTTCAACCTTGGTGAATCAACTCGGAGAGTAAAGGGGACAATTGCTTCTTTCTCACTCACCATCTACCCACTCAACCACCCTTCTCGAAACCAAACCTATTTATTATTCCCATGCTTCTAAACATCCAGTTTGAAATGATGCAATGCAATGTAAATATGATGCTTTACTTGCGAGTAGTACTTGGTCTTTGTTTCAACAACTTTCTAATCACAGTGTAATTTTTAATAAGTGGGTTTATAGGATTAAACATAATCCTGATAATTCCATTTCCCACTTCAAACCAAGCCTTGTTCCTAAGGGCTTAAATCAATGATAGTGGCACCTTTAGTTTCGGTTATGAAGACCACTACAATTAGAATTATTCTATCTCTTCCTGTGATTTTTAATTGCCATCTTCACCGGATTGATATTTCTAATCCATCCTACATGGCAATTTAGATGAAACCATTTTCATGGAGCAACCAAAAGAATTCATTGACCGCTTTCATCCTGACTTTGTCTCTTGAAAGCTCCATCTATGGCTTGAAGAAAGTGCCTCGCTTAGGTTCTAATGCCTTAGTTCTTTCCCGCTTCAGCTAAGATTCAAGGTCTCTAAAGCTAATTCCTCACTTTTTATTTTCATGTGCGGTTAGGACATTATTCTTATGACATTATGCTGCTTTAAGCTGATAATATTCTTATCATTGGTTCCTCTTCAATGTTGATTACTCAATTTCTTGGTAAATTGAAATCCAAGTTTCCCGTTAACGATATTGAACTTCTCTATTACTTCTTTGGCACCAAGTACAACACACATCTACTGGAAACACTCTCAGCCAACACAAATATATTTTGAATTTGTTATCTAAAACTGGATTACATGAAGCACAAGGATGTTTCACTCCCATGGCAACAATCCCGCCTTTGACAAAGGACAGTGGTCAACCCATTTGAGATCCTCATCTTTATCACCACACTGTTAGGCCACTTCAATATGCTATATTCACAAGACAAGATACTACTTTTATTGTCAACCAATTGTGTTAATATATGCACAAACCAACAAATGCACATTGGGCAACAATTAAATACCTCTTACATTATTTGAAGGAAACTGCCACCAATCAATTATTCTTCTCTTCTACGACAATACCTTACTCCAATGTTTTTCCAATAGTGATTGAGGTAGCTGCTATGATGATCGCCGGTCCATTAATGGTTTTGCAATTCATATTAGAAATTCATTGATATCTTGAAGTACTAAGAAGTAGCTTACTATGGCTCACACCTCCTCAGAAAGTGAGTACAAACTTGCAAACATGACCACTGAGTTATGGTGGGTTCAATCTCTACTCAAGGAACTAGGTATCTTATTTATTTCTAAGCCTTCCTTATGGTCTAACAACATTGGGGTGATTTACATGACACCTAATCCATTGTTTCACTCTATAGCCAAAGATATCGAGCTTGATTATCATTTTTTCTATGAGCAGGTTTCTTTGGGAAATAACTCGGTATATTTTCTCTGCACTAATGATCATATTGGTGATATTTTTACCAAGCCTTCAGTGATTCGTATCTTTCAGCAATTGTTCTCTAAGTTTCTTCCAGTCACCCACCCTCTGTTGTCTTAAGGGGGGATGTTAATGATAAGATTTGGTATGTTGTTTGTTAAAGATAAGATTTGTTGGGTTGTTATTATTTGATTTGTTGTTATCTCTTTTACATCATGTATGTTCATCTTTAGTTGTAGCATTTTGTATAAATATCAATTATTGTAATCACTTTTTGTTAGGGAAGCACACAACATTTTCAGCTTGCTATACTAGTTTTTCCTTTTGACCTTACATAAGCCACCTTAACTTGTTTTTAAATATTACATTTGTTTTATTTCATAGTTGAAACACAAGAAGTAGTGCACAAATGAAGCATTTTGAGTCAATGTATAGTATGTCTTTATCCGTATTATTGACATGATACTACTATTTTCACATTTATGCATTCTTCATATAGATGTGAAAATAACAACTAATGTATACTATATCCCAATCGAGAACTTAGAGCATTACTTTTATCAACAAATGAAACAAGTAGAAGAGCTAAGTTATGAATCACTTGCAGAGATTTTAAGATATATTAAAGAAGAATATACTTTAGAAGTTATTATCATTTATTTCTTAACTTTTCCTGTTTTGCTATATAACACACCCCTTGCATCTGTGTACCGCAAGTGCATGGGTTGTTGAAGTAATAAAAATATCCGGGTGAGTTGGTAGTTGAATCCATAGGGAATAATTGTTCAGAAGCACAAAGTATTGCTATCTAGCTAGAGTGAAAAATAAATTGTGATGTTGCTTCAAAATATCAATACAAAGAAAAGTAAAAGAGGAAAGAAAAAACAAGAGGAGTAAGGAGAGGTAATCTATGGTAAAATGGGGTACTTGGACAGTGCTCACCCTAGGACTATTGTTTTAAGTGCAAGACTAATATTATGTCTCCTAATTGAGGTTTAATGAGTCGTGGAGATCGAAAGACACACGGTCCCAAACCTAGGGTCAACCTTGACTAGTCCTTTACACTATGCCCAGACAAAAAGGGATACTCTCGATGCCTCACACTGTGTAGGACTGCTTGGATCTCTAGGAATTTCAAGTGATAAACCCTATTTCCCTAATAGAGATCTAACCCTTTGGTCCAGGTAAAAGACCCCTAGTTTGATTAAGACCCAGTACTAAGGATTACTTCAACACATAACTCTATTGCTTGTGCAACTATGCTCAGTGGAATTTGTCTCTTAGCACTTCACTCTATCATGACCGCAAATAACTCTTGGAACGTGGAGGTAGGATAAATCATGTCAGAAGGGAAATGGGACATTCCGCTACCTCTCGACTCACCTCTCAACCCTCTTTAGTCTTACTAAGTCTAATCCCAATGAAGTTGTCACCCCTTCAAAGGATTACCTATATAGATTCTCGACCCTAGTGTCACTCTAAGGGAAAATCAAATCAACAAGCACACAAGATTGAAACTCAATTAAAACATCAATTAAAGAAAACATAATAGAAGTAAATGTAACAAAATCATCCTAGAGTTTACAAGTCCAAACACCCAATAGGGGTTTAGCTCTCCATGGAGCAATAAAAAGTCAAAGATAAAATCAAAGATAAATGCAAGTAATCCATAGAGAAAACCCCTTATCATCCGTATCGATGGTCTTGAGGAGCCGCCTCGCCTTCTCAAAGGACTCCTTTGTCAAGCCTAGGGTACACCTCGCCGAATCAATGCCAAAGAAAGCTCCCCTAATAGCTCTCCTCCAAAGGGAATCAATGTCGAATGTTGTAGAACCGTTCCTACAACCTAGCAAAAGCCTCTATAAAATCTAACCGTGCTTGCACCAAAAGATAGGTCCAAGATAGGAAGAAGATGCCCAAATAAAACTCTCAAAGCGGTATTTATAGGGCTGAAATCGGGCATCCACACGGGCTTGTGGAATTTCCACACGGCCGTGTGGATTTCCAGGTTTTGTTTATCTACACTTTGTGAACAGTAACTGCTATAGTGATTTTGCTATAGTGCTCTCCAAAATACTCCCGAATTCATTTCCTTCATCGAGGCCGCATGATTAGGCACAAATCCATGTTGTAGATTGGTCGCATCTTCCATTAAATAACATTGATGAAGCTCTTGGAAATGTTACACAAGTTGGAACACATGAGTGTGACTGCCTTTGTGCTCCTCTAATTTGTATATTCACTCAAGCATTTTGGAGGTTAGCACACACTCGCATGTCTATGATCACAACTTGTGACTTGACTCTTGTTTGATACAAAAATTCCATCATCAATCGCATCCGTGATCTACTTTCGCTTTCTTTCTTCCAAACTTGTCTCCACAACCCTAAATGCACAAAAGAACACAAATACACACGAATGAGCCATAAAATCTGATAAAAGTGATGCTCAATGTAAGAAAAGTATACTTCGTATTACTTATACACAAGCACTTATTAAAGCTATATCAAGGCTAGGAAAGATTTGTATTCTCAACTTTGTTTTATTTTTTATATGAACAAGAAAACAATCAATAATTTACCAACAAAGGAAATCATAACTTGAGTCAAATGATATATAACAAACATGATATGATTTGAAAGATCATATTGATTTTTTTTTTTAAATGGTTGCAAGAAAATATATGTGTAATGATTGACCTGGATCTAAGCCTCTAGAAATAAAAAATTAGAAAGATGATTAGTTGATATCAAGGAAATGGAAAGAAGAGGAAAAGGAAAGGATTTACGATGCTCACCTGCACTTCACGCTGAAGTATGGTACGATGTGTAGAGCTCTTGCTCAAACATTCATATTGCTAGAAAAGTTGGTGATTTTTGAGGATATATACAAACAAAAAAACATAGAATGGATAGTGATAAATGTTGATAAATGCACCAAATTATCTTCCTGTATGAAAAGGAAACTTGCATAGGTATGCATCTATCAAGCTTTGGTGGCTCAAAAAGAAGAGTGCACATTTGGAAGACAAAACCACAAACCTTTTTGTTCTTATTAGAATAAGTTTTTCCAATATATAGTTTTAAATACTATTTTGTAAAAAAATGATAAATTTATTAACTATGATGACAAGTGATTCTTTCTTTAATTTTCCTTATTCATTCTTCCTATAACACTATTAAGCAAAAGTGTTTTCGATGGAGTCTTCTTAAGCCTAATTCCATGGAGTTTGTAGTAATTCTCAAACAGTCACCATCATTAGCCTAAACTAATTTTAACTATTTTCATATTTCTCCTTCAATCTTGATATAGAATCCTTTAAAGGCATCAAGGACCTAATTTTTACTTTTCAAAGTAGTAGCCCAAACCTTTCTTAAATAGTCATCGATAAAAGTCACAAAATAGAATGCATCTCTAAGAGTTTTACTATGCATGCAACAAACATTAATAGGAATTAAATCAAGAATATTTGTTCTTTTAGATCAAGGACATGAATAAAATGTAACTCTTTGTGTTTTTCTAGCTAAATAATCAACACAAGTTTGAAGAGACATACAATACAAGTTGGGTAGAAATTGTCTTTTAGCAAGAAGTTATTATCTTTTCTCACTAATGTAACTAATCCTTTTGTGTTATAAATTAATGCTTGCACTCTTTTGAATTTAATTTGTCTCCCCTATATGAAACTTAGCTTGTATAACTGGCATGCCTCTTGTGTGTATGTACCTCAAGTGCATGGGTTGTCAAAGTAATAAAGTACCCAAAGGGTGGGCAGTCAAATCCACAGGGAATAGATGTCTTGAAACAAGAAGTATTGATACTTAACTAGAGTGAAAATCAATTGGTGATTGTGATTCAAACTATTAATGAAAATAAAAATAAAAGAAAAGAGAGTAAACAAGAGTGATCGGATTAGGTAATCAATGGTAAAGTGGGGTACTCGGACAATGCTCACCCTAGAACTATTGTTCCAAGTGCAAGACTAATATTATTCTTCCCTAACTAAGATTTAATGAGTCATGAAAATCCAAAGACACACGGTCCCAAACATAAGGTTAACCGTGACTAGCCCTCTACACTATGCCTTGGTGGAAAGGGATACTCTCAACATCTCACACTATGTGGAACTGCTTGAGGTTCTAGGGACTCCAAGTGATAAACCATATTCCCAAATTTAGATCAAACCCTTTGGTCTAGGCGAAAGATCCCTAATCACAACTAAGCCCTAGCACTAAGATTTCTCAACACTTCACTCTGTTGCTCGTGCAACTAAGCCCTAGTAGAGAAGATCTCTTAGTATTTCAGTCTATCATAATTGCAAAGAACTCTTGGAATGTGGAGGTAGGATAAATCACGTTGAAGGGGAAAAGGGGTGTTCCGCTACCTCTCGACTCACCCTCTCAAACCTCTTCAATCTTGCTAATTTTAACTCTAATAGAGATGGTCACTCATCAAAAGGATGACTAGATGGATTCTTAACCCTAGTGTCACTCTAAGGAAAAATCAAACCAATAAGCACACAATATTGAAACTCAATTATACCATCGATTAAAGGAAACATAATAGAAGTTAATGAAATAGAATCATCATAAGGTTTACAAGTTCAAGTACCCACTAGGGGTTTAGCTCTCCATAGAATGATACAAAATCAAAGATAAAATAAAAAGTAAATGAAAACACTCCATAAATACAACCCCCTTGTCATCCGTGGTGATGGTCTCCAAAAGCCACTTCTTTTTCTACAAAGACTCCTCCGTCAAACCTAGGGCACACTCACGCTGAATCAATGCCATCGAAAGCTCCCCCAATAACTCTCATTTGAAGGAAATCGATGTCGAACATCATAGAAATGCTCCAAAATCTAACCAAAAACCTCTCCAAACTATAGCCACGCTCTCTCCAAAAGATAGGAAAAAGATCCCCAAAATAACTCTTCAAAGTAGTATTTAAAAGGCTAAAATCAAGATTTCACACGCCCATGTGGAATTTCCACATGGGCGTGTCAATTTCCAGGTTCTTTGTTTTCTGCACTTTATGAACAGTAACTGCTATAATACTCCTGATATCTTCCTTTTTCCATTGAGGGCACATGGTTGGGCACACAATCATGCTGTAGATCATGTCGCATCTTCCCCTTCAAACATCTTGACAAACCTCTTGAAAATACTACACAAGTTGGAGTATGTGTGTGTGGCTGCCATTGTGCCCCTCCAATTTGTAGGTTCACTTGCACACTTTTGGAGATTGGCACACACGGATATATTCTCCGCAAGTGCACGGATCGCATACAATTAATATAGTGGTACCCCATGAGGGGTAGGGTTGTCGAACCTCAGGAACTAGACTAAAAACACTCACTTAACACTGATCTCTAGTAAATAATGAATGGGTGGTGAGATTAAATAAATGAAAGAGGAATTAAAAGAGAAAAGGAAAAAAATAATAGATGGAGATAAAAGGCAATTGGATTAAGTGTCAACAGAAGAGAACAATGCCCCGGGATGTTCCCTCTGCACTTAGCAATGCTCACTCACTCTCATGGTTTACCAAGTATATTCTTGGGTACGAGTGTGTGCTCAAAAGCAATGAAGCATCTATGGTTCTCAATTACACCAAGTTTTACTAAGGTAACTATGGTTTCATGCACATCAAGTTTTGCAATCACACAAGGCAACCACCACTATGGCAATCCACACACCAAGTTTTACCTAAGTAACTGTGCAAATCAAATACATCAAGATATGCAAACACAAGATTAAACACAAGAACCAAAAGAACTCTGTAAATCATGAAGAGTAAAAGTGTTTAAGCATACAAAGTAGCAAAGTTCCCACCCCCGGGGCACTGTGGCCGGCTAGCCCCTCATGAGTGGGTACAACATGGAGGAGATAAAACTTGATCTAGAAAAAGAAGACATGACTCCCTTCTCTTTGAGATTTGCCTCTAATATCGAGTTCCTTGTGCTAGCACCACTTCCCTCGTGCCTCCAACTCGCTCCGTTATGCCTTAGAAGGTGTGGATATGCTTGATCTTCACCCTCATCAAAGTCAGCCCGGTGGAGAAGAAGATCCCCGAACAAAGATGAAGAGGAAACCCTAAAAGCTGAGAGTTATAAAGAGGGATTTTGGGCTCGACACGGTCTGCACACGATCGTGTCTAGACCGTGTCATGTCGAAAGAAAGTTGAGCAAAAAGGAGTGTCTCTGCTAGAAAATTTCCGTGGAAAAGACAAGATCGTGTCCTGACCGTACAATGCTGTGACACGATCGTGTCTGGGGTACCCAGTGCGTGTCAACAATTCTTCAACAATATCGCCCTTGTCCTGGGATTTTCGGAGGCAGGGACACGATCGTGTCCTGACTGTGTCAAGCTTGAAAGTGTCCTTCTATATAGAATTCTTGCTGGATCAACATTGGGTTGAGAACTTTGGAGGGTATGACACGAACGTGTCCAGCCCCATGTCAAGCTTGAGTACTTGAACTCCTTTTTAATATATTCTTGTTTTCTTCCCGAATTCACTCCAAAATGTATTGAGCCACCTATTTCTGTACATATAACAAAAATACCAATAATAGCACTGCTCATGTATAAAAGTAAACTTTAGAACAAGCAAAATGATAAATTTAGGGTATAAAAACATGTATACAAAGTGCACTCATCAAATACAACCACACTTGAATTGTTGCTTATCGTCAAGAAACCACCAAACACACAATCACAAAGGAGATGAGTGCAATGTTTCTGATCTCAGGGCAAAGGTGATGAAAGCTTTAAATAGAGGAGAATCACATGTGTTAGTAAAGACATGAATGCACAAGAACGACTATACTCCCACTTCCAAAACCTAGTGCGTGTGTGTTTAAAAACCTACTCATGTTCCCCACAGCCAACAAAATTTACAAAAGACACTAAATTCTATGGATAGTAGCTTCATACACCCTAAAGGTAGCCTTTTCCCTCGTTAGGTCGTCAAATGTACATTTGTGATGCCCAAAATTTGACTACTCAAGAGTGGCTTTCACTCATTTAAGGTGATAGCTCTTTCTACCATCTTTTTAACACAAGTAAACTTTACAAGATCATTGCTAGAGCCTTCCTAACAAGGAATCCGACTTTCAAATTTTTTTTAAAAAAACACAATGACGTGTTGAACCACAAGTAGGGTAAGGTGACAAGAGTTTTACGTTAAGGGAGTAAAAGTAAGTTGTAATTTCACTACAATGGTTACTAACACACACTTGTCCCCCTAAGTTTAAACATCACCCACTGACTAATCATAGATCATCATGAAGAACAATGCACTCATCACCCACACAAGCATGCAACCCTCCCCCACACTTGAAAATTACATTGCCCCCAATGTAAATAAACCATGCAATGAAATGAGGAGAAATGCAAGGAGAAGGGTGAAGCGACTGCCCTGAATTGAGAATTAAATTTTATCGCAAACAGGTGTTATCCCCCAAAGCAAACAGTGAGAGTGATGGTGCTGCTCTAACGTGTTGCTAACTCCGAGCAACCACTAATGCCCTGAGATACAAATTGGGACACAAGGGAAGCAAACATCAGTAATAAGATATATAGGCAAAAACTGGAAAAGTAAACAACCGAAAATGTCAGTACAGTAGGGAGCATCCCTTGCGGACTGAAGTACATAGCAAACTATGAAAAAAGAAAATAGCAGAGATACAAAAAGAGAAAAAGATCACTGAATTAGGAGGTCTCATATGAAGTCTGGTCATCAGGTGGCGGAGCGAAAGACGAGTCACAATGGTCCACGATACGTTGAAGGCTCTGTCCTAGAAACGAAAGACGCGAAGAACCAGCCAGGGTAGAAGAAGTAGTGGCTGAGGCAGGAGCGGAGGGGAAAGGACTGACTGCCGAGGGAAGAGCAACATCACTGGAAGGCGGGGGCAAATAGATGGGTTTGTAGCCTTCCAACAGTCGGCATGTGGTCTATGTCACCCAAAAGTCCCATCCCTCGAAGAAATCGGGTGATGAATAGTCCCACAAAAATTGTGCGTCCCCTAGCATTAGAAGCCTGATGATGGAAAGAATCAGCAACTACAAAACTCAAGTGATAGGGGGTCTGATCGACCATGCTCAGTAGGTATTTAAATTTGGAAGAGGAAATTCAAATTACCCCACGAATTTACCCCGTAATGGAGCCGCTAAGCAAGGTGTGAATAACCTGTAGTGCAAGTAACTTAAGAGTTGAAGAAGAAGTGAGGCTCGGTCGAAACATATCCCCAAAGTCACTTAACCTCCTCCATCTAGTACTCGAACCCCTATCCAGGGGTGGTGAGGAAATAAGGTTAGGGTATTCTTCAGTCGTAGTGTACTCAGGTATGTACAAGCCCATGGGCAATGCTAAGTCTGTGCAACTAAAGTGTTACTCACGTCCATGAAGTTGAAACTGAATGGTCAAAGGGTCATCGCATACATTGTACCCAATGTGACGTTCAAAAGAAGTGAGGAACTCAAGCGTGAGATCACAATAAGCGGGCTCCTTAATGGTCAACAACTTGTGCCAAGCACCGATGTTCAATAACTACTAGACCTCAGCTTTGAGACAAGCAGTCTGCAGTGCATCCCAATCAAGGGAACGTAGGGTGCCAAATGTGTGAGTGGAAAGCTGAGTGTAGCATTCTTGGTGGAGTGGAGAAGAAAATGTGGGCCGACAGATGATTTCGGTAGATGGATTGGCGATAGGCACCCTTGATGACGAACCGATATCTGCAGTCTTCCGTTTCTTCGGCATTGTCTGCATAAATTTTTAAAGCAAGTCAGACCATCAAAAGACAAAGCAAGCTGGGCACGATTGTGTCCAGATGAGATGACACGATCATGTCATGCAGAGCAACACTATCATGTTAACATTGAGTAAATGCCCCGCAAAATCCAAATCTCTGGGATGCACAGTAAAACGCTAGACCAAAAGGATGCCCGGACCCACAAATGAGAAAGAAACCTTAGAGGTGAAACAACCCTGTCATGTTTAAGAACAGGAGATTAAGCATTACCAGCATCGAAGACGAAATGATAAAAATGGAAGGGAATGAGAACGGGGGAGAGAGGTGAGAAAGCAATAAAAACCGATGAGGGTGCCTCATTCCCCCTCCCTCCTTGCTCCTTATAAAGTGGAAGAAATCTCAACAACGCACGGAACTGATAGGAATGGATGCGATGATTGAGGGGACGGGAAAGAAAATGAGCCCGAAGACTTGACCGGTCAAAGCAATTAAGGGGAGATGAAGACACGATCATGCAAGGAGCACAGAAAGCGTGTCTTACCCTGTAACGATCGTGTCAGGCCCGTGTCTATCCTGAAAAGTTACCAAGACATATGGCCAGTGAAAATCAAGGGCACACGCATGAGCGTGTGCCGCCCGTGTCTATCCTAGAATTTTCATCACATAGACTCTTCCTCCCGAAATGCACAACAAGGTACAAGGTCGGAAAAAAACCACATTTTATCAAGAAAAATCAAACCGAAGGAGTCTCGACAGAGATGAAATTATGTGAGAGAGCGGATGACAAAATGATGAGAAATGGCAATCTAAAAAAAAAGTGAAAAACGAAAAATGAACTAGCAACTAGAAAACACACAACTTGGGTTGTCTTCCAAGGAGTACTTATTTAACGTCACTAGCTTGCCGTACCTGCTGTGAGTTCAAGGAGGTTCAAGCAGCGAGTATGCCATACCGAACTCAAATAAAATACCTTCATCATGAATAGCATAATGCCTCAAACGATGCCCATTAACCTTGAAAGTCCCCTTCTCCGGGTCTTAGATCTCTACTACACTATGGGGAAACAATTGTGTAACCGTATAAGGCCCTGACCAACGGGATTTAAGTTTTCTCGGAAAGAGCTTCAATCTTGAATTGAATAAGAGAACAGAAATCTCCTACATGAAACTGCTTACAATCTCTAATCCTCAGATCATGAATCCATATGATTTTCTCTTTATATAGCGGTGAGTTCTCATAGGCATTGAGTCGATGTTCTTCTAGTTCAAACAGTTGATATTTTTGTTTCTTCTACGCATCGTCTAGATTCAAATTTAAGAACTTGATTGCCCAATACAACCTATGATCTAGTTCCACCGGTAAATGGCATGTTTTTTCATAAACTAGCAGATATGGTGTGTGTCCCATGGTTTTATATGCCGTTCGATAGGCCCAAAGTGCATCATCTAACCGTTTCGACCAGTCACATCTATTGCAATGTACAATCTTCTCCAAGATTCCTTTTAATTTATAATTGGTGACTTCAACCGGACCACTTGTTTGAGGGTAGTATGCAGTAGTAATCTAATAATGTACCCTAGATTTCTTCATCACCTTCTCGAACTGGGCATTGTAGAAATGGGTTCCTCAGTCACTTATGATAGCTCTGGGTGCCCCGAATCGGGAAAATAATTTCTTCAAAAATTTCACAACCACTCGAACATCGTTTAACGGGAGTGCCTGTGCTTCTTGGAAACATAATCGACTGCTACCAATACAAATGGTTGCCATTTGAGTTAGGAAAGGGTCCCATAAAATCAATTCCCTAAACATCAAATACCTCGCACTGCTAAATAGGAGATTGTCTCATTTCATCGAACTTAGACAAGTTCCCGCTCCGTTGACATCGACCACAGGTTTTGACAAAATTTCGGGCATCAGCAAAAAGAGTTGGCCAAAAAAAAGGGCTTCCAAGATCTTTCCAGCCATACGACTTGCACTGAAGTGGCCACCTACAAGTCCATCATGGCAATGCCTCAAAATTTCCCATCCCTCAGTATGTGAATCACAATGCCGCATCACTTGATCAGCACAGTACTTGTATAAGAGATGGTCCTCCCAAAAATAATATTTAACGTCCGATAATAATTTCTTCTTTTGCTAATAAGAAAAAAAATTGGAGGGTTTGAATCTTTTGGCTAGGTAATTCGCAAGATCAGCATAATAGGGGTGATCGGAATCTTGAGTAACTTCTGAGTAGATCACAAGCAGATGTTCATCTGGGAAGACATCACTGATGTTTTTGCGCTGACCAGCATTATCCACAGCACAAGGAAGATGTGAAAGATGATCCACCACCACATTCTCAGATCCTTTCTTGTCCCGAATCTCTATGTCAAACTCTTGCAGCAGGGTAGGATCCATCTGATCAATCTGGGTTTCGCATTAGTCTTGGTGAGAAGGTATCTAATAGCAAAATAATCGGTATACACAGTGACTTTAGACAAGACCAGGTTTGATCTGAATTTGTCAAAGGCGTAGATGATAGTGAGTAATTCCTTTTCTGTGGTGGTATAATTTCCTTGAGCTGATGTCAGTGTCTTACTTGCATAATAAATTGGGTAGAATTGTTTACCATATCACTGATCTAGCACGGCTCCCAATGCCCAATCACTAGCATCACACATGAGTAATTTTTCCTTCAAAGTTTGATAGGCAAGCAAGCAATTTTGATCAAAATTGAATAGTGTGTCCTTTTCCAAAAGCTTTGTCAAAGGTTTTAATATTTTTGATAAATATTGAATGAATCTCCGATAAAACCCCACATTGCCGAGGAAGCTCCGGACATCCTTAGTGGATTTAGGAGGAGGAAGTTTTCCGATAGCATCAAGTTTGGCCATGTCTACCTCAATCCCTTCATGAGAGATTTTGTGCCCCAAGACAATTCCTTCTCTCACCATGAAGTGGCATTTCTCCCAGTTCAATACCCAATTTGTCTCCTCGCACTTAGCAAGGACATGCCTCAGGTTCTCCAAACACCCATCAAAAGAGTCCCCGTAGACTGAGAAATCATCCATAAATACTTTCATAAAGTCTTCAATAAATTCATCAAAAATTGACATCATACATCTCTAGAATATTGCGGGAGAATTGCATAAACCAAACGACATCTTCTGTAGGAAAAAAAAAAACCAAAGGGGCAAGTGAATGTAGTTTTCTCTTGATCTTCAGGAGCAACAGGAATCTGAAGGTAACCAGACATTCCATCAAGAAAACAATAATATTGGTGTCCATCCAACCATTCCAACATCTGATCAATAAAAGGTAAAGGGAAATGATCCTTGCAAATGGCGTCATTCAACTTCCGATAATCAATGCAAACACGCCACCTTGTGACTGTACGAGTGGGAATCAATTCATTGTGGTCATTCATAATTACTGTCATCCCATCTTTCTTCGGTACAACCTGAGTAGGGTTCACCCAAGGACTGTCCGAAATTGGGTAAATTATTCCTGCGTCTAAAAGTTTCTTCACCTCTTTTTTACCACCTCCATCATGTTTGGATTCAATCTCCGTTGAGGTTGAATCTTGGGCTTGATATTATCTTCCATCAAGATCTTGTGTGTATAGAAAGAAGGATTAATTCCCTTTATATCCAAAATGATCCAAGCAATAGCCCCTTCTGTGCTCTTGTAACATTTCTACCAATCTACCTTTTTGAGATGCATCAGTGTACAAGTCATGATAACAGGTGAAAATGGGTCCCTGTTCAAGAATGCATATTCCAGGTGAGCAGGGAAGTTCCTTAAGCTCTATCCCCATAGTTGGTTGCTCTGCTGGTTCAATGACTGTGTCATCTGATTCCATCCTTACTGAGTTTGTACTGATAGCATACACATTCTGGTTGCAAGAATTTGTCAAAGAGCTGTTTCCCCAAATGGTCTTGTCACCTGTGAACTCTGCGAATAGCGGGTCGACTTCACATTCGACTAGTGCGGGCAAATGCTGAACAACATCCCTAGCACTACTGATCTCGGCATGAACGAATTTGGCCCATTGTGCCGTCTACTCAAAATTATTTGAAACCATTTCAAACAACTCATGTTGCACACTAGGAGGATTATAGTAGTCAGCTGTATCACTAACATTTTGATATTCTCTCAGGTCATTTAAAAGATCCTCCATCACGGATGGTTGTAAAAAATAAAATATATACAAAAAGAGTAGTCTTAGCGAGAGAAAATTTAAACTACAAATCAACCAGAAGGGTTATAACTGTCACTAAAAAACTAAAATGGTGAGAAAGATAAGTACAAATATGCACACAATAAACAAACTAGAACACCATATTATAAACTTTCTTAATAGTTGCCAGTCCCCGGCAATGACGCCAAAACTAGATGCGTTCTCCGCAAGTACACGGGTCGCACACAAGCAAAATAGTGGTATCCCTTGAAGGGTAAGGTTGTCTAACCTCAAGAACTAGACTAAAAATACTCACTTAACACTAATCCCTAGTGAATAATGAATAGGCTGTGAGATCAAATAAATGAAAGAGAAATTAAAAGAGAAAAGGAAAAAATAATAGATGGAGATAAAAGGCAATTGGATTAAGTGTCAACACAAGAGATCAATGCCCCGGGATGTTCCCTCTACACTCAGTAATGCTCACTCACTCTCATGGTTTACCAGGTACATTCTTGGGTTCTAGTGTGTGCTCAAAAGCAATGAAGCATCTATAGTTCTTGATTACAACAAGTTTTACTAAGGTAACTATGGTTTCATGTACATCAAGTTTTGCAATCACACAAGGCAACCACAACTATGGCAATCTACACACCAAGATTTACCTAAGTAACTATGCAGATCAAATACATCAAGTTATGCAAACACAAGATTAAACACAAAAACCAAAAGAACTCCATAAATCATGAAGAGTAAAAGTGTTTAAGCATACAAAGTAGCAAAGTATCCACCCTGGGGCATCATGGCCGGCTAGCCCCTCATGAGTTGGTATAACATGGAGGAGATAAAACTAGATCTAGAAAAAGAAGACATGACTCCCTTCTCTTTGAGATTTGCCTCTAATGTCGATTTCCTTGTGCTAGCACCACTTCCCTTGTGCCTCTAACTCGCTCCTTTATGCCTTAGAAGGTGTGGATAAGCTTGATCTTCACCTTCATTAAAGTCCTTCCGGTGGAGAAGAAGTCCCCGAACAAAGATGAAGAGGAAACCCTAAAAGCTGGAGTTATAAAGGGGAATTTCAGGCTCGACACAGTCTGCGAATGATCGTGTCCAGACCGTGTCATATCGGGAGAAAATTGAGTAAAAAGGAGTGTCTCTGCCGGGAAATTTCCGTGGAAGGGACATGATCATGTCCTGACCATGTAATGCTGTGACACGATCGTGTCAGGGGTACCTAGTGCGTGTCAATAATTCTTCAATAAAATCGCCCTTGGCCTGAGATTTTCGAAGGCACGGACATGATCTTGTCCTGACCGTGTCAAGCTTGAAAGTGTCCTTCTACACAGAATTCTTGCTGGATCAACATTGCGCTGAGAACTTTGGAGGGTATGACACGAGCGTGTCCAGCCCGTGTCAAGCTTGAGTACTTGAACTCCTTATGAATATCTTCTTGTTTTCTTCCCGAATTCACTCCAAAATGTATTGAGCCCCCTATTTCTACATATATAACAAAAATACCCATAATAGTACTGCTCATGTATAAAAGTAAACTTGAGAACAAGCAAAATGATGAATTTAGGGTATGAAAACATGTATACAAAGTGCACTCATCACACACCCACATGCATATGATCACAACTTGTGCCTTGATCCTTGTTCGATGCAAGAGGTTCCTCAAAAATCGCGTTAATGATCTATTATTGCTTCTTTCTTCAAAACTTGTCTCCACAACCCTAAATGCACAAAAGAACACAAATACACACGAATGAGTCATAAAACTTGATAAAAGTGATGCTCAATGCAAGAAAAATATACTTAGTAATACTTATACACAAGCACTTATCAATAACATAAATCATGCACATCTTCTTTCCTCTTGCGACTACTAGAAAACCATTCTATTTATTTTCACCAAAAAAGCTAGTAAGACCCTCATCATCAAGTCTACCTATGAAGATCAAGTTTAAGAGAATATCTAAAGCATGCCTAACATCTTTGAGAAGTAGCTTACTTCTAAGATTAGTTTCCAAGAAAATATCTTCAATACGTACAATCTTAGAGGCACCACTATTTTTATTTTGACATAACCAAAACCATTGATAGAGTAGGAAGTAAAGAAAACACCATGAGGAATAACATGAAAAGAGGGGGCTAAATCAATCACCCAATCATTCTTTTGGAGCACAAAACTAACATAACTATATATTCTCACAAATAATGGTAACATCACCATTGATCAGTGGCTATGATATTAGTCTTTTTCTCATCTTTATTTCTTTTACTTTGTTCTCTTTTGAAAATTTTGCATTCTTTTTCATGTGACCCACTTAATTGCAATGATAACACTTGATAGTTTTCTTGTTGTTTGAGTTCCTTCTAGATTTATCCTTTCAACCATGACCCTGAGGACAACTAATTTTACTTTTCTATGCCTTTCATGTTTTCGAAATAAGAAATTTAGAGAAAGTTCACCATTTTCCTTTTTCTGGCTTCTTAACTATGTAAACATTCTTTAGTCATCTTTAATGTTAGCTTTCCTCCGGGTGATGAAAGCGTTTAATGATATCACTAATGTTTAACAACTATTAGTTAAAGAGCTTAGGAGTAACAGTACTTAAAACCCATCTTTAAGAGCCATTTTTACCATAGCCAATTAGTTCACTAAGCATTGAAAATCAAATAGTATCTTAATCATGCATTTTTCATCTCTGTACTTCAAATTCACAAGTCCTCTAATGGTCGTATCTTTAAACCTAAAGAGGTCTTTCTCATACATAGATTCAAATTTATTTCAAAGTTCATCGGCTTTCACTTCTTTAGAAATATGATGGAAAATATTAATATCATGTCATTACTTAATTGTAATGACAGCTTTCATATGTAATATTTCTCATTCATCATCACTTGTTGTTTTTATTTGAATATCCTATAAAACCCATAAACAAATTTTAATGAAACTTTCTCCCTTTTGTGTGCCAAAATAGGATCTCAAGCAAAGAGCGAAAACATTTCCCAAAGAGATAACTAAGTGGTACTCCATCTACCTGTTTTTTAGTGTTGTATGGTCTTATAAAAAATTATTCATAATTTTGTTAATGATAATTTACTTTGTTTTAGTTTATTTGAATATTAGTGGAACGTGGCTAGATAATGAATTTAGTTTCTTTATTAACAAATGTAAATTTGTATTTTCTTAAGTTTATTTCTTTATTACACATTGGTTTCTGTGTTCAACGGTTGGTGTTACTTAGGGGAGAGAGTTTGTGACTGATGTGTTTGAGGAGAATGATGATATGAGGAGTTTGAAGGAGGTTGGTTCTGAATATTTGTGAGAGTTCACCAGGGATGAGGGCGACGATGATCAAGGATAAATATCTGTGAGAGTTTCACCAATTCTGAGGGCAAGGGTGATTGGCTAAAGCGGGGATGAATTAGGGTGAGGTTTTCGCCAGGAACAAGGGTTAAGTGAATGGGGTTTGGATCCGATCCTAGTTTCATATTTTTAATATATCTTTTATTAAAATTAATTTGTTAGTGCATTTTAAAATATAAAATATTCCACATTAGTATAAAAATAATCCATATTGGTCACCATAAACTATAAAAGAAATGGCCCTCAACCTTTGGATTGAGATTTACCAAATAAAATAGTAGAGAGATTCGAAAGATATAAATTGGAGTAGAGGGACCAAAAGGGCATACTCCATATCCAGAGGGACCTTATAAAGAATTTTACCGAAGAAGAACTAATAAGTACATATTTTATCCTTTACTTTTACTACTCTTAGTCCATTCTAGATTTCTGGACACTAACACTATCAAAAATTATGAAATAGGAAGGAAAATAAAGGGAAATAGTTGCCAAAGGAATTGTGAGGATTTTCAAAATGAAGAGTATATATAAAACATATATATCCCCTTTGTCATGTCCTTTAAATTAAGGCAATTTTATAAATAACATTGTAGGAAGTTATCTATGTCCTTTCTAAAAGACTACACAAAAGCACTAAGGGTAGTCATAACTCCAATAGACATTTGAAAGAATATGAAATAAAATGGTGTTATAACCACCATTGTTAATATTGGTGAAAGGTGATATTGGTTTATTTGAAAGATTATAACTCTTTATTTGAGAAGCATGTCGATCTCTTTGTTAAACACCACCTCATATTTATAAATAGACAACCCTTAATAATATTCAACCAATAAAAGAAATAAAACAAGCACTTCACAAATTCTCTTGTTTTGATCTTTGAGTGCAGGAAAGATAGAAGTAGATTATCACTTTGTAAAAGCTATTGTTGTCTTTATTTGACATTTGGGAGTGCAAATCATACTCAAGAAAGTTTCATTATATTCTAAAGAAGATTTTTCATTCAATTCAATTTGCACTCAAGGTAAGAAAATAACTTAAGGTGAATTAAGTGTACATGGAAGTTGCTTACTCGTTGAAGATTTGTGCACAATTTTCTTTTTTTTTTTAATCTTTCCTTCTTTGCACTTCAAAAAACCATTCCCTCTAACAGAAATTTCATTGGAAACTAAACATTATGCTACACTTGCTCTTCAAAAGAATGGAAATTAGACACTAATGCTCCCCCAACTTTCTCCTTCTCTTATTTTTCCTAAAATAAATACTTTACACAAAAACTTTCACTTTCCTTTAGGATGAATATTGAGCGAGAAAAGTCACGTATTTACCGACATATACTACAAACAAGGAGGGAATTGAAACCCGAAGTTCCCAACATCCATGACATGCCACAGCCCAATTAAGCCTTTTCAATTCATTATGCATCAAAATTAATCATTAGTGCAGTTTTGATTGTTGAGCTTGTAAAGACTCCTTAATGAAACAATATTGCACAAATCCAAGAATCAAACAACCATTAAAAAGAACAACTCTATGACTAGAGAAGAAAATAGAAGATAAATTGATAATCCTCATTAGTTTTTTTTATTAACGGAGACTATGATGCCTATTTATTAGTTCTCTTGAGAAAATCAATCCTTAAGATCAATCCATATAATGAATAAAAGACAAAAAACTGAACAACCAAGAGATGATAATGAAGTTCACTTCTTCAAGTATTTGAGATCGCTAGAAAACTTAGTTGTAGTTGTAGCACAAATACTCAATTTGACTATATAATAGGAAGTGGAGGTTACTTCTAATTTTCTGCAAAATGGCTGAAATGGGAGAAATCGAGTTCCTTCCTAATATCTTCTGTCCACATGTTTCAAAATTAACATGCCTATGTTTGAAATGACTCTAAACACCAAGGGCTTTTGGTGTCATGGCACTGCCCACTATGAAAAACTTGGTTTGTAGGAAGCTTATTGTCTAGATTAGAAACTCGCTACACATAGTAGTAGCAGGGGTCCTCGTCGGTGGCCGCGAGCTTGTAGCCCAATCCCCATGTCAACCGAGTGAGAGCACATAGGCGGACCATCATTGCTTTATGTGAGCACGCCCCTGATTGTATTTGTATTTATCACATTTGACAAATTTAAAAAAAAACCCCAGAACATCTGCTTGGATCTAAAATGGAAAACCACACATGATGAAGAAATGATAAATTTTTTTATTCTTGGCATTTTCCACCCTTGCTAAGAAACAAGCAGTAACCAAATTGTCAAGGAACAATCTCTAAATGGGGCTCTCAGTTAAGGCCTTGAGATTTATACAATGGAAACTATCAAATACATTGTTCAGGAAACAAAATTAGCTCAAAAAGAAACAGAGAGCACAGTATAAGTTGAGATAATTCTATCCATCATTGCGGCGCATATCCTTCTCTAGCTGTACTTTTCACATATTCAAGCAGATCACATTTTTTTGGGATAACAGAAGAGCATCTGAGAACTGTACACTACCAGTGTCCTGCCTCTGTGGAGCAACAGACTTGCCAGCATCTCAAGATGAAATTAGCAGTGCCAAAGTCACGAACAAACCCTGAAAAGAGCATTTTCCAATTAAGGTAACCAAAAGTGTAGAAACTCAAAATTTATTGACAATACCAAACTAATCTAGACACATAGCAAACGATTAGACAAAATATCACTATACTACTCTGGCAATTAGAAATAGAAAGAAATGTCAAAACTCTGCAAGTCATACGAGCACTTGATATTTAACTTGAATTAATAGAATGCATAGAGGAATTTCATTAAAATCTGTGAAAGATAGAGACCTACATGTCAGGTAAAAAAAAAATCATGGTAGAGGAATAGCAACTTCAATATCTTTGAGCATTAACCAGCCAGGGGAGTAAAAGATCTCAGGAGCTTCCATATGAGCATGCCAAACCATGATTTTCGAACAATTACTCGGTAATCCCTGCATTTGACTTTCATCTTCAACCAATTGCTCAACAAGTGTAGTTTCCTGAGAGAACATGACAAGTTACTTTATAAATCAAAAGATGGACCATTTATGCGCATGGCAAGACAACCAGTTGTATCTGATAACTTATACTATAAACTAACATGTATTTATGCATGAAGTGTTGCATTCCACCAATGTTTTCCATAAAAAGTAAAAGGCTAGCTGACCATCAAAAGTGTCATGAATTCCTGAAAGTGAACTAACCAGGAGTCCTTTAATTGTGTCATAAAGTCTGATGGGCTCAATTGTTGGTCGCCGCCATCTCTTAGGATCCCACAGTATGGTGCTATTAAATGCAAACCCTGATATGTCAAGACTGAACCTTTTTGATATCTTCTTTATTTGATCTGAGTGCCACCCGATAACTTCAGTGCCGTTACAAATAGGACCTTCCAAAATCACTTTGTTCTTGCTCTGGGAAAGCATAGCAACTGGCCATGTGCCAAAACGTCTACAAATCAAAGTAAACAATGTTGTGAGGAATAGATTTAATTGAAAGAACAACAAAATGCCAAAAAAGAAAAAACAAGAACAAAAACAAAACAAGAAGAGAGGGGAAAGAAAAGAAATAGTATTCAAGAGAAAAGGTGGAATAATTGTTCAGATGGAATCAATAACTAATGTAGCTAAAGATTTGTCTTCAAGACAACATCAAAGATGATCTCCATTGATCAAGCGACCATTTGAAAATCATGGTAAGAAATACAATCTATGCAATAGTTCTCTTTTCACCATAAAATTATTGTGCATGTTTTGCTTCTAGACGCAATATCTGTTGGAGTTTGATTAAAGTTGCACACGTGAAATATCTAGATAAGCTTAGGAGTTGATGTGTCAATAAAACATTATGATATTAAGAATGAGTGTTTTGTATTGGTCAACATAATAGATATGGTTTGTTATATGTTGACCTAATTTTTAGTGAGTTAGTTCTAGCTAATAGCATGCATATTTATGGTTTATATATATATAATATCTTTATGTAACTAAGAATTGCACTTCAATAAAAATTGTTTTCTATTATTCTTTTGGTTTTCTCTACATCTCTTCTTTGTTTCTTGCTCACAACATTTTGGTATCCGAGCTTGATCTATAGGACCTATGGATGATCAACATGGCTACTAGCAATACGTCCGCTCTTTCACCCCCGGTTTTCAATGGCGAAAATTATCAAGTTTGGACTATCAAGATGAAGACTTATTTAAAAAAAGCTTGGTTTGTGGCAAATGATTGAAGATGATAGGGAGTATACAACCTTTGGGAGAATCCAACACTCAGTCCTCTAAGGGCCTTATCTTCTATTCATGCTGCTATCTCCAAATCGATTTTCACAAGAATTATGACTTGTGAAACAGCCAAGGAAGCTTGAAGCTTGAGACGTGTTAGAAAAACTATATTTAGGCAATGACAGAACAAGACGAAAGCAAGTGTTAAATCTCAAAAGAGATTTTGGGATTCTATGCATGAAAGAAAAGGAGACCATACAAGCTTACTTTGACAAGTTGACGACAGTGGTGGATAAAATTAGGCTGATGGGAGAAAAGTTACTAGACATTAAAATAGTGGACAAGGTGTTTGTAAGTTTGCCCAAACAACTTGAGGCAAAATTTTCATCTCTAGAAGTTTTAAGAGATATTAGTCAAATAACTTTGCCAGAACTAATTAATGCTTTACAAGCACAGGTACAAAGAAGAAATATGAGAGAAGAAGGAGCAAAATAGAAAGTTGAAGAAGCTTATCAAGCCAAAAGTTTATCTTCAAAAGGAAAAAGAAGAATACTCCAATGTGACCATTGCAAGAAGCCAGGCCATGAAGAGAAAGATTGTTGGCACAAAGTAAAACCCCAACGGTTTAAGTGCAAAAGATTTGGGCATATACAAGTTACTTGCAAATTTAAAAACGAAGACCAAGAAAATTTAGTACAAGAGGCCAAAGAAGTTCTTTTTTAAATTAGTTGTGAAAAGTGCATCTAGTGAAGAAAAGTGCTTCACGAGTTTTAGAAGTGCGGAGAGAAGTGCTCCATAAAGTTTGAAGTTCTTAAAGTTAAAAAATGTGCAACTTTGAATCAAGAGGGAGTGTTGGGGTTTGATTAAAGTTGCACACATGAAATATCTAGATAAGTTTAGGAGTTGATGTGTCAATAAAACATGTGATATTAAGAATGAGTCTTTTGTATTGGTCAACATAATAGATATGGTTTGTTCTATGTTGACCTAGTTTTTAGTAAGTTAGTTTTAGCTAATAGCATGCATATTTATGGTCTTTATATAATATCTTTATGTAACTAAGAATTGCACTTCAATAAATATCGTTTTCCATCATTCTTTTTTTTTCTCTACATCTCTGCTTTGTTTCTTGTTCCTAACATATCACCAGTAAAAGTTGAAGTCATTCTTATGAGGAAAAGGTAGAAACATGCCAACTCGAGAAGCTTAAACATAGAAAAACAATGGCAGAGGCATTCATGTATAGAAAATTATACTGAAAAACTTGTCCTTTCCTCCGAACCAACCACTTGGATGATATAAAATCATATGCAACACAGCTCATAGTTTGTTTATTTGAAACATGAGATAGTCAAAATGGCAATAACTTCTGCAGAAAAGTCAAGGAGATTTGCAAATGTCATTTCCTGATCTTAGTTTTTTGCATATCAACACTTCTAGTCTTGGTCTCTTAAGAAAATTTCTAGCAAAACCTGGCTATTTGTAGCTCTGCATAAGGTTTTCCATCCTTCATGATTGGGAGTCATAATTAGACGATCAAAGTGTCATTTCCCTCATCACCAACAAGTGGTAATTTGTTCAATTTCAAATATTTAGACATATTGAGTAAATATTTCACTGACAAGAAGAGGAACCAAATATTACCAGCTGACTCTAATTTTCTTGATATCACAATTCAAGACCATCTCCATGATCTGAGCATTTTCACTCTGGTGATGGTAGCATATAGAGCTTTTACAAAATCTAGACACGTATACCTACAAAGAAGGTTTTCCATCCTTTGCCATAAGTTCTAACCAGAAGATAATTTAAAAAAAAAAAATCATTTCCCTCATCTTTTAATCATCGGTTGTCTAAATATGATGCCCTGAGAAAATGTTTTAAATGATTTATAGATTTGAAGGAACCACCAATAACTCACAAGCTTATAAACTTTCTTGGATTCACAAATAAAGAGAATCTCCAGGATTTGAGTTTTCCACCACCGTTCTTCATTTCTAATCTTGGTGCTTGCAAACTTCTACAAAATCTAGCAACTTGTACTCGCATAGGAGGTTTTCCAACCTTCATGTTTAGGATGTTATCATCAAAGGACAAAAAAAGTCCTTTCCCTCATCTTCAACCAATTTATCTAAGAATTAACTTACAATAATCAGGGAATGTCTATATGCTTGGTAGAATAGAAAACATCATAAACAGGCTTAAACTTTCTTGGCAACCCAAGGTCATCTCCATGATCCAAGTTTGCAGCAACAAATTTAGCTCCATAGAAGCCCAGTCTTCAACATTTAGTAAATTATAATTAAAGGGTCAAAACATTCATTTCCCCAATCTTCAGCCAATTGTTATCTAAGATCTAAATCAAAGTTTTAAACAAGACTTTCCTGGAGTAGATGAGTAACAGCCGCCATTCACTACTTAAACATTATTGACATACCAATACAAAGAAATCTCCATGATAATAATTATCAACTTGATACAAACTAACAAAAAAGGGAATACAACTGTCTTATCTCTTGTTGAATGATTTTACAATTTGCTTTAAAATAGAAAATGATATTCAAGGAGAAAAAAAAATGAAAAAAAAAAGGAAAATTGGAAACAACTGAAAAATGCTTCCTTATACATTTTAGAATCTATATTTTCTACTTTTCTTGGTCCTATACTTGCACCACATTTCTCCTCCCTTTTAAATGGTAAAATTCCATGCATGCTAATGCTTGACAATAAGAGCAAAATTAAAATAGGTTGAGGCTTCACTCAGGGCACAACTATTGTTTAGGAGAATGGCAAACTAACCCTTTTAGAATGGTAGGATAAACAGTGTTTTGTGCAAGATTTAAAATGGTATGCCATCCTTTAGGAGAGTTGTGCACCTTCAATTTTCAAATCCCTAGAAAAATATAGGCTTCACAAGGAAGTGCCTTCAATGGAATAGAAGTATAGAACATGCAGAGCAAAGGCTAAAGTGGATGCATAATGTAAATATAAACCTTCTCATTATGGTTTCCGTTGCATCCAGGATAACGTCATGATGACATTTTGGCTACCTAGTTCATCTAATGTAGAAAAGTTACATCACCAACTTTCGTCTAAACTTACAAATATAGGTTGATAACTAACAAGTAAGTCCTCTACATAATTTACTTAAACACCTAACTAATTCTCAATTGAAGCATGCCAACGATTCTGTTTCATTCTCAAGTACAGATCAATGGTTTAAACATAAACCAAAGGAGATGTTGTAGCTCAAACCCAATTTGTGGGTTATAATTTCTCAATAACGTCAACTCAAGGCGTGTGTATATGTGAGTGAGTGTTGTGTGTGTGACAATATATCATCTTGCATTTTCTTGAAAAAGATTAGTAGAAAACACTACTTCCATTAGGGAGAAGTTCCAGGCATGTTACTGTCTATAATTTGAAAAGAACACTTTTTAATCACAATGAGAAGATGTACCTACACTGTAATGAATTTTTTTTACAAAAAATAAATCATGAAATATTGAATTTGATTTTTTAAGCACTAACATATCCCTTAATCATCTTATTATTCAGTCTTGAACATCAGCTGAAATCCATGGTACAATAATCTAACTAGTCAAAGAGGTGCAAGAGCAAAAATTAACGACTTATATGTCACATTAAGTGTTCAAAGTAGCAAATACAGTACTGGAATCAGTACTTAAAATAGAAAGATCAGATCTCAAAATACTTGCAAGCAAACATCAAAAAATCATAAAGATGCACAAACGGACATAAAAAAAACAAATACCTGATTTCTCGCATTTGCTCAAAAAGGTCTGTGGAATACACTCTATCATCATCAGCAAAGTAAACTATCCCATCAAGATGATGCTTCTCAATATGAGAAAGTGCAGCATTTCTTTGATAAACATGTCCATCTTTTACGTTGGTCATGTTCTGCTTGCATACAAGATGCCTGAACATGACCCCAGTTTCCCTCAAAGTCTTTGCTGTTTCAGCAGACTGCGGGGGCATCTCTACAACTATCCACAGCAGAGGTGGTGGGACATTTCTCAAAGTGTATGCCAAACGATTTAAATAATATGCTTGAAAGGAATGTGGATATGTTGGGGTGACAACAATAAGAAGTTTCCGATCTACCAGTGTTGTGTCCTCAGTGGAAGATGGAATATATGAGGGCTCACCTGTCCACTCCATTGCTGCGACTTTTCCCAAGCTTTCATTGCGCTTGTATGTGGATAATTTCGCCAGTGAAACCTCATTTTTTCCTGAATCATGGTGAGCATTTCCAGCAGTAAGATCCTCCTCGAAGGAAAAAGCCTTATGCTTTAGCCCAAAATTCTTGGAGACATCCACAGAGAAATATGGGGTGAATCCAATGATTATTCCGAGCAAAAAGAAAACCAAAAGGTGGAAGACACCCCGATGCCAATGTTGGCCTTTCACTTTCAACCTTTCCATATGCCGAGAAGATCTTTGTGAGAAAAATCCACAAAAGGAGGCTCGCATACTATCCAAAAACATAAGAACAATCACAGGGTTCACCATTGAATTGACAAAACATCTCAACACCATGTATGCCCGGGAACGGGGCAGCTTAGGTGATGGTGAAGTATCAGAGCCAGATTCCCCATTTTGGATAGGCCTATCTCGTTGCAACAAAGACAAGCTTCTTCTAAATGATGTCATTTTCACCAACAAAAATCAAAAACTCAATCTACTCCACTACAAAGCACATAAAAATCTACTTTCAAATCCACATTAGCATAAATCTTAACACTATTAGTTCTTCAACTTATTAACATATTAAGCAATCAATAACTCAAAACAAAGCTCCCAACTTTAAATCCCAAAATTCTAATCATATTAGAGAGCACACTCCTCACTGGCATCCAATCATTGGAACCGAACACATCTCAAATTTCTTTTATCTGCATCGCATAGATAAATGAAAAAAGTCAGTATCCCACCGACATTTGCATTAGAATACTTAAACTGGCTTCATGGTTGCCAATCAATTCACAAAATGCTGAAGAAACCACTCAGATCAACAGTAGTAAAATTGGCATCGACTTCCTGAAAATTGAAGAACTTTACTAAACAACTGCTCAATACTCTATTTCACATCTTCCACATCAAAGCAAACAAAATCTACCATACAAATCCAATTCTTCTCTCATTTCAGTAAAAATTTCCCAAATCTGTCAAATTTCAAACCAATTGAGCATTTTACCATTAAACCAAAAACACCATATAAACAAATTCACTGAAATTCAAAGAGAAGAACAACAAATCGATTCTATTCTACTAAAAAGCCTAAGATTGGATCTTTACTCAAAATTTAGAAGAGAAACAAGGATTAGAACCCGGGACACACCATCACCGACGGGATTGAAAGATCTGGGCCTCAGCTTTGCTTCGAAATCGTCATCGAAATCTCCGGCGAGAAGAAGGGGAGAGAGAGAGAGAGAGAGAGAGCGAAGGATGTGGGACTTGGACATGCGAGCAAAGATAGTATTTATACTTCCTTGTATTCACCGTTGGATCAAGATCGGACGGTGGATATGAATTTGTAAGAGATATTTCGTTGTCGGCCTTACAGACAAAAACGGGATGAGACCGTTGTTTTGTCCGTTGGTTCCGAACGCATTTGAAATTCTCATTTTTCTTAAATAAAATCCTCATGTTTTTCATTGAGTTTGATCCCTTTTCATTGCATTTGAAAAAAAAAATATAAATAACTAAATAAATAAGAGCAAAAACTATAATTTTTTATTATGGGAAATAAATAAAACAATATTCAATTAAAAAGTAGGAGTATAACGATCACAGTGGATTCAACCTAATTTAGCGTAGGAATTTACTATTATGTACTAATAATATTCGGTATTTATTATCAGAAATCTATTGGAGTTAGTATGTAGTTAAAACTAATAAAATTTTGCGATAAACAGAATTAGAAAATAATTTTTTTTCTTAAATGGCTAGATTTTTTTCAGTATTGATTTTAATCTTCTTGTATTTTTTTTTAAAAAAAGAATTTTGTTGTATCTTCTTTGAATTTAAAAAAAAATGAAAAAAAAAAAATCTTGTTGGTTCTTGTCAATCTCACATAAAAGTAACGAGATCCTTATGATATTCAATCATAGCCGGAACTAGGGGGCAAGGGAGCACACCTTGGCTCATGAATATATATATATATATATATATATATATATATATATATATATATATATATATATATATATATATATATATTATTAAAATATTAATAACTATAATTATATATTGAAAGTGATTTTTTAATTTATTTTTTTTAAATTCTGCCTCAAAATATTTAAAATAAATTAAATGAAAACAATAAAATTGGTGTTAAGTAAAAATAATAATAAATATATGGCAAGCCAAATAAGAATCTTCAAAAAAATTTGTTTAGAAATTTTATATTTTGATACAATTTTTTATTGAGCTTATTAATACATAGTTGTCATTTTTTAAGATATGAATATAAAATAATAAATATAAATATAAATATAAATAAAACCTTAAAAAATGTAATTGATCTCTCATAATCTCTAAAGAAAAATATTGCATGTTGTATGTGTTGATTGGTGAGTTTTTTCTCTTTGGTCAATTTTTTTAAGTTTATGTTTTATCATTCATTTTGTGTGATTATTTGTTGTGTAAAAATATTTTATATTTATTGAATAATTGTTGGATACTTGTTAAATATTGGGTTGATTATTTATTATGTAAATTGATGTGAAAACTGTTACATATTTGTCGTGATTTATTGTTATGAAAATTTGATTATTTGTTAAATAATCATTGCATTTAATAATTGAATTAGATTGTAAATTTCTTTTAAGTTGTTTTTTAATTATATTATTTATTAAATTAGTGTTTATTACTAGTTGAGTTAATTGCTAATTATGTAGATATTGTAGGTTTTTTACACCTAAACCAAAATTTTTAAATGGATGCATATTTTACATTTTTAAAATATTAATTGTTATAGTCTCAATTTTGAATTAATAGAATTGTTTGATATTTATAGTTTTATAAAAATTTGAAAACAACACCCTCTTAATTTTATTTTTAATTTTGCATTTGCGGCCTGGCAGATATTTCATGAGTAGATTCCAAGCTGCCCAAATTTGTTTTCTTATTTGTTTAAGAGTTCTTTTGGAGTGAACTATCACTCACAACAAGATATGATAGTGGTAATCCTTGTAAACTGACAACTCCTCACATATTTATAAGAAAGAAGTATACCTGTATTTTAAGTTTTAATAATACGTAAATATTTATTTTTTCATTAAAAACTGAAAAACAAAATTGTAGGTTATTTAAAAATCAATAGAGACCAAAAGCACTATGTTAGTGCAACCGCACTATTATTGGCATGATTTGACACATAGTCAAGATGACGTGGCAATCTATGTGACATGGCAAAATTGATGACATGGAAAGTATGGTGACATGGCAAGGAGGCTTGGCTTGCAAGGCAAGACATCTTGAAGATCTTGGTGGAGTTATTCAAGACCATATTTAGGAGATGTGATTGAAGACTAAATATGGAATGAAGATTAATTGAAGATTTGATTTGAAGAATCCTTGATGATTGAATTGATTGATTGAAAATCTATTGAAGGCAATATTTGAGGACCAAACTTGGGTGAATTGAAGATCAAGTCTGGAGAATCTTTGAAGACCAAATTTAGGTGGATTGAAGACTAAGTTTGGCAAGAGTCATGGAAGACGCACAAGGACGTGTGTCCCTTGCAAGGGGACTGCGTGATGAGGAACTGAGGAGGTAGGCTAGTTGCCGACAGTCGGGATCGGGAGATTTGGCTGCATCGACTCGGACTAAGCATGACCGGGAGGTTGATGGGTCTTGAGGTCGTCCACAACGTAACCAGAACTCAGTCAAGTCAGTAGTCATGGCCATGTTCCAACTTATGTTACAACAGGAGTTGCAACAGCTAATTTCAGAAGGTTTTTAAATTAGTAGCCGCGAAGATTTTAAAAGAGGTATGTGCTATATTTGGGACGTTGAGGCGTCTATATAAGCTACCTTGCTCGTAGATTGTAAGGGTGACTCTTGGGTGTCTCTTGGAGGAGAGGTGGCGAGCACTAGACAATCTAGAGAGGGTAGTGATCTTCATTGAGAGTGTGAGTGACAAGTATTTGTACTCATGTATTTTTACCTCTTTTAGTGGATTGTTTATCTCCGGGCTTGGTCCCCCAGACGTAGGCGAGTGGACGCCGAACTGGGTTACCAATTTTGTGTGTCTCCTTCTTGTTTTGTTTGTGTGAACTTTCTTTTATGGTTTGTGTGAGATCTATGAGTGCTTGAGTGTTCCTTAAAACTCACAAACCACACCGGCGGAACTAACACACTCTTTTAATAGTTTTTATAGGTTATTTCTTACTTATCCTAATTTAGTTAATAAAACAAATTGAACTCTTATATTTTGAATTTGGAAAAACGGCATTCTTAACCAAAAGTGCATATTTACAAACAAAATATAACTTTAAATATTAAAAATATTAAATTTATGTCAAGTAAAGAACTTAAATAACCATAGATCCCCAACATCATCATCACTAATGACACACACACACACACACACACAAAACTATATATCTACAAAAATACTGTAAAAAGCTTTAAACTTGTAATATAATGGCCATTAAGAAGCCAAAGCAGAGAAAAACTATAACTTGAGAATTGTCATTGTTATTTACTATCACATTATGTGGGAATAGTTTCGGTATATTACCTTTTTCCTTTCACAATGAGTAGCGGAATAAGGCTTTTCTATAGAATATTGTATTTTTTTAAAATTATTTAAACAAGCAAATTTTTAAAAAATTACACAATTAAGCAAAACGGTAATATGTATACTATTTTGCTTAATTAAATTATAAAATGGTAACATGTTTACTGATTTTCCATGTTTTGTACGGATAACGGTAAACATTTTACCATCTTCCATATTATTTTTTATTTTTATTTTTCGCATGCACCCTCTCCAAATCCCCAACAATAAAAAACAGAAAAACGAAGATAAGCATCCCTCCAAGATTCATCATCATCTTCCTTCTCCTTCCCAACACCCTCCCCATTGATGTCCTCCCTCTCCCTCTCAAACCCTAGCCAACATGATGTCCAGATCCTACACCATCGTCTATCTTGCCACTGGGAACTTCTCCATTTTCTCCGCCGTTGGGGCCACCCGCCCACACCGCCTTTCCCTCGTCATGACGACTCAGGCTATGTCTCCAAGCTTAACGATGAGGATAGCACTAACAGCTCTCTTCAGATGCTTCCTCATCCCTCACCCAGGATCACATTATCATCATCACTAATCAGCTTCTGGTTCTTGCTCGCCGGTGTTTCGATGGCCATAGCTGGTCCCTCTCCTGGGATGACGAGTCTCTCCTTCTTTAGCTCTGTGATGGCCTTCTAGACGACATGGAGGTCCTTTACGTCGGCTCCATCCACTCCAGTGTCTCTCCTTCTAGGAACAAGGCAAAGTCCTATGCTCCTAAAGTCCTCCTTTGCCTCTCCCAAAACTCCCTAAAATCACCAACCAAGTTCAACAAATTAAAACAATATAAAATTAAACATTGGATGCTTCATGTGCATGCAAAGCTGATACTGATAGCCTATAAAGCTCATTAGCTTTATTCCATAACTTCTTTACTCATTCCTTTTAAACTAGTATAATATATGTGTATATATATAAGTTAAACTTACAAAATGATGCTTCATGTTTCCAAGGCCAATGACCAAGTATAGGGAGCTTAAAGCCTGAATGAGAGAAGGCATTCAAAGTGTTTGTGTTAGAGAGAAAGTGAGAGAGATCAGAAAGAAACCATGCACACTTAAAGACTGCATGAAAGAAGACATTCAAAGTGTTTGTGTTAGAGAGAGAGAGAGAGAGAGAGATCAGAAAGAAGCCATGCACACATGACTCGTGACGGATGGATTATGGGTGTCTAAATTATGCAAATATATAAGCATGCAAGTATGCACTTAATACTACAATTGGTCTGTTATACCGTAAGTATACAGGTCATCAAGTGATACCTCATGGGTGAACAAGAGGGTCGCATTTCCTCAGGAATGGCGAGAAGCTCCTATTGCTTACTTTTTACTTAATCAATAGCCTAATCGTTTATGCTCTTTCTTTAGTTTACTTGTAAAACACTATTAAACAATACAATTGGAGACGTCATTAAGCACACTTTGAAGGAGTTAGGAGTATGTCCTAAAGATAGCTTGGTTATTAATTATGGTAGTCATTAAGTGTTAATCGTGTTCTAGGTTCGAACCGGGGGAATTCAAAGGCCTACTAGCCCCAATAAGCCATGATGACTAGGTTTAAATCACTAGAAACTTAAGATGAAATCTCTTCTACCCCAACCTCCTATGTTTGCCTTAAATGTGGGAATACCATGAGAAGAGACCAATCAGACCCTAAGTCTAAGGGTAATCAATCCCTAATTCGGAACCTAGCTATGCCTAACCTCTTAGAACATGCATAGATCTATCATGCCATGGGCATCATCAACATGGGGGCGTATCCTCCTTATCCACATTAACATGTAGCAATCAATTAAGAACATGCAATGATTACGAAAACTAGAATAATTTGTATTAATTAATCAAGATTCATAAATAATAACCGAGAGACCTAGACATACAATTCCCCTTGAATTAGGTTCTTATGGATCATAACAAGCAAAGTATCAAAGCACAAGAAAACCACAAGACCAAATAAAGAATAAATAAGCGTTTAATGTATTCCTAGACTAACTCCCTTTAATATTTCTCTAAAGATTTGGATTATAGGATCCCAAGATTGTCTGGATAACGTATGTCACTCACGCCCCTCTGATGATGATCTTTTGAAGATGCCTGTCACGCGTGATCTTCTCCGATGATGCTCGTTGACGTACTCTTGAGAAATCCACTGGAATCCATTAGAATATGGAAGAAACTTCGCCTCCTACCGCTCAGGTCTCCAGAAATCTGGCCGCCCTAGCTTCTTCGACAAAAACATTTCGCCGAATTTAGAGAATAGTGGGGTATTTATAGTAATCAGCTTCGTCATGACCTCACCACTGGTGTTGTCATGGCCGTTGTGAGTAAGTTGTTGCTTGGGCTCCAAGTCACGTCCTGACACGGTCTTTAGGTGTTATGTGTCTTGACAATGGTCGTTATGGACTTCACAGCGGCTGTTATGAGGCCATTATAGCTTCTATATTACTACCAGTGAGCTCATGCTGCCACGACTTGATCATAGTAGTGGTAAGTGTAGATAACGGGCGTTGTGTGTTGCCATAACGCCCGTTGTGAGTCGTGGTGCATTCTTGATTCAGCAACTTGCTTCATTTTGCTTCAAAATATCCTCAAATTTGTTTCTTTCTTTCTAAAATTGAATAATGGTTGTTGTGAACAAAAGAATGAAATTTCATACTGATGAGATGCTAAACAAATACAATTTTATGCTAAATGCAGATATAAATGATATAGAAAATATGTTTAGTTTAGCACTTATCAACTAGTCAGAAATGCACTACAAGTCTGCAACTAAAATATAAAAAACATGGAAAACAATAAAATGTTTACCATTGTCCGTGCAAAACATGGAAAACGGTAAACATGTTACCATTTTCTAGTTTAATTAAGCAAAACAGTACACATGTTACCGTTTTGCTTAATTGTGTATTTTTTTAAAATTTACTTATTTAGGTATTAAAAAAATATACAATATTCTAAAAAAAGCCATGGAATAGGTAGCTAAAAATACTAGCATAAATTTATTTGCCTAAAAAAATAAAAGATTATCATTATTAAATAAGTAAAAATGTCATAAAAGGCTATACGAGAATGAAAAAATTACTTCATAGGAATTTTTCCCTTAATCAACCTTGAAATTTTAGTTCTTGATATAAAAACTTTATAAAGATTTTAGTCCCAATAATTTTGATAGAAACAGAAAGGTCACTTCTTTTTTACTGGCCTATTTTTTTTTTAGTCCCTCATTGTGATATTGATTAATTTCTATCTTAGTGAAACCCTTTTTTGCAAAATCATTATATCCTTTGAACATACACCATGCATTTTTTTCTTTAAAATGTGAGTCCATTCTTACTTTTTATGGCATCCTTTGTTCTTTTTTTCCTTTTTGTTTATATAATATAGGTTTTTCTACTTTCTTCTTCTTCTTTACTCTTCTTCTACATACTTTTGACTAGTCTCTTGCACTCTTCTCCTTATTTTCAATAGTATTATTCTTCTAACAACCTACTCCTTCCATTACTTAAATTATTGTACTTTTTGTAATAAATTTCTTTCTATATTCTACCTAGACCCCGAGTACCTTCCTTAATTCTAACACACACATACTCATTTGGTCTTCTAGTTCTTCAAACCAAGTGCTTCCCATCATACGTACTCCCAAGTTAAATATTCCCACCTCATTGTCTTCTCCCCTTATATATTAGGGGGTTCTCTTTGTAGTTTTTATTATATTTTGGTATGATATAAGCTTTTGACATCTCGTTTTAGGAGGGAACCATTGCTTACTCCAATGCACACCCATGTTTGGGTGTGCATGTGAGAGTAATCATTACCCCATGGGGGGTAATTGTTATTCCGCCCAATTTGGGAAGAATAAATGGGTTGGAGGGGTAATGGGCATGAAATGCCCATTTTAATATTAATATATTAGTATTACAAATAAAGATATTAATATTTAAATAATAATATTTAAGTATAATAATTGTAAAAGCAATTATATATTAAATTAACATTTTTTTAATCAAATCATGAATATTAAATTATATTAATTACATTAATTAATTGTAAATATAAATTATTTTAGATATTTGATCATGATAATTAAAGTGAAATAACATGTTTACTATCAATAATATACTTAATTAAATAAAAATAATTAATTTAAATAATTAATTATACTAATTAAAATGAATGGTGATATTTAAAATATTTTATAAATAAATAAATAAATTAAAGGGCATAAAAGTAATTTTATCAAATATTCTTTCATTACTTTTCGCAATCCTAATAAATTTTCCCTCCAACCAAACAAAGTTTTCATTCTCATCTCCCTCCCCAAAGTTTTCATTCTTATCCTCTTTCTAAAGTTTTCATTCCCATTTCCATCCCCATTCCGCCATCCAAACACTTACAAAGCAATGTTTTCAAAACTAAATAGGGGAAAAACTAGCCTCACACCTGGGTCATGGTATATTCGACTGGATGATCCACTTAGTTAGACTCACTACAAGAGTTAAGATTTCTAGTGACAACTTTTTTGTATCACTCAATTAACGGACACTAAATTGATTGTGATTACTTATATGTTTTTGTCAATATTATAGTAATAATTGTAACAATTTAGCATATGTCACAATTAAATTGTCATTATTAATATATTAATATTGGCAAAATTTCTTTTGTGTCTAGTGTTCGTTACTAAAAGCATATAAGATTTGGTCTCAAAAATTTCTTGATAAGAATGATGTGAAATTGTGACAAGAAATATTGTTTTCATTATAATTTTTCATTCATTATAACGAAATGTTCTCCGCCACTCAACATATTTTTTTGTCACAACAGTTTTGTCGCAAAAAATTCAAACATTTAGTGTCTACTAAATATTGTCACAAAAATTAAATTTCTTAACCATGTTATTGGGTTTTTTTATGCTAAAAAGTTATTTAACACAATAGTTTGGATTAGTTATGACATCTAATTATTTTGTCACTATTACTATTTCAATTCTGACAATTAGCATCCATCACAATTATACATCTTATTTTTTATGTCAACAATTTTGGATACAAAAAAATTTAAACACATAGTGTCTAGTGAATTTTGTCTCTAAAAATATAAATTAACTTATATAGTCTTTTATAAATTAATATATATAGTTGTAAAATTATATTCTTAATAAAATATTAAAAAGTCTATTTTCCTACCCAATCTCAAAGGCTATGTACAGATTTTTTTTAATATTTATTAGATATTTTAAGTAATTATAGATAAAATTTAAAAGATTTTTAAAATTAAAACTTAGCATAATTTTATCAAACAGAATTATTATTTATAAATACTTCAAAATAACCTATTAGATATTGTTCTATTTTAATAAAATATTAAAAATTTTATTTTTCCTAATGTATAGATTTTTTAAAAATTTATTAGATGTTTTAAGCAATTATAGATAAAATTTAAAAGGTTTTAAAATTAAATTTAACATAATTTTAGCAAACAAAATTATTATTTAAAAATACGTCAAAATGGAAAGAAGCAAGGAAAAGAGAGAAGAAAAGCAAAAAAGAAAAAAAAAAAGGTCTTTTCTCTTTTTATATAATAAATATATATATATATATATATAATCGTGTTGCTGCTCGCCGTGTTCACCGTTGATACCGCCGGCGTGATTGAACGGCTGAGATAATGCCGTCAATCATGCCGGATGTCAATCATCGCCGCCACCTGCTAATCGCCGTTGTTGCACTGTTTTGGTCGCCGTGTTCACCATTGATGCCGCCGGCGTGATTGAACGGCTGAGATAATGCCATCAGTCATGCCGGATGTTGATCATCGCCGTGGTCCTCTATCACCTGTTGCTCGCCACTGCTGCTGTTCATCGCCAAGCATGCCGCTATGATGCCGCTTCACGCGCTGTTCGTTTCAAATTAAGAAACTTCCTCTGGTGTTGATTTCTTTGTTGGTCATCATAGCCAACAATGAAGTTTGCCAAATTCATCTCCAACGTCATGCCCATCCAGATGCGCTCCGACAAACAGGTTGTGTCATGCAATACAAAGAGCAACAACTACAACTACAAGCACACATCTTCCATAGAGATCCACCCCATCTGCCGTGAGGATTTGATATGCCTCCTGTCTAAAGTCCCTAACAGCCGGGAAAATCTCGGGCCTGACCGGTAACCACTAACTAGAAGGCAGTGGTGCTTGTCAGCGAGAATCTGGTGAAGTTGTTCCTGGAAGGAGGAGGCATTATGAAACTAGTCGCTATCATGGACTTGGCAATCTCTGATAAAAGTGTATAAAAAAAAACTGGTAGCCTCTGATTGAACAAAAAAAAATATAGCAATAGTTTCATCTCTGCAATGCACTGGGATAGAGAACTGGGGGTTTGTTTGACTTTTATTTCAATCTTATATCTTTATAAATAAAGAGGGTAGGGTAAGCGAAATAAAGCTCAAGAAAACTGTAAAAGTTAATATCAGTATGCAGTTTATCCTTCATTTTTTCCACTTCCTCTCATTAGCTTTTGTTGTTAATGTGGAGAACTTTCCTGCAAATTTTGTTATCATCTTAATAAGTATTCATACACCATTTCCACATCGTAACAATACCAAGAGAATTGGCCTAATGAACATTGCGATCACATAAGCAAGCAGCATCCGATCGGCAGTAAACCATTGCTTTTTTTCTCCTGCAGTAATCACAATGAGACACCATGCTAACTCGAGCTCAAATCGAGACCCGTGCTTAAGCTCAAGCTCGAAGAAATCCATTCCCTTGCACCCGATTATGGATATGAACAATGAACACCAAAAATCACAATAATCACTAGAAGATATTCAGAAATTTGTGAACTCGGCTTTGCTGAAGATTCTTGCAGGAGATCATTCATCTTTTCAAAGAAGTAATTGCATCTCTTATTGCTTAAAGAAGCAATGATCAATTTTTGCAGACCTAGAAATATATTGATAGAAATCAGGCCTTGGTGATGTATACAATATTACTAAAACTTTTTAATGAAAACAATTAAAGGGTTGGTAAAAAAAATTGCATGAGAGTGACGTGGTGGCCATTTCGTTTCCTGACAGAACATGCAAACTAAAGAATAAGACACATGGCAAAGAGAATCAAGACAAAATTTTATAGAAGCATGATTGAGTATGCATGTTCTAGTTCATTAAAAAAATTAAAAATAGCATGGATTTATCTCAAAAACATGCAAAATAATAACAATAAAAAAAAATGCATATACATATCTATTCATGTATACCGCTTATAAAAAATAATAATAATAATAAAGAAAGTTGGGCCCACCATGAAAAAAGACATATATATTAAAAAAATGAAGTCAAAAAAATAAAATAAATAAAAATAATAATAAAAATTTTTTATGAATGATGAGATTCACGTGCATAAGAAATAAAATAAAAAAATATATTAAAAAAATGAGAAAGCATGCATACGTGCATGGCAAAAAAAATTATATAAAAAAATGAATACAAATTTTATATGGAAAAAATATAAAATAAATAAATAGATGAAATGATAAGCACATGGTTTCATTGTTAAAAAAATTGATGAAAAGCATGCACGTGCATAATAAAAAAAAATAAAAATAAAATAAAATAAAATAAAACAAAAAAAAAACAAAAAAAATCCAAGCCAGCCCTCAATTCAATATGTAAGCAGATGAGCATGCATAATGTTCACTCTGCTCCCAATTATATGTGAATATCGTATATGAATATTGAAGAAACAAACTTCTTATCTGGTCAATAAAAAAAGGGCATTACATGCATGCTTGTTGGATGTGCACATCCCTCACCAAACATATAAAACGATGAGAGGCATGCTATATGGCCTCCATCAATTAGAATAACATGAAGTTGAAGCAATCACTGGAGAGTATGGCAAGTGACAATAAAATCTAGTATCTCTTTAGAATGCTACCGAAGTTAGGACCCATACTCTATGAACAATCCTTTTGGATCTACTTTTACGGATACTAAAACGATGGAGTTGAGGTTATAAAAAAAGAAGAAGTGTTACATGCATGCATGCAAGCGTATATGTACTCACCAATAAAAAAGACCCCATCATGCACATGACAGAATAAGTGGCAGCAAAGCATGCAACGCGATGTAAGGCACAGGCAGCGGTGCCTCATTTTAAGGCGGGCATGAAATATTTATTTCAAGATAGCTATGAGGCACGCAATGCGGTGACAAGGCGCAGGCAGCGGCAATGACATATGATATATATATATATATATATATATATATATATAAAGTTATATATTGATATATAAATAATGTATTGAATATATGTAACAAAATAGCAAAATTCATAAATTTTTCTTGTCTTTCACTTGTATTTTTTTGCCCATTAATCGGAGGTTCCTAAGATATTATCTAGGGTAATTAATAATAGATGCTTGCCTCTATTAGAAACGGAAGAACCCACAAAACAAAAATATAATATTTGTACTTTCGATGTATCGTCTGGTGTCTTTTTCACAAACATGATGCCAGATGCATATTTTCGATCCCACAGTATTGGTGTAGCCCGCATTTACAACGTGAAGAAGTATATTCCATATATATATATATAGATATATATTCATCAATCATTTACCAAATAAACAACTATTTTTCACATAAAATACCAAAAAAAATAACAAAAAGTAAAAAAAATATAGGCATGGCTTTGTCCACTCTAGTTTTAATAAACTAAATAGATTGTGCTTGATTTACAAGAATTATAACATTACAATTTTTTCTGTAATTATCAATCATTTTGTCACAAATATGAAATTTTTTATGATAAAAAAATTAATTAACACTATTGATTAAGTTAATTGTGTTGATTTTTTTTCGTCACTAACTATTATAATTGTGGCGATTTAGAATCTCTCACAATTATGTTGCCACCATTAATATACTAATAGTGTTGTAATCTTTTTGTAATTGTCACGCCACTTGTCTTTTTATTTTTTTTGTGATCACATTTTTTTGTCACAAAAAATTCAACTATTTAATGTCTATTAAATGTTGTCACAAAAAAAACCTCTAAAAACCAATAAGTATGTTTAACATATTTAAAGACCAAATTCGATATGTGTGTGTATAAACGTTTTCAAAAGAAAAACTATTCAAATTTTAAAATTGTTTCTAAAAATATGAGATAAAAATCTATGTAAAAAAATATTCTCCAAATTAATTTAGATCATATCTGGGATTTATTGTATTAGAGAAAAGTTTTTAAAATTAAAATTTATAATTTTAATTAAATAGAGATTTACCAAATCTCACAAAACAAAATCTAGATAATATAAATTTTTTTTTAAAAAAATAAATTTAAAAAGATATATATCCTCAATGAACTTAACATATAAAAAGAATAACCAAAGATGGTTAAGCCTCAAGTAATTATGTGTCTATAGAGATCAATGGCAACGGTTTGGCTTCATTTGATTCAGAGAATTAAAATGACTCAACTAGCTCTTGATGTAGAGAAACATGTTATTGATGGTCACAAGATTTACTTATTTTTTTTTTCTTAAATTATTTTGCTTAGTTTATGAGATGGATAAGAGATCATTATTGTTTTAATTTATCTTTTTTAATCTTCAAAGTTAGGTTTATTAAATTTTTTTCAATGATGGTTGTTTCTTAGTGTTTTCTTTTTCGATATTTTGAATCTTAGGTTCATAGTAGAATATGTTGTTCAGATTTTAATTATGTGTTTTTTTTCTTTTTTTTCGTTTTTGATGATTTTTTATCTATTGAAAACAACAAAAGCCAAATGCAACATGGAACTTGTCGCAATTAAAAAGAAATAATGGTATGAAAATTGTAATTAAATTAATTTTTTAATTTTTAAAATTATTTCATTAGATTCTTATTTTTTTTAATATGCAGAATTAACATCAAGAAGAGAGAATAACATTTAAGTCCCAATAAAAAGTCAAATTCTAGCCGAAGTTGAGGTTGGAAAGCAAAAAAGAAGATTCAAATGCATAGCAGAGTACTTCATCTCCAAATTTAGTATAATTTTATAATCTTTTTTTTAAAGGATAATTTTATAATTGTATTTTGGATATTACAATTTTCAATTTAATATATTGGAAATTTGAATTTTGTATACTTTGGTGATATTTATTTATTTATTTATTTTTTTCATATAGTATTAAAAACTTTTATTTGCTTGTGTAACATTATTTTTGCTAGTAAAAATTTGTCTTTTGTGACAAAAGTATCTAAATATAACTTTATATTTATCACAAATAATTTTTATATTAGTGACAACATTAGCGTAACATATAATTTTTATTTTATTGGCAACATTATTATTAAATTAATAATTTTATTTGTGACAATAATAAACACATGCCAATATTTCTAAATAACATTAGTGACGAACTATTGGTCTCCAATAAAAATATGTTAGTGTTAACAAAGTTATCAAAATAAAATGGACTATTATAACCGCTAATTCGTCACTATTGTATGTGTCAAGAATATTGTTACAATAAAATAGATTATTGTGACGTCTTATATTTGCCACTATTTAGCATTTTTCTTTTGTCAATAATAAAATAAAATAAATTATTGTGAGCACTTTATTTGTCACAATTAAAAATTTTTTGTATCAACAAAATTGACATAAATAAATAAGGTTATTATAGCCACATTGCTCTGTCACAAATACTAAATTTTTTAGTGTAAAGAAATTGTTCACTCTTGTATTTGCATCAGAGGTATTTGTGATGGAAGGTGACAACTTGTAAAATTTGCTACTATTATTAATTGTGACTAAAATTACTATTATTACTAAAAATACAATTTGTTGTAGTGGCTAAATGATATCACCATATATATATATATATATATACATTTGAAATATAATATAAAATACAAACATATTTTGTAGCAATCAAATAACATATGTAAAACTAACATTGTAAAATAATAATTGATAAGATACAAAAATAGTTCTTTCTAATCAAATTATTGCAATCAAAATGTGAAACCATAACCAAGTAAATTTGATGTCAAACAAGAAAGCAAATATTTTCATTGTTTAACAAGAATATCTGAAATAGCAATAAGAAAATTTAACAAAAATCCATACTTGAATATAAAAATCTATCAAATCAACAACATAATAAAAGCATTTTCATTTAATTTCTTGGAGAAGGTGTAAGCCTATCTTCTTCTTCCAGATAATCATTACTAGTTATTCGTGAGACACCAACAATTGCATTATCATCATCCTCAGTGAGCACCATATCATCTTCATTACCACCTAAAAAAATAATATAAATATTAAGCACTAACAACATTGTTTATTGTAAAAATAATGGTTCAAAATTAATAAAATTAGCCTTTCGACAAGTTGGTTGATTCTTTAAGCATTCTTGGTGTCTCCTATAACATATATTCCAATTCATCGTAGTCAAAGTTATTCTTTCGGTTCCTTTTTCATCACCCAAAATTCAGTTTTATCAAGACACTCATAATCAATTAGATCATGAGGTCCATTTTTAAAGCCAACCTAGGGAAAATGTTTTAATTAATGTCATGTAGAGTATTTTAACTAAGTAAAAACACAAATTTTCATAATTATGTTGCAAGTGTAGGATGTAGTGAACATATACTAAGTCAATAAGCCTTTGGTGTTGCAATTTTCTTTTCTTGGGATGTATACTTTCTAACAATGTTATCAGAACCGGACTGGACCACCGGTCCGACCAATTGAATCAGTAAACCAGTCATGGAACTAGTCCAGTTTTGCAATTGACCTAAAGTTACAATTGACCCGACATGAACTGTATTGAACAGTCGGTTTAATTAATAACCCATTAAACCTCCCTGTTTTTAGTGAACCGAGCTGGTTTTATAAACCCTTAAAATGACATTACTCCTATTAATGACTTTTTTGGTATATAAAAAAGAACCTGGTCTTTTATATCATTTTAAACCATTGATCTTATGTGGACTTTTAATATTTTTTTTACAACTTCATTTTTTGTATGTTAAAAACTTAAAAGTTTGTTCTTTTGTTTTTTTTAGTAAATTTAATATTTTTCATTTTTTTACTTTTCAAATATTAAATTATTTAAAATTGAATTTTACATAATTATCTCATAATATAATAATTTATTATTAATATTATATTGACACAACATTAACCCAATTGACTCGGTAAATAAGCTAGTGACCCTGTGATCCAGGAACTTGAATGGTTAGTTGTCCGTTCTGATTCTAATAACATTGCTTTCAAATACACTCCAATTATGTTCACACCTAGAAGAATTAGTTTAAGTAAGAATTCTAATTGCCAACTTTTGCAAATTAGGAACATAACAACCAAACACTTTTCCACCATTCATTTTTTAAAAATACAACAGACTATGTTAATATATTGCGCCATCATAAAATTTAAAAATTAATTATTATGCGAAATAAAGTTTTTTGCATCTGTAATAAAGTTTAAAGCATCAACTAACTTAATGTTTTTGCATAATGTTTTGCATCTGTAATAAAGTTTAAAGCATCTGTAATAAAGTTTATAGCATCAACTAACTTAATGTTTTTTGCATAATGTTTTTGCATCTGTAATAAAGTTTAAAGTATCAACTAACTTAATGATGAATGATATCCCTTTAGGAGAATACACCAAGAAATTGGTTAGAGATCATTATTTGGCATTTGTCCATCCATCACCTATGATAATGCATCATGTTTTAGACCAAGTTCTTTGAAAACTATCGATAATCAACTTCACTTGTTGTTTGCAATCTCTTAACAAACTAAATCTCAATGCATGATAACTATGACCAGTATGCCCATAACCTATAGTTGCTATCCTACTATTTTTAGCTTCGGAAAAAAGGAGAGTTAACAATATTGAATGGAATACAAGTATGATAAAACCATATGGCAATTGACATATAAGTATCATACCATTTCTCCTTGCTTTGTAGAGAAACCTTTATACTAGGTAGGGCAGGATTTGTAATTAAATGCTTGAAAAATGATTCAATACCATAAGAAGCCTTTTCTTTGCTTGGGAAACTACACCACCAAATATTACTTTTGCCTATTTAACCAAATATATCTTCAACATCATCATCACGACCAAATTCATGCATAGATTTACCATAATGATTGACATCATTACAACATCATTTTTTACTTTGTCCTTTTGTTCTTTTCTTTAAATGATCATTGCATAAAAAACTGAACATTTGAAAGTACATTTTTGCGTGAATTAACATTACCTTTGACCTAACGAGATATTGTTTTATTTGTTGATCCCTTCACCTACAATTTGTTTATGAAAAAAAATAAAAATAAATAAAGATTCTATTTCCTTGAAAATTTTGCTCATCACTTGCATATCTCCATACAATATCCTTTTCTAGTCAAATATGAATCACTGTGAGAAACTGAAATAAATATAAACTTGAAAATAGCAAGCTGGAATATGAACTAAAATATAAACTAAGTGTGTTAATTCTTGCATCAAGAGCAAATTACTTAATTACAAAATTGAAATAGCGAAATGAAATTTACACATAGTTTGAAACAAAAAAGAAATATTATGATATCAACAATTTTAGCGTAATAATGTGCTTGGAACTCTTGTTTGTGAAAATTGAAGCAAAAAAGGGAAGTCAAAAAATCTATTTAAATTTTTTTTTACTGCAGGATCTACCAAAGATTTAAGAATTTAATTTCTATTTCTAGAAAAAATATCTTTTTTTAAATTTTTCCCAAAAACATATGTTGTAATTTTATTTTAAAATAAAAAATAAAAAAACATACCTAAAGCTTGAGGCTACCAAGAATAAGGAAAAAAGTTTATTTATAGTCATAGATTAAGCAGCCATGAGGGGATGGCATAACTGAACTCAAGAGTCAAAAGCTACTATCTAGATTAAGATGATAAATGTGGATTCTTTTTATTTCACCTTTTTTGTTTTTTAAATGTACAATGTGTCTTTTGTTTGAGGACAAGCAAAATCTTTAGTGTGGGGGAATTTGATAAGTATATAATTGAACATGGTTTTATACTATTTTATATACTTAATTGGTATGTATTAGGGTGTTTATTTGGAATATGGTACTTAATATAATGTAAAATATTATTTCAAATGATGAACATTGCATAATGAGAGGAGTGAGACAAAAGAAGCAATGTTGATACAAAATGAAGAAGATAGAGCTCTCTTAACATCAACAACAAGAGAACTGATGAGTGCATTTCATATCATGTTTTAGCTACCTCCAAATCATATTTTCACTCGTCTTTTAGCATTCTTTATTTATATTTGATGCTCTTCTGGGTATATTTTGTTTATTGTATATAATTCTAGGGCTCAAAGAAATAGGAGTGAAATCCAACGAAAAATCGGCAAAGAACAGCATTTTCTAAGTGTTTAAGCTAAACATGACCTAAGCACTGTCGTGCTTCTTCACCATGCATTTCTCTGGATTTCGGAAGTTCTCTCCATTCAGCTGAAGTATAAGTTCTCTGCCCCGTTCATGGGTGTGTTTAGGCTGAGCACGGGAAGAGCACAACCGTACTCGCCCCGTGTATTCGTCTGCCTAGACATTTAGCCGATTTTCACCAAAGTCTCAAAAAGAACACGTTTTAAGCACGTCATGCATAGGTCGTGTTGAGTCCAAAAAGTTCCTTTTATTGCTCAGATCTAGGTTTTTGAAGAGAGAGATCAATGAGAGTTTTCATCTCCATCTTTAGACAATCGTCGGAGGTCAAGACTGGACTTCGCCACACCTTCTGGGGAGACCAAGATAGCGTTGGAGACACATTTAAGGAGTGGAGCTAGTTATTCCAAGTAATTCTTTGAGTCCAATTGAGAAGATTTTGCAAGAAAGAGGGAATCATGTTTTCTTATCATTTTGTACCTCTTTTCCCTTCTCAGTTGTATGAACTTATGAGGTACTAACCGTTCTACGGTGCCCCAGGCTATGAACCTTGTTGTTTAGTGTATTTTGACTTACGTGCTTTCATTGACTATGGAGTTTTAATGTGTTCTTATGTTAAATCTTGTATTGTATAACTTGATGTGCTTGAATTGTGTAGTTGTAGTTGTGAAACTTGAAGTGTGTTAATTGCCATAGTTGTAGTTGCCTCATGTGATTGCAAAACATGACATGTAAGAGACCCGTAGTCACAATTGCAAAACTTGACGTATTGAAAAACCATAGATACAACATTGCTAGTGAGCACACATAAAAACCTTGAAATATACCTAATAGTCACTGGAACCAAGGCAGTACACTAATGCACTTGGCAATTAGTCTGGGTCATTACTTCTTATTGTCTGCACACCCTTTTTGTCTTCACCTTTCCTTTCATCATTCTCGATTATTTCAATTTAGTAAAATTACAACCAACCCATTATTAACCAACTAGAGATTAGAGGAGAGATTAGTACTAGAAGTCCCAGTCCCTGTGGTTCAACAACGCTACCCTCATAGGGTACTACTTTATTACTTGATACAATCTGTGCACTTGCAGAAAGAAATCATCAGGAACAGGCTAGATAGAACACTTTATAACTACCTTATAGCCAGAATTACGGTCATAACCTCATCCAGAGAACGATGCGGGCATGATTATGCCAATAAGGAGGAGTATAACTGCTAGATAGAGGTACTTACATGCAGGACTTACGCCATAAGATGGACCATAAGAGCCATCTAAAAGAGCTTACTGGGAGGAGAATATGCTCGTAAAGAAGGTCGCAAACGCCATCTAGAGAAGTTTACAGTCCGACACTTATAGTCATAAGTTAGGCCGTAATACCAAGACAGAAGACCTAACAAACGGAGTTTACGGTCGTAAGATGCCCGTTGACAAGGTCCCCTTGAGTATATCCCGCAAGTGCACGGGTTTGTCGAAGTAATAATCCCGGATGAGCGGGTATCGAATCCACAGGGAATAGGGAATAAAAATACTTAATTCGATTCTTAGCTATGTGAAAGATCAATGATGATAAGTGTGACAATGATTCAATTCTCAACAATAAAAACAACAAGTAAGAGAGCAAAAGTAAAGAAGGGGGTAAGGCAATCGATAAAGATGGGGTACCCGGATAATGCTCCGCCTAGGATAATTGTTTTAAGTGCAAGAACCCTCTAGTATGCTTCCTAATCAATGCAATGGTGAGTCGTGGAAATCCTTAATTACATAGTCCCAAATCTAAGGTCAACTATGCCTAACTCTATACATGTCCCGGAGGAGAGATTAGATAACCTCTTAACCTCGCACTCGCATAGAGTTGCAAAGAGCTCTAGGGATTCCATGTGATAAATCTCTTCCTAATTATAGACCTAACCCTTTGGTCCAGGTGGAAGGTCCCTAACCACGATTAAGCCCTAGATACTAAGATCACCTCAACGCTTCACTCCGTTGCACGCGTAACTAAGCCCCAGCGGAAGTTCATCCCTTAGACCATTCACTCTATTATGGCCGCAAAGAACTCGAGGAACGGAGGTAGAATCTATCACGTCAGAGGGGAAAGGGGACGCTCCTGTACCTCTCGACTAACCCTCTCAACCCTCTCCAACCTAGCTTTGTCTAACGCTCGTGGTGTGTCACTCACTCACAAAGTTACCAACGAGAACTCTCAATCTTAGTGTCACTGCAGGGGAAATGTTCATACAATCAAGAATTCAAGGTTGGAACTCACAATAAACATCAATTAATTGAAAGCATAATAAAGAGATTCAATGAAACGAATACATCCTAGGGTTCACAAATACCCAAGTACCCACTAGGGGTTTAGCTCTCCATGGAGCTAAGTACAATCAAAGAAATAGAATGTAAAAGCAATGAATCCATAAAGAAACCCCCTCAATAGTCGTGTCGATGGTCTTGTGGAAAGTCCTCTACTCATCGTCCAAGGATTCCCTCGTCTGGTATAGGATACGCCTCGACGGAAGCTCCCCTACCAACCTTCTTCCTAAGGAATGACGATGTCAGAGCCGTAGAACCTCTCCAAAACCTTGACCAATACACCTCAAAACCCTAGCCGAAGCCCTCTCTCAAGTTGGGGAAAAGATGGAGAAAAGAATAGTAAAATCGGGGCTGATTCGGCTTTAAATAGGGCTGGAATCGGGCGACTACACGGGCGTGGATGCTTCACGCGCCCGTGCGAAATTTCCACACGGGCGTGGATAATTTCCACACGCCCGTGTGGATTCTCTGAACTCCTGTTTTCTCGGCCGGCTGTGAACAGTGCTACTACAATACTTGCTGCAGTGCTCTGCTACAATATTCGGCCTGAATATCTTCCCGAATCCATGCTTTTATCAGAGTAATGCAAACGGGCACACGTTCACGTCATGGATCACTTGCTTCTTCAATGATAGGCAAGTCGGTGGAGCTCTTGTTCTATGTGCATAAGTCGGAATGCTCGAGTGTGACTGCCTTTGTGCCCCTCCAAATGGATGTGCCAAACTCGAATACGAAGAGGTTGGCACACACTCTAGCATCTCACATCCGACCTATGTCTTCGCATTTGAACCTTAGCAAGATTTCCTCCAAAATTGGTGCATTATGATCCACATTGGCTTCTTTCCTTCATACTCGGCCTCACAACCCTACCTGCACAAAAGTAACATAAAAAACACACATATTATTGTAAAAACCTGAGAAAAGTAATGCTCAACATAAGGAATGAACGCTTCGCATTCATATCGCACAAGCACTTATCACCCGTAAGGTATGATACCCATCATCTCAGAGGTTTACTAAGGGTTTTAGATAAAATCTTTTGACGGCCAAGTAAAGGAAGAAAGGGGAGATATTTTCGGAGGTTTCTCTGGTAATCTAGTAAGAGGGAGAGGCTTATCAATAGGGATGGCAACGGGTAGGGTATGGGTAAGGTATGCCAAAACCCTTACCCGTACCGGTACCCTCTAGGGTATAAAAAATCATATCCTTACCCTTACCCGCAGGGTACTAGTATACCCGTAAGGTACCCGCTTACCCATTGTTCAAATTATCTAATTAAATTTAAATAATAATAATAATAATAATAATAATAATAATAATAATAATACAATGTTTAAACACATGTCCATAAATTCAAAATTACAAGTTGATACATATTTGTTTATTTTAAATTATATGATCACATAAAAGTTATACGTAACAAATTAGTTTATACAAATTAGCAAGTTTGTTGATTTTCATTGGCGTCTATTTAGGACTCAATGGTAACTCTACCTTTTTTTTGTTTATGTTTAACTATCTTGGTTTTTGTTTTAAATTTTTTTTATATATCTACTATTTATATTTTATATAGTTTCAAATTTTATAGATATCTAGCGAGATTTTGAATATAGAAAACATTATAAGTAATTCTTATAACCAATTGATTTTTTATTACAATCTTATTTTTCAGGATGTTTTTATAATTTATAGATTAAATTATTATAATATTATTTTTCATATTAGTTTTATAATGTTTAATTTTTTTAATTTAATTGTGATTCTTAATATTTATATCCAAAAAATATTATGCTATATCAAATATAAATATAAAAATTAAATAAAATTCAAAATAATATATTAAGAGAAAAATTAAAGTATTATTTTCAAATTAATCACAATGAAAATGTACCTTGGGTAAATTGTCGGTAAATGTTTAGCTTAATAAAAAATTATATATATGAAGGTAAGGGTACTAGTACTAGTAAAACATGTACCCTCTTCAACCGGTAAGGGTACGGGTAAGGTAGGGGCATACCCTTACCCGACCCATACCCACTCAAAAAATAACGCGTAATACCCTTACCCATACCCGTACCAGGTCAAAGAGGGCAATACCCTTTTTGACCTGGTACGGGTACGGGTATACCCATCGGGTAGGGTACAAATTGCCATCCCTAATTATCAACCATTTAGGGCACAATTGGAGCCATCGAGGGACATTCTAGAGGATGTTTGTGGAAGATAGGTGGGAGTTCATCATCATCCCAAGGCAGCGAAGAGAGAAAGGGGGTTTTCTATGTTTTCATTTATTTCTCTCACAACTATTGGATTGTATGAGTGTTCTCCAATGGAGAACTAACTTCTTGGTGTTTGAGCATAGATGGAATCTAGGGTTTATACTTTAATTGATATTGGTTGTAGATTTTGGATGCTTTTATGTTGATTGATTAATTGCAACCTATTGTTGATGAATTTAATTAGCTTGAATTATGTCTTAGTGAAAGACGAGATTCATGATTGATGTATTTGTATGACAAATCAAAAGATCCACCTAGTATAGATATCACAATTGAAGAGGATCACTAGTCCACCTCGAAATAGGGCACTTTGGGGTTGATATTTCTCTTCCTGCTGATCTTTTCGAGTAAGTTAACATAGGATTCTATGCATAATGCAATAGTAAGGCTTAAGCTTCAGGAAGAGATTCTGATTTTACTTCATATGGGATTAGTGGCAATTGCTTCGAGAGAAGAATTGTCTAAACCTTTGAATCTATGTTTTCTTTATAAAGAGTTTATAGAGTGTATTGAGATCATAGGGTAGTCTGTATCAACGTCATATGGGACTTATTACTATTCACCTTGAGAAAGGAAGTAGTATGTATTAGGAACTCTCTAGATTTCAAGATTTTGCACAACCATTGTCCAGGTCTTGACAAACCCTAGGGAAAATCTATCCCCGAACACCCTATCTTTATGATTATTTCGGCCATTATTCTATTTGTGTTTCTGGTTTTTAGCTTTTACTTCAAATTTACACTCCACTTCGTTAATTAGATTATTTAACGGGTTTAGAGTTAGTACTAGTATTTTCTAGTTCCCTGTGGATTGACAACCATGCTTCACAACACTCTGTGTTACTTGACCAACATTTACACTTATGTACAGTAGGTGACTTCAGTCCCTATCATATTCCTAAGTACATAGTTTTATCAAGCTGGGAGTTCATCTTTAGCCTATGTGTAAATGTGGGAATTTAAAGTAAGGTATTTTAAAGTAAGTCACATCATTCTTGATAAGCAAACAATATTATGTTGGAATTACAATGAAAATGATTTCCAAAGTTATGTATGATATCTATAAAGATTAAAACAATACTATGGTTGACCTTTATGTTAGGGAATGAGCTAAATGGGGCATTCCCAAATGTAATACAAGATAAATACTTAATTTTAGAGTTTTTTTTTTGTTTACTATAGCTTTTTTTACTAATTAAGTTTCATTATAGAAAAATAATCCACTTGGTAATCTATATTTCAAATTATTTTTTGTAATAGTTTAGTATATCTTTTTAAAAAATTAATATTCCCTTCTAATAATGTAATATATCTTGCACACAGTTTATTATTTTCATCTAAAAGTTTATTATTTTTGGTGTAATTCACTAATTTTTCTTTATAGTTTATTATTTAATAGAGCATTATAATTTTTTGTGACCTAAACCTTTTTTTTTATTGAAAACCAGAAATACTCCCCCAATTTTCAATGAAAATCTAAAACACTTTTCATTTCTACTCAAAAAAAAAAAATTATTTAAAGAATCTTTTGTAATATCCAAAGTACACTCATTTTGAATTTCAAAAATGTAAGATTCTCAAATGATTTTCCTTCAACCTCAATAGATCCCTACTTGCGCCAATCTCATTGATGCTGGCATTCCCTTCCGTTTTTGTTTTCTCCAACTTTGTGTTTTCATAGTTTGTCCTCTTTGCTAATAATGCTATCTAGTTTCTTTAGTTGCCCCTATTATTAGGAATAAATCTCATTCAAATCCACAATGTTAAGTTTATGTTTCCTCAACTTTTTCTCTTAATTTTCAAGCTAAGTAAGTTTGTTATTGAAATATGTTTCTTAACTTTGATGTGATCATGTTGTTATATACTATTATTATTGTTATGCATCAATTATTTACTGGAGTTGTGTGATGGTTCAAATCTATATGCTCTAATGGTTTTGATTTATTGTTGAAATGTTCATAATATATTTTCTTTTATCATTTTCTAGCCAAGTTAGTTTGTTGTTGAAATATATTACGAATCCTTGATGTGAGTATGTTATTATACTTAATTACTTCAAGGTTTCAAAGTAGAAATGTGATGGCTCAAATCTATATGTTTTAATGCTTTTAATTTATTAGGAGAGTATTCATTCTATATTTATTAATGATTTCTTAAATGTATATGAATTTTTTGTAAATAACTGAAGACAAATATACTTAGATTTTAATATTCTTACACCATAATACTGGTGGTAGACAACAACATGAATAATCATGTGAGGAAGATGATTGCTATTTTAACTCCTTGCATGCAGAAAGAAAAAAAATGGGGTTTTCTTCACACACCCTTTAGATTGAATCACAAGGAGTTCTTGAGAAGGTCGGTTAGAGGCTAACTTGTGTATAGTGCAAAATAATTAGCCATAATTGTGTGATATGCATCAAAACAATATGATCCAAAGCGTAGTTATCACCTAGATAATTTATAACATTTGCATTTTTTTAACATATTTTTTTTTGTGTTATTTCCTTTCAAAAAAGTATTTTGTGAACTTGAAGTTATATTTTAGCTTTTATATTTTTTTATTGCACCACACAAAGAAAATTTGAACCATTATTCTCTTAATCAAGGATCTCAATCTATATTCTATACTTGAGGACACTCTTGTTCAATAAATAGAATCCTTTGAATTGTTTAATATAAAACATGAACTACACTTTATAAAGATATATTGCAATATCATATGAGAAGAAAAGTTATAATTCAATATAATAAACCACTTGAACCATCCATGACAAACAACAAATATATCTCAAGACTTTTAACTCTTTATTTTGTGAGAATGAACTACTAAATAAAAAGAGGCATTTATAACTATAGCATAATAATTAAATGGTTTGACATAAAAAAAAGTAAAAAATAAATTATAAACCACAAAAGTTTGAACAATTAAATCAAAATGGTGTTTATAAACATGGGGTAGGTAATTGAATTGCCTAATATAAAAAATGGACTATTTATCACAAAATATAACTTTTTTAATAAGAAGAGGTATTTATATCTATGATGTATATAACTTATCATAAGTATTATGATTTAGATGTTGAAAGTTCACAAGAAATAGTATCACCAAATATAAGTTGTTTTTCACAATGCAAAATATGAATTAAAGCATGAACTAATTGAATTAAAGATAAATCTATTACTATGGTCTTCACCTTTCATAAGCTTCTATTATTGGCAATACATAAAATAATATAATAACAATGCTTCTTTAACATAAAATAAAAAATGATAAACCAACCATAAAGATCAAGAATTTCATGATCTTCATGTTTTTTGAACTTTTCTTGTTTATGAGGAAAAGCCAAAATTTATGATAATACTTTCAATTAAAGGTGCACTTTGAATGAATGATATCACGTTTTTAGGCTTCATATGTTGAAGTTATATCTAATGCTACATATGGAGGGATTCTTGACTAATAGTAAAGCAATGATGATGAAATGAACACCAAATGGTGTCACGGTAATTAAGGAGATTGCAAGGCATTGGCGACAAAGCTGTATAGGTGGGGAAAGGGTCCAAAACAACAATAGTGTTGTGATAAAGGCCAGTGGGAATGATAGATCTAGATTTGGACAAGAATGAAGAGTTTGGGAAGCAAATTTGTTTAATTAAATTTAAAATTCTAAATTAATGAAGCTTTTGTAAAACAATGGGATCTAATTTGAATTTGGAATGTAAAATGATAGAAAAGCTTTGAATTCATACCCTAATTATGAACAAAAAAACTTAGATTACCAAGGAGTCTATAGATAGAGTCCTAAGAGTTAAAATTAGGAACACTTGACTGTAGCACATGCCATGGAATATGACATAAAAGGAAGGCTTGTAATGCTATGCTTGTAGGCTAAGTTTCTGTTGTATATACTTGTCACTCTTTAAAATTTTGGTTTATTTAGTTATTTAGTTTTTACAGTGTAATATATCACTATAATAGTTGATTACTTTTATGTAATAGCCATTATCCTGATATTATAGCTGACTTACTCAAAGTTACAATTTATTATTGGTTCTATAATTTACATGTTAAATCTGCAAAATGAAACAAAATAAGTCTTCATCGTTTTGAAACCTTTTGCCAACATTTACAATTAAAAGTTACTAATACATCTAAATTTTGGTAGATGATAGCCTCCAGTAAAGAATAATAGTTATACCTAGTCTTTGAATTTTAATGGGTTGCCTTAGGGGTAAAAGTGTCTTTTGCATGGAGTGGCATATTTGTAATTTCTTGTTTTGTGGCATTCTTGTTGTTTGGGTGTTACTTTAGGGGCAAATGTCACTCATTGCATTTTTTTAGTTTGAGAGAAGTGATGAGGGTAAGTGAGTCTTTTACTATTACAATTTTGTTTTTTAGGAGAGATCATCTCTTCTTCCTCTCCTTTTTCATCTGACTCTTGCCTCGAACCTTTCATCCTTTTCTCTCTAATTATTCCCCCATCCTTAAAGCATACTAATCCTTGGTGTATTTGAAGAGGTAAATCATCTACTACTTTGGATTTCTTGTTTCCTTGCTTGAGATTTGTTTGGGTTTTACTAGGTTTTTCCTCCTCCTTACTCTGGAGTTATTTTCAAGCCCTTGGAAAGTTCTATGCCATTTTTTCCTCTTGTTTGAGTAATTCTTGTGTAGAATGAGAGCTTTGTAGCTTTGATTTATAGTCTTTCTATCTTTTGCAGCTTTAATTGGGATTTCCTTTATGTTAGGGTTCAATGTGTGATTCATAACACTTTTAGATATTCTACTTGTTCTTCTTTGTGAATGAGAGATTTTGTGATTTTAAATGTGTTTCAAAACTTTTTTTTGCAAGATTGGTAGGTTTTGTGCTTGAATGGGAGCTTAAACAATGAAATTGGGGTGCTTGGGCACTTAGAGCTCGCATGGGATCGCCTGGGGACTATACGAGCAGCATGCAGACACATGCAGCCCGCATGGTATTGAATTTCTACTGTAGCACCATGCATTTCACCCTTTTTCTTCGATTTCTTGATTTCTTTCGCTTACTAATCTTAGATAGAGTCTGCTTCCTCCATTTTTTTTTATTGTTTTGAGCTTTAGAATCATGTCAAACTAATCCCCTTAATCATTCTTTAATGCATGGCATCTATTCCCGGGGTTTTGCATGTGGCATGCTTTTCATTGTTTTGTAGTAACTTCATATGATTCTTAATGTTGTTTTAGGTGGTGGTTTATCCGTCAAAAGGAAGGAATTGGCTGAGGAGTGATTGTGCTTTGATCGGGGTCTTTCACGTTTGTGAGTGGATGTTGATATAAAGACATAGTCTTATTAGAGGGTTTTATGCCATTAAATGAGACTTATTTTATTCTTCTTCTTTTATATTCTCCTATATCCTCTTATTCATTATTCTCAAATTGATGCCCTAATTATTATCCTTTGATGTGTTATAAGAAATTTGAGTGCATATTTCATATGTTACTTATGTATGTACTGATATGGTCATTTTCAAGCATTAAATACATAGTTAGCATATGTGTTGATATTAAACATGGTACATTCTTGTTTTATAGCTTCAATTTGCATATTTTCTCGTATAATGAATACCTTTAGAAAACGGGGTTTACTATTATGCTATGGTTTGGATTTATTCAATGGATTCTTGAAATGTTTTACTATTGGTGAATGCGGGTACTAGCTGATCACTGCAATGGTGGTCCCCATGGTTCGGCCTGTAAAGAGGCAACGTGGATGATCAATTGTTTATTCCATTTCTGGAGGCACGTAGAGAGTCTGAGAAGATAGTGGGAGGTCTCACACTAAATTTTGAGACAGCATGGACACCACATAGGGCTCTCAGAGGCCAAAGCCAAGGAGGATAATTATTTTGTTACAGTAAAGAAACAACATTTGCGGTTCCTAACCTAGCCGCAGCCACGACTAAGCGGGGAGTTCTTTTAAGCTAGCCCAGTAAATATTTCATATAAACTCTATATTTATTTTAAACTCTGAAATGTGTTTATTTTGGGCATCCAATTCTAGACATTGATTTTATCCATTTGATCTCACTTTTCTCATTATAAGTTTTTATATATATTTGAGCATGTGATTTGCTTATTTCTACTGGAAGGGTTATGATATTCTCTAATTAGGCTATGTTTTTCACTCACTAAGTAGCTGAGTAACTGACCACTTTTCCTATTCTCCCTTTTCTCAAGTTGTTGTGGGTGAGCTCGCGATAGAGTGTTGTGCTGGGAGTCTCTCTATCTCTTGTTTCTTGTTTAGTTTCTTGTAAGTTGCATTTGTAAGTATTGAGTATGTATAAGGATGGATCTGCTAGTTGGTCACCTACAAAGCCGGTCTTAGAGAATGTAAGGCCCTAGGAAAAATCATAATAAATGTTTTTTCAATTATTTTATCTAATAATAAATTATATAATAAAATATATTATCATATATCAATTAAATAAATTAAAAAAATTTAATTTTAGAGTTCACAAAAATAATTAAAAATTTTTAAATTATAATTATATGGATAAAATATAAATAAAAAGTCTAAATATAAATTAAAAAAACATGAATTGAGAGGCCCTATTATAAGTGTCATAATTTAAAAAATTAAAAATTTCAGCATAATTATATGGATATGATTATAGGATGATAATAAATATATTTTTAAAATATATTTTTTTTTTAAAAAAAAAACAAGAATTGTGAGAGCAAGGAAAATTGCAGGGCCCTATTATAAGCCAAATTTGTTGCGCATTGATATAATAATAAATTAAGTGTGTAATACTTTAAAAAAATTTAAAATTTTCAAGATAATGATATGGATCGGATTATAGGATGATAGTAAATAAAAATTTAAATATAATTTTTTTAAAAAAATATAAATTGTGAGGCCCTATTATAAAGCCAAATTTGTTACATATTTTAAAATTGAAATAAAAAAAGTTAAATTCTTCTAAATGATAATTATATGGATATAATAATACAAAATGAAAATGTAAAATATAATTTTTTTAAAATATATATATATATATATGAATTAGGGTCCCTAGGCATTGGCCTTGTCGCCTATGCCTAGGGCCAGCCCTGACCACCTATAACTCTCTATCAATATTTTGTATTTGGACCAGTTCTATTGTTATCTTTATAGTCGGTTATAAAATGTTTCCCTTAGTAATGTAATTGCTGTTGTTGAAGGAACTTGATGGATTTCACAATGGAAATAATCCCTATGGAAAGCAAGGATCTTTTTTATTGGAAATTATTTGAAAATAAATAATACATTGCCGAAGCATACTTGCACTTGAATCCATTGATGATGATGATGATTGGGTCTTGTGATTCTTCAAATTGATCACATGTAGAGAAAGAAGATGGGAACCCTAATTTTGAATCTCAGATTGTTGCATGCTCAGTTAGAGACCACACCCTATTTATAAGAAATATTTATGGCTAATTATAAGTCTGCCCATCATAGACTTGATGGTTTTACCCCTAGAAATTCTACACATCATATTTTTATTATGTAAATCCACACATCTAATTTAAATAATTAGGACCCTACAAGACTTTATTTAGATCACAACAATTGGGCCCATTTAAAATTAAATATGATAAGATATACACAATTATAAATGTTATTATTGTGTGTCTACACAACTTGTGCACATATATCTTTAGATACCTACATGATGTGTGGTCCAAAACCCAACAATCTCCCACTTGGACCATACAATCATGCATCTTCAGGAATTAAAAAATTGTGTATAAATTACCATCAACAACCAAAATGTGATCACAACTGAAAAATTACCTAAATCAATCTCGTCCATAAGCCTAATCTATACAGGGAAAAAAGGGGCAGTCGTCACCAGTACAATGCAACTAAACCCACAATGATCACATATATCGACTTAACTAACGACATAGATTAAGTGTGGATATGTAGCAGGGAAATTACAAGCCAATGTGATATACACTTGTCTATTTTCAACTGGTCCAACTTTAAAAACTTTCTAAGATCATAGTTTAGAGTAAAATAATGAATAAACTAGAAGTTTCATAATTGTTTTTTTGAAATGTCATGACATTATACAAATATTAATTTAACTAAATATAAATTCCCACCAATCAACACATCTCTACTAATACCGACCATATAAGCAACATGCTTGTTAAAAACTATAGGGGCTAATGCAAGTGGATCAACAACAATGGAGTTTATCCCTATAAGCTTAATATTCACATAACCACCATAAACTCTCTCTTCTTCTAAGAGCTTGAAGATACAAAATTAGCACTTTCAACCTTACGTTGTTTTATCCAATCTTTCTCTTGTGCTAAATGTGAGATGAGTTTATTTATTATCCATTTTTCCTACTGATAGTTATAATTCACTTCAAACTAACTGAATTTAGGAGGGAGGAAAATCAACACTAGATGCATGATACGCCCCTTGCGTATCTGCAAGGATCGTACAAGTAGTAAAGTGTACCCAATAGGATTGGGTAGTCGAATCCACAGGGACTGGTATAACTCTCAATACTCGCTCATTTTCCAATATCTAGACCGGTTCAAAAATTAGGGTTAAATTAATTAATCTACTATAGAATAGAAGAATAGAGAAGAAAGATGAGATGGGGTTTGGGTTGAGGAGATAGCAGTGGAAAGGACCGTGCCCCGGATTTATCCCCTTAACAAATACAATGACTAGGCAATGATTTAAGAGTTTCTTCTTAGACCGTGGTGAACACTACCGAGAATTTGGTAACGTACATCCTTGCCCAAGGCATGGAGCGGACTCACCCCTTTCTTGATGTGTGCCCTAGCTAGACAAGTAGAGATCACCCTCACCCTCTAGACAACAAATCGATCTAAGGTTAAATAGCAACTTAAAATGCAATGGTAACCAACAAGGAAAATAGCAACAAAAATTCAAGCATAAGTGGCTAATTGGCAAGTCCCTCATTAAGCTAGCAATATACAAGCATCGTGGCAAGAAACACAAAGAACGATAAGCAATATGAACAACAAGAAGACCACAAGAAAACTCAAGAGTCAATATCACTAAAATCAAAGCATTAGAAGTTGAGGTTCATAATCCTGGGCATCGAAAGATGGTTAGCCCCTCATTGTCTTACAAACAATCATAGTAAAGCAACAAGAGAAATAAAAATTATCCATTAAACTCCCTTCTTACTTCATAATCACGTCGGAGAAGAATTGACAATAGTTGCCACCGACGATCCTCCTTTTCCATGCTTGTCTCCTGTCCAGATCTAGCCCTGAACGGTGCCGACTGCTGCCCTAACCCATGCCTCCAAAAAGAGAGAAGAAGATCCCTTCGAAATCTAACTTTAAGGCTTAAATAATCCTTTCAAAATGTAAGCATGCCCGTGCTGACGAGCGTGGTAATAACCGTGCTTGGATCCATATTCTATGAGTTGATTTCGATGCAAAACTAGTAAATCGCACCAGCGTAAGCACGCCTGTGCTTATTGTCCTTACTTGGAGAGCACGCTCGTGCAAGTAGCACAGTTAACCTTGTTGTTCTTCTCATGAAACTTCCAATAAATGCACGGGAGTATGCACTCCCGTGCTTACCGGTCGTGCTCCTTCAGCATAATGGTGCTAGAGATAGCAAAACTATGCTTCTCAGTTCTGTGCAGACTCCAGTAATATGTACGGGGGTTCAACATGCTCGTGCTTCCTACCGTGCTTCCAAGCACACCCGTGTTGGGGATCCTGCTTATCTTGAAACTTGTATTACAATACTGGTTTGCATCAAAATTCTTTTCTTTTCATTTGTTTTGGTCCAGAACCCAATTATCTACACAATTTATCAAACATACCTCAAGTAGTATCATTTTATAACAAAATCATGCTAAAAGGACAATAAAACACATAATAAGGGTATATAAAATATCTATATAAAATGCACTAATCAATGCACTAAAAAATCTTCTGGCATCTCAATTTTCAAACCTTTGATTTCCCAGCTAAATGACACATATCAAGGACATACTCCCATATATTTTGGTCATCCTTCTACCTCATAGAGACTAGTTACCTTAGGGTAGGACTAGGCTTTGCCTTATCATTTCTTACTAAACATTCTTTCAAGGTGTCAATGAATTGTTTAATATCCTTTTCATCAAATGTAGTGTCTAGAAAAGCCTCTGGGATTATACTCTTTATGATTATTAGACCTATACGGTTAAACCGCTCCCACCTCTCAAAACCTCTCTTGTCATGAATGGAGCTTTGATCTGTTAGAGGTACAGGACATGGTTTTCTTAACGCATAGTCTAGATCCATACATCCCAAAACGAGTGTTACCTTATTTTTCCAAGTCTTGAAATTTGTGCCATTCTACGGGTTTATCTTTTGACATTGGTTGTTGAATTTATATGATTTATTTGTTTTCCTCATTGCAATCCAATTTATTTGAATCTAATTACATGTTTGAATGCTTGGTTTCTATTGTGGAGAATGCCCTCGTTATCATACTTGAAGTGTTTTGTGATGAGAAGAAATTCCTACCTAGCATAGACATACCAAGATTAGAGGGAATATTGAGTAAGCATAGACATAGGGTACTTTAGACACCCATCTCCCTCATTTCCCCTAAGTGAGTTAATGAGTAATCTCGATGCTCTTTGCAATCATATGGATTATATTTTAGGAGAAATTGTATCTCTACTCTGAATTCAGATTAGGGGTAATCTCTTCTCATAAGAAAGATCATCTACTTAAGAGATTCTCATTAGCCCATAGTGAGGTTTCATAAAGTGTAATGTGATTATGTGAATGATTGTATCAGCTCCGCACTGATTCACTTACTCTTCACCAGCCACCGAGGGGTTTAGTATGATTCAGGAAACCTCTCAGTTCAAATAGAATTATATACCTAGACAACTTTTTTTCCTGCATTTTATCAAACTCTAGAGGGATGCTATGCTCGGACATCATTTTCGATTCTGATCTCCCTCTTGTTTTATTTCATACTTCTTGCTTTTACTTTCTTTTATTCACAAACATCACTTGATTGATTAGGCTAATTTTCGTGATTAGGGTCACTACTAGAATTCTCAATCTTTCCTGTGGAGCGACATCTTGCTTTCATGTACACTTTATTACATGATCCGCACGTACACTTGTGTCAATATCAATATACACAATTATAAATGTTATTTGTGTACGTCTAAACAACTTGTGCACATATATCTTTAGATCCCTACATGATGCGTGGTCCAAAACCCAACAGTTCTCTATTTTTCTTACGTTCATTGGTTGTGATACCAGGTTTCTCATACCTTACGATGGCATGAGGGTTAGGTATCACCCATTCCTCTTGGGTTATTGCTGCGGTTGTTACTAGCTTGACTGTGAGTCGGATTGTGATAATAATAGTAATACATCTTTCTTGGTTTGTGGAGGATTAGAATGGTGCAATGGTCCTTTCATGTCAATAACATGATGACCAAGTTAGACACTTGACTTTGAGGGATGACAATGGGTAGGGTATGCCAAAACATTTACCCGTACCTGTAACCCCCACTCTATGCTCGTACCCTTACCCATACCCTCTAGGAAAAAAATTATACCCTTACCCTTACTTGTAGGGTATGGGTATACCCGCAGGGTACTCGCTTACCTGTTGTTCAAATTGTTGAATTAAATTTAAATAATAATAATAATAATAAATTTATAATCCATTACAATACAATATGTTTAAACACATGTCATTTTCTATAAATGCTAATAATCAATATAATTTTTTTAAAAAAATTATCTTAATACATAATTGTTTATCTTAAATTATATAATTACATAAAAATTATATGTAACAAATTGATTTATATAAAATCACATTTTGATTGATTATCATTGGCATCTAGTTAGGACTTAGAGGTAACTCTACCTCTTTTTTTTTATGTTTAACTATCTTCATTTTTGTTTTAAATTATTTCATATATCTACCATTTATATTTTATATAGTTTCAAATTTCATAAATATTATGACATTATTTATTTTTATATTTTTTTATAATCTTTAATTTTTATTAATTTAATTATAATTCTTAATATGAAATCCAAAATTCAATTTTGATAATCTTATGCTCTATCAAATATAAATATAAAATTTAAAAATATTCAAAATAATATATTAAGAAAAACATTAAAGTATTATTTTTAAATTAATCACCATGAAAATGGATCTTGGGTTAATTGTGGGTAAATATTTAGCTTAATATATATATATATATATATATGAGGGTGAGGGTAAGGGTATGGGAACGGGTTTTACCAAGTATATATATATATATATGAGGGTACGGGTATAGGAATAGGTTTTACCCGGACCCTTTTCAACAGGTAAGGGTATGGGTAGGGTAGGAGCATTCCCTTACCAACCCGTACCTGCTCAAAAAAATAACGGTTTATGCACTTACTCGTACCCGTACCCGATTAAAGAGGGTAATGATAAGTGCTAGTTTGATGAATATTTGCTCACATCTTTTATGCACTTTCAGCATGATTATATTCAGATATTTCCATTAATAGCATGTGTTTTGTGTTCTTTGGTGCAATTAGGACATGTGAAGGGAAATGATGAGAAAGAAGCAAGGAAAGGGTTGTATAGAATTTTCTAAGATGATTTCGCAAGCTTCAAGGGTGAACACCAAAGTTGGATCATCTACAAGTGGATATGGTAACTCCTGAAGATTTTAGAAGCCAATTAACATGTCAAGAGGGCGCGGAGGATGTCATGTGTGCTTGTACCAGCTTGGGTGCATTTTCAAGAATTATCTCAGCCGTTTGGATTGACATAATCCCACACACCCTTCCACACGGCCGTGTGGCCTCCAACAAGAAATTGTTGAGTACTGTAGCAAAAGTAATGTAGCTGATTTACTGTAGCAACCCGAGAGAACTTCACACACCCTCTACACGGGCTTGGCGAGGCCATGTGGATCCCTAATTTTCAGATATAAAGGCCGCTCAATCAAGTGTTTTCACATCTTTTTCCACAAGTTTTGAGGTGAAGTTGGCTAGCGTTTTAGAGAGGAGATCTTTGTACTCAAGGGAGCTCTTCTTCATGAGTTTTCACAGATTCCAACATCGTTATAACCATAAGGGGAGCCACCGACGACATTGATTCAGAGGAGTGTGCCCTAGATTCATTGGAGGAACTCTTGTAGAAGATAAAGAACACCTTTAAGACCATCAACATGATCTAAAGTTGGTTTTCTTTATGGTTTCCATGTGTTTTTCATTCATTGATTGATTGTATATTGTATTGCTCCATGGAGAGCTAAACCTTAGTGGATACTTGGACATGTAAACCATATGTTTTTATTGTTTTATTGACTTTTATTGTGTTTCTTTTAATTGAGTATTCATTTGAGTTTCAATCTTGTGTGCTTTATGATTACTCTCCCTTAGAGTGACACTAGGGTTGAGAGCTACACCTAATCATCTTAGTGACGAGTGACCATCACCGCTAGGAATAGATTTACCAAGATTGAAGAGGGTTGAGAGGGTGAGTTGAGAGGTAGTGAAGCACCCCCTTTTCCCTCAGGTTTGATTTACTCTACCTCCTTGTTCCAAAAGCTCTTAGCAATCATATGTGGTGTGTGGTGTGTGGTATCGAGAGTATCCTCTCCGTCGGGACATCGTATAGGATTAGGGATCTTTCTCCTGGATTAAGGGATTTGATCTACTTTTAGGAATAGGGGTTATCATTTGGAATCTTTAGAACTCCAAGCAGTCATATGTGGTGTGAGGCATCGAGAGCTTTCTTTCTACCGGGACCTCATAGGAGGCTAGTTACCGATTAATCTTATGTTTACTACTGGTGTGCTTTTGGATTTTCACAACTCAATTAATCAAAATTAGGGAAGCATAATTTTAGTCTTGCACTTAACTTAAGAATACTAGGGGGAGCATTGTCCTGGTATCCCATCTATCTTGACTGATCCTCTATATTTCTCTATTTGCCTGCTTCTCTTTCCTTGTTTACTTGTTTGTGAAATTAATCACTTCCATACTCATATTATTGATTAGGCTAGATAGTGAGGATACATTTATTACTAGTACTCCCACGCACTTGCGGGCACAAGCAAGGGGTGTGTTAGGTAATACCCTCTTTAACTGGGTACGGATACAGATATACCCATCGGATAGGGTACAGATTATCATCTCTACTTGACTTAGTCTAAGTTACAATTTATTATTAGTTTTATTGTTTACCACGTTAAGCCTGCAAACACTAAAAAACATATAGTGACACTTCTCTATAGTAACAGTTAAATTTTGTAGCTATAGATGGGTTTTACTAACAATATTTTAAAACTGTCACAATATATAAGGTATTTATTGACATAGTTTTGTTCTGTAGTGAAGATAGACTTTTATCTATAGTGACAGTCAAATCTATAGTTATAAACTATCTATACCAACGGAACATTCAATTTGTCAGAATAAATATGACATTTACTAACGGATATTGTTCCATTGGTATAACTACTACTCCATACTTATCTATAGCAATGGTCAAATGTAGTAGCTATAGATTATCTATACCAATGAATCTTTAAAAGTGATAGAATAGATCAGACATTATGTGACGGATATCGTTCTGTTGGTAGAACTATATATTTTAAATTTTATCTAATTTTTATATTTATGTTTAGTGGAGCATGACTTAATTATAATAATATTATTAGAATTGAATTTGAGATTTATATTAAGAACAAAAATTAAATTAAAAAATTAAACATTATAAAACACATATAAAAAATAATTTCATGATAATTGACTCTATAAATTATATGCATATCCATGAAAATATCAACCTAATGAACATCGATTGGATATATAAATTAATCAATTACTTTGAAAATTTATGAAAATTACTTAACTTATTATTTTATATAAATTAATTTGTAACCTTTACTTTTTTATTTGATTAAGATAAACAATTATTGATATAAATATTTAAAAGATTAACATTCATTACTGCAACCACTAAAAAAATATTTTATTTTTTGGTAAATAAATATTTGATTTTAATTATTTTTAAAATTACTTTTAACATTGGATTATAATATATTTTATTTATCTATTTTGAAAAAAAAGCATGTTATTTAAAGATAATGTTTATTATATAAATTAATGAAATTATAAGTATTTTATATAAAAATAGAAAATTAATTTTTATGGTAGATTAAATTGGTTTATTGTTAGTTTTATAATATTTAAATTTAAATAATAAATATTTAATGAATAATTGGTTTACTTGCTCTTCTATAATAACAAATAATGTTCATTATATAAATTAATGAAATTATAAGATTAATTTGTTAGTGTTGATTTCCTTTGGAGATCGTGATGTCGCTAGCAATCCTTCTTAGCAATATTTATTATAAATAAAATTAATAAGATTAACCATCAAAACAAAATATCTATATGAACACAAAAGAACTTAGTATCTTAAAACTAGTAGATTATATAGAAACAACTAATAATAAAATAGAACAACAATTTAAAATTTTAGAAGAAATTAGAATGCATTTAATAGAAAGAAATGCATCAGCAACTAGTGTATTAAAGCAAAACCATCAAAAATATCTTAGCAATATTGAATAAATTAGATTATATCAAAACTGGATTAGAAAATTAGATTACAAGGCAAGTAACTCTAAAACTTTAGAAGTTATTAATAAAGAACTTAGTCATCTAAAAACTATGGTAGAAAAATTAACAAAATACAAGTAGAATTAACTAAACATATAAAAAAGATAATAGGAGAATAATTATGCCATATAAATAGATATTATGGCTAAAGCCCAAATAGTAACAACTGAAGTGGATATGACAAATAATTTTGAAATAACTTATATGATCCCAGGATTTTTAGTAACAATAGATACTTTATATGGAAATATTAAATTAGTAGTAAAATCTAAAGGATATAATATGACTAATACAAAACCTAATATATTACTTACAAAGATTTTATTGGCAAATATAAAATAATAGTGAAATCAAATATACAATTAGTAATGATAAAATAATGAAAATTTTAGGATCACAAGGAATTAAAGCATATCCAGCTAAAATGTATAGTTCAGAAAGTTTAGCAGGGACAGAATGGAAATTAACTAATATCTCAACACATGCAATAGCAAAACAATCAGATATAAAATATTATGAATATGAAGATGGATCGGTTAGTTTTAAAACACAAACTTATAATAAAAATGTTAAAATTGAAGAAGTCATTGAATAAGAAGATCAACTAAATCTTGACCAATGGAAAAGTTGATAGAACAGTTTTATCCTAATTATGACTAGAAAGAAGATTTCTTAGAAATGCCAACCGATATAGATGATGTACATTTTTAATAGAATGTAGATATGAATATAATGAAAATCCTAAAAAAATAAAAATAGAAGAATATCTGTTAACAGGAGAAGAAGAAATTGCTAGACAATTAGAAGACATAAATATTGATGAATTAATAAAAAAATTCGGGAGATAGTAGATAATTATGACGATATACACATGAATGTGCAAAGTGTAGGAAGTAATAATCAAGCAAGTTTTCGTAATAACCAATCAAGCACTAGTTTATCTAGCCCAGTAAGGCTAACAACTACTAAAGGTGGCTCAAGAACAACACAACCTCTTAGGCAATAGAGTACTTATGAGTTTTATAATTATCCCAAACAATCCTAAAGAACTTTTAGCAGAAAAGGAAGGCCAAACCCCTTAGAAGTAATAAGAACTATGCCACAACAAAATTATCATGGTAGTATGTTAGTAGTAAGGCAAGTACATCCTCAAAAATGGGCTGAGTTATTAGATAGATGGGAATCTGATGCTATTAATGCCTTAGTAAAAATAGTAAATTTTATAGAAAATTTATTAGGAACAACTGCTAGAAATATGATGAATAGTTGGAAAATAAACTTCCCAAATGATTATCAACATCTAATAGACATGGCAGATAATCCATATAATATTACAACTCATGTTAGACAAATTATATTAGGAACAAATCCCTCTAGAGGAGAAACATTATTACAAGACATAGCTGCAAGAGATTTAGAAAGATTACATTTAAATAGTTTTAATGATATAATAAAATTTAGCCAAAGATATATAACTTTAGCTGCAAATACAGGAAGAGCATTTTCAAGACCAGAATTAACTAAAATATGGTTTAGTAAGTTATTAAAACCATTAGGAGATTTAATCTATAAAGCATGGAGAGACCAAAGTAATGAGAATGTCAAAGGAATAGGACCAACTATGTTATTTACCTTTAGTTATCTATAAGAAAAATGTTTAGAAAATGAGGCAAATAGACAAATAGCAAGTTATCAGTTACTGTAATAAAATATATGTTCCAAATGTACATAGAGAAACAAAACCTATGAAAAGACTAAAATGCAGCACATATTATAAAAAAGGATGACCTAGGGAAAATAATGTAAAGAAATTTAAGATTCATAAACCACCAATAAAATGTAAGTGTTTTATATGTGGAGAAATAGGACATTATGCAAGACATTGTACTAAAGACAGAGTTAAAAAAGAAAGGCTAAATATGTATCAACAGTTAGAATTACCAGAAGAAGTAGACATAGTAAGTGTAGCAAGCAATGACACTGCTAAAGATAGTGACATATGTAGCATATATAATAAACTTTTGCTAAGATGAACTTTTGCTAAGATGCAATAATAAACTTTTTTTTTTACTCAAAGAACAACTATAGGTTGATGGAAGCTTTCAAAGTTTTATGATAACGATCTCTCTTTCTTCTCCAATATAGTTTTGATATCAAGTTTTAAGATTATTTCCAATTACACAAGAAAAGAACACTCACTTACTTTTTTTTAGCCTTTACTTCAATAAATCTTAATTCCCATTATCTCGATATAAGATCAGCAGTGTTTCAGCTATTTTAGGGACCAAGCATCACAGAAATTTGTCTCCATTATCTTGATATAAGAACAGCAGTATTTCAGCTGTCTTAGGAACCAAGCATCATAAAGATTCACTCTGAAGATAACAAAACTAGCAAATGATTTTTCTCTCTTACTTTTGGTCACCGGTAGAGCTGTCAAAATGGGCCTAGCCCATCGTGTCGGCCCGCCCTGCCAACAAAAAATGGCGGGTTGGGTTGGCCTTTTGTAGGCTCGTTTGGAAGCGGGTCAAAACAGGCCAACCCGTTTGGGTTAGGGTCCTGGGCGGGCTAGCCCGCCCCTTTAATTTATTAAAAAAAATTAAAAAGCTTTAATGAATTGAAATTCAGCCCCTTTTTCTCATGATCTCTCTCACCCTAATTGATCTGATTTGCCCTTCAGTGCCTAAGCCTTCAACCACCTACCAATAGCAAGGTCCTGAGGTCCAGCATCTCTGCTCTTCATTGCCATCGCCATCACCAAAATCGTCTCCCTTCATTCCCACTGCCAAGCTGCCACCCAATCAACCGACTCCCTGTGAAGAGCTCTCCATTCAAAGTCCGAACCCAGTCCACCCTTCCTCTCTCTCTATCACACTCTCTCTTTAGTCATTGGCTCTCTATTCTGAGTATTCTCTAACGAATCTCTTTCTCACAGAGTCAAGCACAATCATAGGAGGAGATCAAAGAAACTACTAAAATCTGTCTCTATTCTGAGGTACTTCCTTCTCCAAGCATGACTGTCTATGTTGTTCTGAATGTGCTGGAGATTGACATTATTAGACACTATGACTGATTAATTAGTGGATGATGCTAATTATGGTGTGCAGTGAAATAAGATGCATTGTTTTAAGCTTTAAATCAAGTTAGTATCATAAACAATTATTATATGTTTGTTAATTAAGGAGTTAATGATTCCATTGACATTAATTAACAAAGTTTTCAATTGGTGAAACCAAGGAATGACCACAGCCTTAGACACTATGGCTGATTAATTATATTTAATGTAAATTACAAAAAAAATTTCATTAATCAAGATTGCTTTGGATGGCATAGGCTTGCTTACTAAATTGTTTGAGCTGCCAAACCATTTTAAGTCTTTTTGAGTGGTTTATGATGAGTTTGTTTTTAGTCTAAGATGGTTGTAAATCTTGTTGAGGATATGAATATTATTATTGTTGTTGAGGATAAGATGGTTGTATATCTTGTTGGATTATATTTTTTTTTAATCATTTATCCATTAATTTCCGAGAAGTCATTGGTTTTCAACTAATATGAAATGAAAACCTGTCATTAAGGGTATGTTTTATACAAAAATATAAAATTTTTAAATCACTTGTTTAATGAACGAAATCTTTATCTGTTGGTTATTAGTTATATCAACTTTTGGTGTTTATGAGTTAGGTTTTTGACATAATACACACATAGATGAAAAATACTTTTATTTTGTGAGTACTTATTCATAAGCAAATTTGAATTTTATAAGGGTTTATACATAAATAAATATGCATTTTTCATATGAGTATATAAAAAGACAAATTTTCAAACAAGAAATCATGGTTTGACAGGTAATTGAAAAATAATCTATATAAAACAGTAATTTTTTTTCTAAATATATCATGCTTTAGTTTTAACTTTTCTTGATTTTATTTTACATTTTTTTCCTTTTCAATTCTTTTTTGTCTGAATATATATTATTTATTACAAATAAAAAAAATCTTGAAATTAAAAAGAACAAAGCCAGAACCCATCAATAAGGCTATCCACCCAAAGTAAAAATTCAAAGTTAATAATAAACTAATTGATTGATAGAAAATGGGAAGGGAAAAGTAAAAAAAAAGCCATTAATGAATGGCAATGGCTCCGGTCAGGCCACATATCTATGGATCATGATTCATTTTGTGGAGAAGTACTCAATGGCTTCTTAGAAACCTTCTCTCCATCATCATACACCACCATCATCTCCATGTATGCTTGTCCTAATTCTTTTCCATTTAATTAGTTTCACTAAGCAATGCATTTATACATTGTTTTGTTTACTTATCATCAGTAGTTGTGACTATTTCACATGTATGTAGTACACAAACCCTTGACCCTATGAAAAACCAAAAAACTCACACACACACACACACACACACTAAGGTTACAATAAGAAAAACTCAATATGAAGATTCAAAGCAAGCAAGAACTGAACTTAATAATATCATGTGTCATTACTTAACAATCATTACCCCAAAGATTCAAAGCCACCATTATCTCTTTTTATTACCCCCAAAAAAGTCATGTGTCATTAGTTAACAATCATAAGAAGATTGGACCACTGTACATAACAATATTATTTTTTAATAAATACTTAATAATATCATATTTTTATCATTTCTTATCATTGTCGAATATTTGATTATTATATCATATTTTTTTAATCACTATCTTATATTTTTCATATATATTTGCAGGATAAATTAAAATCATGGAGTCCGCCTCTTTGAATCAAAGTGTGAACTTAAATGAAGAAGACTTGGAAAGCACTAAATCGGGAAAGGAGACAAGTAAAAAGGCGAAAGAATTTTCTGATGTTTGGAATTTTTTTTATAAAAAAAGGGGTGGATCAAGATGGCATACAAATAGTAGAATGTAAGGGATGCAAGAAAGAATACAAATGTGGGGGTAGGTATGGGACTTCTTCATTGAGGCGCCACAAGGATAACTGCAAAATGATTAAATTCAATGATGTAGGACAAATGTTTTTTTATCATGAAGGGAAGATAAGGTCAGATAAAGTAGATCAAAAAATTGCACGTGACTTGTTAGCTACTGCAGTTATAAAACATGATTTGCCATTTTCATTTGTTGAATACGATGGCATTAGAGCTTGGATAAAATATGTAAATCCCGATGGCATTTGCATTTCAAGAAATACTCTTGTTTCTGATATTACAAGAATATATATGAGGGAGAAAGGGAAACTTAAGCACATTTTGGGTAATATTCAGAATAGAATTTGTTTAACTTCAGATGTGTGGACTGCATGCACTAGTGAGGGCTACATTTGCTTAACAGGGCATTTTGTTGATGAAAATTGGAAATTGAACAGTAAAATTCTTAACTTTGCTAAATTACCTCCTCCACACTCTGGAGTTGAATTAGCTGCGAAGTTATTTTCATTTTTGAAAGAATGGGGAATTGAGAAAAAAAGTGTTTTCTTTGATATTAGATAATGCATCTAGTAATGACAATATGCAAGATATTTTGAAAGAGCAACTATCTTTGCATGATGGTTTGTTATGTGGTGGCGAATTTTTCCATATTCGTTGTTCTGCTCACATTTTGAATCTCATTGTGCAAGAAGGTTTGAAAATAGCTCATGATGCTTTGCATAAAATCAGAGAATCTGTCAAATATGTGAAGGGTTCAGAAAGTAGAATGAAAAAATTTGAAGAATGTGTGAGCGCAGTTGGCAACATCGACACCAGTATTGGCTTGCGATTAGATGTATCTACCCGTTGGAATTCGACATATTTGATGTTGGATAGTGTCATTAAATATAAAAGGGCGTTTGCTTCTCTTCAATTGAATGATAGAAATTATAAGTATTGCCCTTCAAATGAAGAATGGAAAAGAGGAGAGAAAATATATGAGTTCTTGGAGCCTTTTTATGACACTACCAACTTGATATCGGGATCTTCTTATCCTACATCAAATTTGTATTTTATGCAAGTTTGGAAGATTGAAGCTTTATTAAAGGAAAGCTTGACAACTGAAGATGTGGTGATTAGTGATATGTGTAGAAGGATGAAGGAAAAATTTGATAAATATTGGAGACAATATAGCATGGTGCTTGCATTTGGGGCTATCCTTGACCCACGAATTAAATTATCAATGTTGGAGTATTTTTATGGGAAGGTTGAGAGTGATTCTACTAAATGCCAAGAGAAGGTGTCACTTGTGAGAAACAAAACTATACACACTTTTTGAGCAATATTCAAATGTTTATAAGTCAAGTCCTTCCCAACCACAATCTTCTTCTATCATTACACCTACATCTACACAAGGTGGTGGTGGAATTAAAAGTAAGGGTAAAAGAATCTTTGATGTAAGTGCTCTATCACTTTCTTTCTTTATATATTTCTCTAATTTGTTTATATTTTTTTTATGATTACATATGCGAATTATTGATTGTAGGAAATTAAAGCATTTGAGAGTCAATCAATTACAAGTGCGGGAAAATCTCAATTGGATCTTTATTTGGAGGAGCCAAAGCTTGAATTTGCATATTATGAAGATTTGAATGTGTTGGAATATTGGAAGAATCATAACCATAGGTTCCCAATTCTTGCATTAACGGCAGGTGATGTCTTAGCTATCCCAATAACAACTGTTGCATCTGAATCGGCCTTTTCTATTGGTGCTCATGTGCTCAACAAATATAGAAATTGTACCCTTCCCGAAAAAGTACAGGCTCTCATTTGCACCAGTAATTGGTTGCATGGTTATAACATTGGTAATTTATAAGTTATTAATTTAAATTATTTATTTAGTTGAAATCGTGAAACATTTGTTTATATTAAATTCATTTTTAACTAGTTTTTATATTTGGGGTTTTTTTGTAGATAATGAAGATGAAGCAAATACTAAATCAACTACATCCGGTGAGGGTTCAAATATTGTTGAAGTTATTGATAAAGATAGAATGGAAGGAGGAAATGGAGAAGAGGAAAATTTGAATGATTTAATTTAATGGTTGATGGATTTTAAGTTTGTAATGAACTCTATTTTGTATGTCTTAAGACTTAAGAGGGAGAGAGACATGAAGAACTATGAAATATTTGTTTGTCTCATGGTTGAAAAACTATTTCATTATTGATGTTAAGATGCTTTTTGTTAGAGTTTTAAATGATGGTTTTGCTTATAAATAGGAAGGAGATGGTTGATTTCCATTATTAATTAGAAATTTGAGTTGGCATGTGTGAAATTGTTGTTGCTTTTAAATTTTTAATGGATGATAAATGAGGATAAATGTTTTATGTGCTTTATGTAGTATCATGGTATTGATATTTCTTTTTGTCTTTAGTTGTTTTAATTCATGTGGGAATTTTTTTGAATGTTGGGTTAATTGATTAACTTGGTTGGATATGTTATTATTTACTTGTTTTATATTTTTATTATCTTAGTTGTGTGATTTATCATAACCTCATATGTAAAGTATTTTTTTAAATATGTCTTTTGTATTATGTTTTGTGTTTTAATAAATATCCTTTGGTTTGGTTTGTTAAAAAAAAATTATTCAACATATAAAATATATAATTTTTAATTGTTTTATATTTTTAGTGGGCCGGCCCGCTCAACCCGCCAACCCAAGGTGGGTTGGGTCGGGTTGGCACTTTGCCAACCCGCCAAATGGCGGGCCAGCCCACCCCACCCCGCCAAATAGCGGGTTTTGGTAGCCCGCGGGCCGGCCCGTCCCCGCCGGCCCGTATTGGCAGGTCTAACCGGGCCTTAACACGGAACCCTGCCCTTCAAGCGGCCACTCACTACCTATACTCAGAGAGAAATAATCAACACTTCATCTTGTCTTAAAAAGAGACATGTTACATAATAAAGCACAAGATATATGAAGCCCTTGCTAAGTGACAATAAAAACATATATTCTTAAAACATGTAAAGAGAAATAAAAAACATCATACTAAAACTACATGGTTTAAGAGAAGAGAATCCCTAGAGGGCTTTTACCCCTCTATATCCTTACCTTTCGGGCTCTGATACCACTGTAGATGGGTTTGGGCTCTCTTACAACTATGGGGTTTTGAGAGTAATCAAAGTGAAGCAAAGAAAGCAAGGACAGAAGGTTGAGGAGTTATGGAGAGGATGATGAACAAGAACACAATAGCCTATATACTCAAATCTTATTTCTTTCATTCATACCTCCAAGGGTTACAAGGGGTCGCCTTCTATAGAAGGAGAGAACACTATGCTACATGTGACAACCTATGTCACAAAGTCATCCTACCTAGTAGTAGGTTTTGACTAATTCCTTATTTTATATTACAATGACTAATTAAACAAAATTTAGTAACCCTAACCTAGATTATAGGGTTTGACACTTAATTAATAACCTCTTAAGAAGGTATGTACTCTCATATATACCTTCATACATACTCACATACATACCTTTATACATACATAGTCTCATACATACCTTTATACATACATATAACTCATACACGTATGTACATACATACCCATAATAATGAAGACATAAAATTAGTTCAGCAAATTAAGCACAAGATAAGTAAGTTGAAACCATTAGAATTACCTCCCCTTGGTAGTTATTTAATTATTGAATCAGATGGATGAATGGGTGGATGGGGAGCTGTATTAAAATATAGACCTACTATATTTTCTAGTATAAAGGAAGAAAAAATAAGTAGATATGATAGTGGTACTTATCAAACAAAAGTAAACGCAATAGATACTGAAATCATAGTATCAATAAAATCAATGGAAAATTTTGTAATTATTTATTTTCGCAGACAAAAAGTTTTACATTAAGAACAAATTGCCAAGCAATAGCAGTATTTTATAATAAAAAATCAAAAAGTAAATTATCAGAAAATATATGGTTAAAATTTATGGATTATATAATAGGTAATTGGTTTCAAGTAACAATAGAACACATAAATCGAAATAATAACTTCTTACCAGATAAATTATCAAGAATAATAAGAGAAACTACTTGATTTGTCCATATGCATTGACAAAAACGGGGATTGCAAAACCAGCAAGTTCCTCTGAGTTTTTGTTACTATTGGAAATGATGAAGCCTTTTCCCTTCAAACCCTTGGCTTGTATCTTTGAATGTTTAGAACAGTGACTGTAAAACTAGCATGATCATTCACATTTCTAAGCATGGGATGATATGAGTTAATACTAACTAATGGTAGCAATTTTGTACTAACTAAATATTGTTTACCTAATAAAATTCTCTTTATTTTTGCAGATGGATAAGAAGAATTTTCCTTTAGAACCTACCTTAAAACTTCATGTTTTCCCCATGGGATCAAACCTTTCGTTTCAATACACCCTTGCCAATCACTAATCACCAACACATCCTCTTGGATAACATTTGGGCCTCTAGAAATAATCCAAAAAGCCTAATACCAATTCTCTATATTCTTAGTACTTATTTCCATAACAGAAATAAATTCCCAAGCTTAAGCTCTTCAAACCCAAATCCACTAACTTCCTCATGAATCACATCTCAAATCCTGAAACCACATACAGTCGAGTACTTCATAGAACAAGAAAGGAAAATCAAATTCCTCGAAATAGAGGTAAAAATCTTCTATGTAAAAGAGGAAAAACTTGAACTTGATTTGGTAGCAAAAATCAGAAAAATAAAAGAGTTAAAAGAGTTTATTGAAAAAATAGAAAAAGAAAAAAAAAAGTTTGAAATATATCCTGAAAAAATAAGTGAAGTGAAAGAAAAAATTTTCAAATTAGTTATGCAGGAAAAACAAGAACAACAGTTAGCTGAACAACAGACAATGCGATAACTTCTCCAAACTGAAGCTTGGATCCCTGAAGGACTAGCCTTAGGAGGACTTGCATTCTGTGAAGCTGGACGTAAGGATGCAGGATTTTTTGTGAACAAGATTTTATGATCATGCAAGGCTTACTAAACCTTGCCTCCTGGAAAAATCAGCGTATTGAAGGAGTCCACTTCAATCTTCTTTACTTAATCGAGAACGATCATGTCACAAGGATCATCATCACCGACCCTTCCTAGGTTAAGGTTCTTAATAAATACTGGCAACTTGTCCATATTCTTCACCAACTCTTTAAATACGATACTTTACCAGACGACTTCCTCAACTTGGAATTTCATACTATTCCACCTGCTTTTGGACCATACCCAGATAATGCATGCCATCACATCAAGATCACTGTCTTCCATCGGCACAAACCCTATTAACTTCCTATGCCATATGATGATATTACTACTATCTTAACTCCTGGTGAACTTCCACAGTAGATCCATTTATGGTGAGCACATATGGTAGCCACTGACTGGAAGCGTACTCATATGCACCTACATTGCCAGCTTATCCTTAAGACACCTATCATGAAGGTCTATACCCCTCCTGACCTTCCTTTTCTTGTGTACTCTCCTTTCCCTAATCTACACATGACCATCGCACCTACTACCCTTCACATGAAGAAGATCAACTCATGGGCCAGAGCCTATTCCTTTGGAGTATTATTTCCTTTTATGTGTTCTATTGTTACTTGAAACGCATTACCTATTATATAATCCATAAATTTTAACTATCTATTTTTTGATAATTTACTTTCTGATTTTTATTATAAAATGCTACTATTGCTTGGCAATATGCTATTAATGTAAAACTGTTTTCTAAGATAATAAATAATTAAAATTTTTCCATTCCTTTTATTGCTGCTATGATTTCAGCATCTATTGCGGTTACTTTTGTTTGATAAGTACCACTATCATATCGAAATGGGTTCAAAATGAAGTCAATGGAGTGGAGGTCACACAAGAGATGGAAACGGCGCATGAAGAAGAACAAGCTCTTTATGAACATAATGAGGATCTTTTTTAGATCTATTTTATGATTTAATTTCATGTAATAGATGTTGATTGTGGAACCAAGTTTGTTCATTTTATTTTGTTGATGTGACTTTGTGGGTATGAATTTAATTTGCGTGTTTGAATTTTATTATATTTTGTTTATATTGGTTAATGCATGTATTTTAAGAGCATATAAAGGTAAACTATTTAATTTACTTTAGCTAAGATTTATTTGAGGCATTTTTTATGAGGAAATGAATTATCATGTTAATTTTTTTATTTCAGATAAATGGGAAAGAGTAAACGGTTAAATATCACTAAGGCAAATCGCATTTCGACTTCTCAACAACAATTTGAATTAGGCTTATTATCTAAACAACAATTTGTGTTTTTAAAAACTAAGATTTCACCAAATGAACCTTGACAACAATCTGAACGACCATCAACTTCTTGTATAAATCCTAACTCATTAGTTAATGTATTTTCATTTACTTATATTTAACTATGACTTAAATTTTTTTGTGTTATTCTTTTATGTAGGTAATGCTAAGTTAAAAAAAGTTTGAGGTCCTACACGTATGGCTGATATTTGTGATTTGAATATTGAAGAACGAGTTGTTGTCACATTAAATGATCAACGTATACCAATTGGAGAAGAAGCTACTAAATTAACTAGATTTATCATAGTATGATGCGAATGCCTAACTTTGCACCTATTACTTACACAACTTGGTATGAGTTCCCAAATTCTACAAAGGAAGAAATATGGAAAGTAATTGAGGTATTAAATCTTATTATGTCCAAGTTGATTTTTTTAATTTGCTTCAATATATTACATTCAACTGATACTTTTTTTTTCTTATTATTTTTCCTTCTCTTTAAATTTTAGACCAAATTCATATTTGTGTTGTTTTATTCACATGAGAATGATGAGTCTTTAAATGAAAATACAACTCAAATGGTTAATATTTGGATAGTGTCTGACATAAGTACTAAGTGGAGGCAATGGAAGAATTTTTTGAAGTCCGAATATTATGATGAACACAAGACAGGAGAGGAAATGGGTGCAAACATTGATGATCCTCGAGTAGACAAATAACAATTTTTGGTAATTGGTACTTATTGGTTGACTGACAAAGCGAAAGTATATCTATATATTTCACATTGTATACCATTTATATTGTTTTTGTAATCAAAAGATAATGATATATTATGTTATATTCTATATATTCAAAATTATTATGGGAACAAAGTGAGACAAATAGAACAAATGGTTCAAAATCTGATGAACCCCATTGTACAGGAACAAGATCATTCCCTACTATTTTTCAAAGTGTGGTACAGATTTACAATTTTGTTTTTATAGAATTTTGACTAATGTTATGGATTTTGGGAAATTGAGTTTGTTATATCTACTTAAATAAAGTAATTTGGTAGACTGAAGAATCTAATGGAATTCCACCATCACATGCTGAGATATATATACAGACTTGTACTCATAAATATGGAAGTGTTGTGAATGAAAAGGTAGCTTCTGTTGTGGTATTTATTTAACTACATACTTTTTTTTATTAATGGTTTTTTCTAATAACTTTACACTTACACTAAATTCAATGGTTTGTAGAATTATGGAAGGTAAGGAAATAGAGGTTCTAGTATTTTTTGATTTTATGCTTTTGATTTATACTGTAGGAACTTATGAAGAAAGGATTAAGTGAATGTAATCCACAAGATCCTAAAAGGTGTTCATGGGAAAATGATGTGTATTCCCAAGTTAAGGGACTAGAGAAAAGAGGGTGTATTCGTTGTATGAGAACAATTTCTATTTCATCAAGCAAGTCGGGTTCTTCATGTTCTCAAATCATATATCATAATGAAGTGCAAGGTTTAAAGGCTAAAATTCAAGGATTGGGGGGTTAAATACATTTATTTTTTCCTTATTGGCATATATAGATTTTTTTTCATCTTTTGTTTTGATTGTTGTATATTTAATTATTTTATTTTGTTTTGTTGTAGGATTTTGATGGTATTGTTGGTAATTTTTTAATGGTCTTTGATATTTATCATTGTTTTTAAATACATTTATTTTCCCTTATTGTTATATATAAGTTTTGTTCATCTTTTGTTTTGATGGTTGCATATTTAATTATTTTATTTTGGTTTGTTATAGGATTTTGATGGTATTGTTGGTAATTTTTTTAATGATCTTTGATATTTATCATGGTTTTTAATCTTTACAAGTTTATTACTAGCTTGCAAATCCTTTTAGCTATTGTCTGTGCAAACAATTTTAACTTCTATTTTACATGATTTGTAAATACCTGATGCTTCTAGTGCACAACAAATGCCACATGGGAATAATCATTCTCCTGAATCAAGTCATCAAGCAAATCCAAATGCATCGAGTAAGCTCTTATTGTCTCCAAATGAAAAGAAGGCATGGCATGCTGTATATTATTTTACTTATAGTATGTTATTCAATTTATTATCTTAAGTTTTTATATTAGTGTTTTATCGTTGCATACATCTTATTAATTGTATTTTTCTTTAAATGGTTCTTGTAGATGATGCCATTTAGAAGATGACACCGGTTCTATTTGGGAAAATTCTTGTCGTTTTATTTGGTTGTTAGACATTAAATGAAAGCAGTTTATCTTTGTATTAGATTTGGAATTGAGATAAGAACTCTTGCTTGTCAAGATTGAATGGTAGTTTATTTTTGGACATGTACCTTATAAATATATGTTTGTGGTGATGTAATAGTTTTTCTTTTTTATTTTTAGTGGGATGTTTTGTGTTTTTATAATGGCATTGATTATTTTAATTTATTGTAAATTAATTTAATTATATATGAGTTATTAAATTATTCATAATATATTTCCAGGGGTAATAATAGTTTTATTAATAGATTAATTATTAATATAAAAATTTTTATTGACATTATAGTCGTTGCTAAAGCTAAACATGTCTTTTTCAATATACATCTATAGCAACGGATATTGTAGTCATTGATAAATCAAATGGATTTATTCCAACAAATGTTGTTACCGTTGGTATAGGTCTATACTTATGAGATTTTTACTGATGGTAAAAAATGTTGGAATATACATTTTAACATTCGTATAAGGTAAATAAATTTGAGATGCTTTACTAACGGTGAGACCAATAGTTACCTTTATATTCCGTTGGTCAATCCCATGAACCTTTTTCAATAGAAGCTATAACCATTTGTATAGATGTATGTGCACAAGACTTCCACTAATGGTAAAAAAATTTTTGGAATAAGTGTTTTTATTGTTGGAATAGTGTAAGCAATCTGACGGTGCTATCTCAATATTATGACCAATAGTTATAATCATATTCCGTCGGTAAAACTAATAAATCTATTCCAACAAACACTATATCCATTGGTATAGTTCTATCACTATAAGGCTTTTACCGACGGTAAAATAAGTGTTGAAATAGGTATTTTTACTGTCAGTATAGGGTTTTGGAACATTTACTAATCGGATTATTGACTTTTACCAACATATTTTACACCGTCACTATATAGCAATTTATTTGTAGTGAAAATGAAACAAAAATTAATCTTCATTCTTCTGAAATCTTTTGCCAACATTTACAATTGAATGCTACTAATACATCTAAATTTTGGTAGATGGTGCCCTCTAGTAAAGAATAATAGTAATGCATCTTTCTTGATTTGTTGAGGATTAGAATGGTGCAATGGTCCTTTCATGTCAATAACATAATGACCAAGTTAGACCAGCTTCTTCATCTTGATGAGACTACACTTGCTTCTTCTTTCTCCTGCCGATTTTGCTGCTTATACCTATTCATTTGAAGTTTGATTTGAAATTAAAGTTCAACCTTTTAAATCAAATCAAATCTGAAACAATAAGCATAAATAAGAGTTATAATGATATATATATTTCAAACTTCAAATATATTTTTTTTATAATAATAAAACTTACCATGTATTATTCTAAGAATTGAAAAAAAAAATATTGAAGATATTTAAATTTAAAAGGAATTTATCCATCACCAAATTATTTGAAATATTATTATGATATTAAAAAAATAATAAAAAATTATGAAAATCTCTCATAATTCAGAGAAAAGATGCGGAGAAGAGAAAAAAGTAATTAAAGGAAAATGCTTCAACATCTTTGGAAAAAGCTAATTAGTGAAAATTTGTGATCAATGAGTCGTAAGTATAAAGTGGCTTCAAAGGGAGTCTCCTAGGCTCATAGACTATTTCTAGGATTTTAGTCTTTAATTGTGAGCTCCAGAGGTTGCAAGAATGCGTACGTTTTTAACCAACAAGCTAACTTTTACAATTGCAATACGAGAAGTACAAGCCAATTTTACAAGTACTTGAGGTTCAAGGAGCCTCAAAGAATGGGAGAGGAAAGAAAAAAGAAAATGAGAAAAGTTTGTGTAAGGAAGAAGAAAGAGATGAAAAATTAATTTAGCTTTTCACTCTTGCCTAAAGATCACATCCATTAAGTACAGTTATAAAAAATCATATTAATTAGTTATTGAAACAAAAAAAGGACATTTTGGTTTGGGTATATATTATATTTTTGAGATCCCTTATTCTAAAAAAAAGTAATCCAAAATAAATAAATAAATATATATATATATATATAGAGAGAGAGAGAGAGAGAGAGAGAAAATTCTCAAGCCCCTAGTGAATTTTCACATAATCAATAAATCCCTATATTTTTTGAAAGAATGGTTCAATCCCTCCTTTTATAAGACTTAGCTTCTAGTTCCTAGCTATTAGTAACCAATAATCAAAGCAAAAATCCTTATATTATCCTAGTAGTTTCCTTCCATTTTCCTATGTATATTGGCAAGATATCACATCATCACCGTTTTCTGAATTGTTGTGAAGATCATATCCTTTCAAATGTCAACATCTTTCAATTTTATTTCATCTTATGCCATATTTCACATAATTTTTGCATTATCTCCATTCTTCTTCATTTTTCTTCTTCTACAATCATCTTCTTAATTCATTTCTTATTTTGTTCTTCTTCAAGCTATATCTTACACTCATTTTCTTAACCTTGTATATCATGTAATCCTCTTTTGCCTATTTTGAACATACCCATATTTCACATTTTACTTCTTTAGATGAAGTTGTTCCCACATCCATAACTAGTTAAATATTGTTATCTTAGTGTCTTCTCTCCCTTCTTCCCAATTGCTACCCCAGATGTTTTTCTATGGCTTTCCCCTTGTTGTCTTTCATTCTATTTCTAGTAAGCTTTTCCCTTGCTCGTTATGCCTTTGTTTATCACCGTTGCAAGTGCAAAAGCAAAAAGGCGTACTTCATTAATCTCAAGATTTTATTAAGCTAAGACTTTTTACTTTGACCTATTTGTTAATGCTAGGGACTTCAACCAAGTTGTGTTTGCTCTAAAAACCCTTTGTAACAAGTGAGTTGCATATTTGAAAAAGTAGTCAATATAATAATTTGCATGATAAATAAGTTGTAATTGAATTTCATTGTTTTGTAGAGGCTCTGTAATAACTGTAAGGTGTCTAGCCCTTGTTTGAAGCCTAGAACAAGTGTATAACTCAAAATAGAGTTGCGCAAGAGACCAGCAAGATGCCCGTATGGAGTTTTGGGAAAAGTCATGCGCATGGCATAAGGTCCGCATGGAACCTGTATAGGTATTGTAGTAACACGAAAGACTTACTTAACTCTTCATTCTCTTTTCTATCTACAGTGCATTCGAGAGAGTTTTTAAGAGAGGAAAGAAAGGAGAAGAGGGTTGTAGGCTAAATCTTCAAGATCCATCAAAGGGGAAGGTTTGGAGACGTTCTAGAGCTTTAGATATGAGCTTGAGAGCTCTAAGAATAAAGAAGAAGAGTACAAATGTACCTTCTCCTTTTCTTCTTGCAAACCTAAGCTAGGGCTTGCAAGAAGGTGGGAAGTGGGTTAGGGCAACTTAATTTTCTTCTTGTTGTGTGTTCTTCATTGCTCGAGGAAGGCATGTTGTTGATTGTATGTATCAATTTGCTAGATTAAACTAGTTTGTAGCATAAGGGAGAAGAAGAAGAAGAACATTGTAGCTACTTCTCATATAACTTGAATACTCTAGGTTCTTGTGGTTTTTTCTTTGTAGTGAAGAGTATTCCCTCAAGAATTCTTGATCCTAAAAATGTGCATTGGTGTTTGAATGTAAATTATGGTAATTTGATTGTCGTTGATCCTTGAGAGGTGAATAGTATTGATTGCCAGGAATTGTCCATTGTGTGTTTGAGACCCCAGCTCCCCAACAATAACATGTAACCAAGTTGCATTATTTAGTAATATGTATTCTAACTATTTACCATTTATGTGTCATAGTTTATTGTAATGTGTAATTAAGTTGCATTATTTACTTGATTATTTGTCAACAATAACAACAAGACATTAGTCCTAACTATTTGGAGTCTAGCCCTTTGACTCTGGGATAGGGAACCTCTCAACTGCTCCCTTTATGTGGCTACATGAATCCTTCTCAATTAATTATTTAATAAATTAATAATAATAATTTTATTATAACAGTTTTTTTCTTCAAATAGTATAATATATCTTGCACATAGTTTATTAATTAGTCTGATAGTTTATTATTTGTTATTATAGTTTACTAATTTTTCATTTACAATGTATCATTTGATTAAGCAATATGCTTCTCTCTCCTTTTACCAACATGACACTTGGTGTAATATCATGTAAATAATTTGTGTTATCCTTCTATTAATGTAATCTATTGAACATCCAGTTTAATATTTTCATATAATAGTTTATTATTTATTGTTATAGCTTAACAATTTTCATTTATAATTTTCATTTAACTAAGTAGTGTACTTTTATTCCTTCCTTAATCATCATGACAATTAGGACACTATAATAATAATAATAATAATAATAATAATAATAATAATTACTATTATTATTATTATTATTATCATTTATTGAAAATGTGGACAAGCCACCTTACATAAACACATTTTTATTATTAATGCCTCAACCAAATATTAAGAGGGAGTCGAACCTTAGACATTCAGCATGGGAGTTAAGTGTCTAATGATTTGGCTATTGCACTGAGACTCATGACACTATTCTCATAAACAGACAATAACAATTGGTTTGAAAGAACTTATCCCAAAAAAATTGAATTAATCTCCTAGTGTTATCGCTTTATGTCAAGTTATGATGTATATAATAACAAGATATTACTCTACTATGCAAATTTATTATTCATAATAACTATTTATGATTTTTAAACTAATTATTTTGTTAATGTAATAAATTATCATTTGTAATATAACAATTTATTGCTTGAAATTTTGGTGTATCATCATTACTATAATATGTGAGTAGTAGTGCGATTAACTCTCATTGATAAGGACACAAATGTACGTGCCAATCGCGTAATAATAGTGTGAGTAAAGCAGAGTTTTGGTCTACAGGAAGAAAGTGAATGATAGTAATAACTTTAATTCTGAAAAATAGCCTAAGTGACAAAGTGTCGTGTGAGTGAACAAAATAAAACAAAGACAAGAAAAATTTTAAAATCAAGAGGGAAATCAAGGGAAGAAACGATGTTTGGGCATCCCTCGAGGGTTATAAAGTACAAGACAAAGATTGTTTAAGCATACAATCCTATTTGAATCGAGAGGTTTCCAGAATTATACTATACCCAATTTCTTAGGTGAATAGTAACTAAATAGGTGCAGAGCTGATAAAGACATCTACATAATCACATTAATACTCTATAAAACCTCGCTGTAAGCTAATGGCAATCTCTTAAGTAGATAATTTCCTTTGAGGAAAGATATTACCCCTAATCCGAATACAGAGTGAAAATGTGATTTCTCCTAAAATCTACCCCACATGATTCCAAGGAGCTCAGAAGGATTGAGGGAGACTGAGTTTCCAAAGTAGCCGGCTTACTCACAAACCCCTTAAATTATGGCATGTCTATGCTAGGTGGGAATTTTTTTCTCGTTACAAATCACATCAGACATATGAAAACCAAAGGGCTCTTACCACAATAGCAATCATTCGATAAAACATGCAATTAGATTCAAATAGAGATAATTGTAATTAAGAAAACAACTAAAGCATCAAAAATCCAACAACTAATGTCAATGAAATAAACTCTAGAGTTCAACTATGCCCAAACACCTATAAATTACCCCTCCATTAAAAGAGGACAAGCATTCAAGATACAAATAATAGGAGGAGACATAAAAACATGAAAACCTCCTTCTCAATCATGCCAACGGAGGATCGCCAGAGAAGCCCTAGGAAAGGTTCCACGCACGCCGCCAAGGTGAAGTTGACAGCTATGACATCTAATCCCCTTGAATATGGATCCAAATCTCCCTTCAAATAGCCCCTTAAGTGCTAGAGATTCGTCTTCTTTCCTCCCTAACTTCGTCTCCAAGAATCGCCCCAAAGAAAAGTAAAGAATGTCCTAAAATCCTCATCAGTTTTATATATACCTGCTTGCTTACGGGCTACTTATGGGTGTAAGGTCATGGCCATAAGGGAGCTGGAGAAGATAGTCACGAGTCTTATGGGACCACTTACGGCCATAAGTCGCGTCCGTAAGGTCTTCTGTTTGTGTTATGGTCCAGCTCACGGCAGGAAGCTCCAACTCCTTCGTTTAAGGTCTAGAATACTTCTTTTGGCTCTCTCTCGTCTTGAAGTGTTGTCCTAAACCTGAGAAAATAAAACATACTAAAATTTAGTATCGAATTCCACAATATGGGTTTAATATATGCCGAATGATTGTATAAAATGATATGAAATACATTAATGTTGTACACTCATCACTCATGAAGAAAATTAAAAATTCGACTTATTTCCAAAACATAGTTAAGGATTTGGGGTGTATGTGTGCAGTAATGTGATCCGAGATATAGTTAGATGCTATCGGTATATTTAAATTGTGGATGAGGATGAGGTCAACAATAGGATACACTAGGCTCATCAATTTCCTTTTGCTTCTTGTCCTTGTTCTATTTTATAGTTTATTTGGATCCTGATTTGAAGCGAAGATGATCTTTTCCATGTTGACAATATTTTTATGGTTTCCTTCTCCCGTGATGAGCTTCTAAATTCCCAAGAAAATAGAAAAACTACTAGCCAGTCTCACCAATCCATAATTCACTAAGGTGTTTCGGCCATTACACAGCCATTATGAATTCCGATGTTTTTAAAAGTTATAATGTGATATGGCAGGGACTATATGGTCCTTTGAAAAAAAGTAAGGGACTAAATGGCCCATGAAATTTTTGTAGGGAGCTTTGATGTCCTTTTCTCTTAAAAAAAAATATTATCAAGTCATTATCACCAAAATGAAGGGACTAAATGATCAAGTGAAACGTCCTCATGGTCTTTTTTATCATTAGCACTTTTTTTATAAAACTATTAATTATTGTCTAATCTTTTAAAAAAATGATAACGATTCACTTGTTCTTTCTAAGGCTAAAAGCTACATTTGGTGGTCATGCCACTATAATATAGTTTTCTTTCAATGATAAATACATTGGTCACCCTTGTGGCCTTCATATTCCATCAATGGAAGTTGAAAATCTCAATCAAATGTGCAAGAGATGAATACCAACATTTCTTCAACAAAAAGTGAGAGATGGAAGGAATCAAGTTCAAATCACCACAAATTTCTATTATCTCATGATAGCATTTAAGATGAAAAGGATTATGAAGAATCTAAAAAAGATTTGATTGGAATCAAAAATGCAATTTCCAAACATTTAAATTTTGATAATAGAGATGAAAATTCTGAAAAGCATAAAACAATGACAATAAATTCTCCCCATCTGAAAATATATATATATTGACACACACAATTGTCCTATTTATAGTCTGTGATTAATAATACATATCAACTATATATATATATATATATATATATATATATATATAGAGAGAGAGAGAGAGAGAGAGAGAGAGAGAGAGAGTTGTCAAGAAAAGCTTGAGCTTGGTTTTTAAGACTGAATATCAAATAATATGCAAAATACTATGAAGTTAATGTTATTATATTAAAAATCTTATGTAAATTTTATTGTTTATAATATAGAAGAAATCAAATATAAACCTGATTTTATTTTTGAATCGAATCAAACTAAAATTTATATTTAAAAATAAATTTATTCAATTTAATTTCAAATAAAATTGAGATTAACTCCAAACCTAGAATCAAATTGTGCCTAAACAAATCTTGTCAAGCTAATTTCATGCAAGCTCATGAACTCAAGCTACTCAATTTTAAATTAAGTTTAACTTATGTTCACTTTAACTTAGATTTTCTCATTGTTGTTGTTTTTTTAATAAATTAGCTATTTTGTAGCTCTTTTTCCCAAAGAAAAAAGCTAGGTTTGTTTGTAAACTTAAAATATACAAAATATTAAAATATTATCCACGGTTATTATACAAAACCTCACCATAATCCTTGAACTAAAAACACTTTGAACATCTCATATATGATCATCGGATTTTATTTTATTCTTTTTGTCTCCAAGTTTAATTAGATTCCATTCATGTCAATGTATTCCATTGTGATAGTAGAGTCATGTAGATGAAATGCTTGCTTTTCATTGTGCTCATAGAAAAACCACCCAAGTTGCAATCCACCACTATAACTTTTCTCCTATTTTATGGAGTTGACCAAGACTACCCCACAATACAAGAGAGCCCATAGATTGCCCTACAGAGAGGATTTCAGTGATGATGCTCTTCTTGTCATCACTATTCTTGTTGTGCCGTAGACCTTGATATGTTTAAGTTATAGATACTGAATTATGACCTAAAATTTCTTCTATTGGTATACAAATGTGTATACATAATAAATTAATAACAATACATGATGCTTGTGCTCAATTAATGAAAGCAATAACGAATCAATGATACCACTTTATTTGATGCTTGTCATTGGAAATTATACCATAATTTTCTGTTGTTTTGTTTTATATTTTGAATTTGAAAACCCCCAGTTATCATAGTTATTTTGGACGGTTCTAAAAACAAAAGAGTGAATTCAACAAGAACAAATGATTGACAATTTTAGGAGAAGATGGATGGTATCCAATAGATCTAAATTTCTCAAATCATTGTCTTAAACATTTTTTTTTTAACAATATCGACAAATCACTGCACACATCTCAAATCCTCAATCATAACTTCAGAAGGAGTCATCCAACCCACGATCTTTTGCATCGGAGTTAATTGTGTTATCACTCAATTAATGCGGAGGTGGTTCAAACATGATTTATAGAACTTTTTTAAAAACATTTACTGCTCTATATCCTTTTTGTCATAATTTTCCTTTAAGGTTTTGCAATGGTCAAAATGTTGCTTACTCAAAACTTTGTAGCCTCTGCAGTTTTGTGGCATTAGAGATGGAGTTTTCCTTCTTCTGCAGTGATGTTTGCCATTGTTTTTTCTGCAGACTTCCCACATATATGGGCCATGCAAATGATAAGTCACAATCTTGGAAATGAAAAACATTGGATCCACTGAATTTGGTTATCAAGTAATAATTAAACTACTGCACAAAGAGGTCCTACGAGTAGTTAGTTAGGCACTGAAACTGATGTCTCTGGCCCAAAATTCCACTCTCTATTCTTATGATCAAAGCTCTCAATTGCCACAAAGACTCAGAAGAGGAAACCATATCCTGTGATTTTTTTCCTTTTAATTTTTCTCACTTTTTCAGTCCACCACTTGCATTAATTAATTTTTAGCTGGTGGGATCGATGATTGTCAAAGAAAGATAAATTTTTTATATTTATCTTTTTCCATTTCTGCATTGCATGCAAACAATACAAGGTTTGCTAGAAAGTGATGGCTCAAAGGTGCATTCATGTATCAAGAAGACATTGCATTGATTTGTGTTGGCAATGCTTAATTTGGTTTAAGGAATCTGAGACATAATGCTGGTTGATTGGTTGACATTCAAATGCTATTTGCACTTCATTTCTTTTAATATATATATATATATATATATATTCTAGGATTAATGATATATGAGAAGGAAAGAAATTTGTTGGTATTATGATTCCGAATGCAAATCAATTGGTAAGAAGAAGGGCTACCAATAGCACTAAGTTAGAGTAGTGGCCTACATGGCCCATTTGGTGTAATGGTGTCTCCAACTATTTGAACACCTTCCCTTTTGTTGCCCCCCTCACTAATGTTTCACTCATTACTTGAGAAAACCAAAAATTTAATATGGTGGACTTTTTTTTTACTATTTTTTTTTTTCTAAAGGTATACTTTAATGCTGGTCTTTAGTGTTATATATATATATATATACATATAAGAATTCATATATTCGGTTTATGAGATGATTTAACATGATTTTGTGAACACAAATAAACTAAATAGTGCTACACCCCAAAAAAATGTGTTTGTATGTATGATCATTTACATTAACTTTGGCGCTTAGATGCAATATGGATGAAGCTTGTCATGGTGATCAGATCACATCTGGAAATCTATATTACTTTTCCTCGATGGAAGACTGACACTCTAACTTGGTCCTAACCTCATTCCCCATTCACTGCATGTCCATTCTCAAAATTTCCAATATGGGTCATTCAGTCTATCAATCGAGTCCAAAGACGTTTCATCTAACATGAGCCGAATGTTAATAATCCTGGTTGTCAACTGGTTAACTAGAGCTGACTTTGTAAAACCTAAAACCAAGGACTCTGAGGAATACTGAACTTAGAAGTGTTCAACAGTGCTCTGCTTGACAAATGGTGGTGAAAAATTACATCAAGCACCCATTAGTGAGGGTTCTCAATCGTCCAATTAAACAACTTTCACAAGTGCCCCATCTAGAACCACTATTTTTTCCCTAGGAGGCAGTCCTTTTTCCAAGAGCAAGATCCTTAGTACTCTTCTAGCTTTCAAGGTCTGCATTTTCCTTGTCATAAAAAATGGAGCCTCTATTTTTTTTTTTGGCATGAGTCGCATGACCGCTAATTTAATGGATGCGAACCTAAAATATCTAGTCAGCTTCTTTTCTTTCAACTCAAAATCCCACAGAGGCACCATCGGACTTCAAGTGACCCTTAAGTTAATGATGTTCTCTAGAAGTCTTGAGTTCTTAGGGTCATGTGAGAGCAATGCTAGGGATATTTCAACCAACATCAACTTCTGCTAAGCCTCCTTCATCTTTATTCAATTCAATCGTGCCACCTAGACAGATGATTCCCCCTCAAATTTTCTTCAGGGTGTCACCACTCTCTACTATTGTTGTTTAGATAAGGTGCCCAGTCATTTTCCACTTCTAGTATATGTATCCCCTTTCTTCTTTACTTGATTAATATTTTATCCTAGTTCAACTGGATAAAACGGTGAATTGGTGAACCGATTGGACCGGATCGGCTAATTTAATAATTTAAATTATTTAATTAGTTTATTTATTTTATAATTAAAAACTTAAATAAAGTTAATAAACTTATTAATTTTGTCCAAATTAAAAAGCAAAAAAAGTCAAGCAAGAGCATATAGATATTAATATATTATAATTTATTATAATTAACCTATAATTTTACACTAATCAATAATTAAATCATTAAAGTTAAAGTGTTAAACTAAACATTTGAATGGATTGGTTTTTATTTCTTAATCATTATTGTTGTTGTATATTTGTATACTTATATTTTATTTAATTCTTTATTTTTTAATATTTGTTGTATAATTGTATCTTTGTATATTTGTATTTTGAAAATTTTAATTTTATGTAAAGTTGAGACTTTATGACTTATAAAGGTAATTTAACTTTGCAATATGTAATTTTATATCTTTTTTATTATTTTTCCTTATTTTTTTACTTATTTCTATTTTTTTAATTTTTAAATATTTATTTATTTAAAAAAAAATTAAATCCAGTTGAACCGGAACAGTTGCCTAACCGGTTCGACAACCGGTCCGGTTATTAAAACATTGCTCTTTTTTGATCTTGCTTCTGCTTTTGTACTCGCTCTCTCAAGTGTTGTTCTTTTTTATTCTATGAACTCTTTTATTAAAAAAAAAAAGTGTGATAACCGTAAAATAACACATTCACAACAAGGATAATTGTAAACATCGGATGTACTAAATAATGTATCAAGTAGGAATATCAGGTTTTTATATGCATAACTTTAATTTAAACATGAGTGGTAATTTTACTAGATAAAAATCAAGGTTTGATTGAAAATTATAATAAAATGAATAATTATTCACAGAAGGTTGAGCCAAATAGTTACAATATATAGATATGTTTATGAAGTATTATCTTATACATTTATACTGAATTGTAATATATAGTGTGTGCTGCTTTTTTTAAATATTGCAATAGCCCGTATTTTATATTCTTTGCAACAATAAAAAAAATTGAGGAACTTGCAACTACTGAATTAGATCAATAATACAATTCCCCTCCAAAAGATTTAGATTTAAAATTTTTTTAATTAATCTTAACTTTAATATATGTTACTATAACCATTTGTCTATTAACATCAAATCTCTTGTATAGGACGGTTATTTTGGTGAGGAGACGGGTTCGAACTCCAGCTCATGCAGGGTGAAAGTATAGATGTTGCAGAACTCAGCTCCTCTCATGTGCTTGTTCATAATACATGACATATCCATGTTTATCAAAAAAATAAAAGAAAATAATATACATTATCTTTTTAACGTTAAATATAATTAACCAGTCATGAATAAATCATTGAGCCATTCACTGAATTATTTAAATTGATATTATGCATTCATATCAAAAAAGGGTTATTATACTCTTGCCATGATTTGGATATTGTTGTCTCACAAGGTGGACAGTGCTCCATGCTCAAAAAGGTTTTAACACTTAGATGATGATTCCTTGTTGATGGTAATCATCACTGTATTAATTAATTTATTGTTAGTTCTATTTATAATCTAATGTGGTAACATGACCCCTATTTATTTATTTTATTTATTTTTTGACATAACAAATAAATCATGCTTATTAAAAAATAAAAAACAAAGTACAGTTTGTCATGATAAAAAAATACAAAAAAACGTTCACTAAAAATAGAGCAAAGAGAGTAAGAAGAGTAAAATTAAACAACAGAGCACTCTCAAGTAAAAGCCCAAAATCACCTTTTTTGTTTTTTTTTTTATTGCATTGGACCAATTAATAATCACATATTACTTAAGTAAATAGATTTAAATTTTTGGATTGAATAAAATTCAAACAACATAGCTTAACTTAAAATGAAGGGTTATGGACATATCCCCTTAAAATCTTCTCCTTTAGCATAAATCTTTAGCTTCTTTATTGTCGCATTTGATTATTGTTTTTCATGCAAAATTACAGCATTTGATACTATAGCTTAAAATTTCGAATAAATGTCTCACTATTTGCATATATTATAATTCATCTAATATTGTCAGAATAAAATTAAATAAAAATTATTTTTTTATGAATTTTTTGTTCAACACTTCTCCAAAATGTTGAAGGGGCAGATGGGTACATTTGAGAGACGTGCTGAAGGGACTGCTTAACCACCTTTGCCATGCAAACCAACTACAAAAATTCACAATCAAATTAGGGGTTTTTCCTTGCAGCCAAATCACTTCTATTCTCATAACATTTAATTTGATTTATATTTTTCAATTTTAATAACTTTATATAAATATGCTAAAAAAAATTCTATCACTTTTTTTTTCTTTATATAGAAAATATTTATGTAAAATAATTATTAAGAATGCATATCTGAATTTGTACATATATAAAATTCCTTAATTTGTTTGTATGAAAAACTTCCTAATACATTGTAGAGAATCTTAGGGGTGGTAATGGGGAGGGAAATCCCCGATCCTCGCAGGGACCCGACCCGACGGGATGGGGATTCCCCCAATCCCTCCCCCATGGGGGCGGGGATGGGGGCCAATCCGTCCCCGTTTCCTAAATGGGGATGGGGACGGGAAATGCCCTCCCCGCTAGGGGTGGTAACGGGGCGGGGATGCCCCTCCCCGTTCCCGTCCCGTCAATGGCGGGGACGGGGATTCCCCCCATCCCCGATTCCCCGACGGGGGGAATTCTCTTTCCCATCTTCATCCCCGTGGGGATCCCCACGGGGATTCTCTAGTTGTAAAAATATTATTACATATTGAAACATAAAAACAACTCAACATAAATATATACATAAAATTATGGTAAGATCAAAACTACTTAACATGGGGCTCTTATATCTAATTTTAATTGTTATTAGTTTAAAAGAAATAGTTTATGTGATTAGCGCAATTAAATTAAAATTAGAGTTTTTTTATATTATTACCTAGCCCATTGAATTTTTTTATGTTGGAAAAATTATACATATATATACACACATATATATATATATATATATATGTGTGTGTGTGTATTTTAATCGGGTCGGGATCCCACGGGGTTAGAGATATTATGTAATTATTATAACTTCCTAATATATCTCTATAAAACCAAATCCCATGCATGCCCTCTAAAAAAATTCTATTTGTTTGCTTAGTAAGATATATTATAAATTACATAAATATTGGTTTTTATAATAATAAATATAACAATTTATTTAAATTCTTTAACTACTTTTGACAATATTAATTTTTATTTAAATGTAACTAATAAAACTAGCTTTAACTTTTTTAGATATATATATACAAAAATATTGACTTAATCACCATTAAAAAAATTTAGGATTTAAATGTAATAAATAAAATAAGTTTACCATATGGGAGTATATTTGGAAAAAATATTAATTTAAAGACCATTAGAAAATTTTAAAGATATATATATATATATATATATAGCATAGATTTTGTTTTGTTATTTATTATGTAATAAAGAACTGGTAGCTACTCATATTTGTGATTGAGAGGTTTTGATTTTGAGTCTCTCATATTACAATTCACTTTCAAAGTCATTTGTAGGGAGTTTTATATGAAAAAAATACTTTTTCGTTCTTCCTTCTAGAGTTGTATGACAGAGATTTATCTCTAGGAAATCAGTCAACTATTGTAACTGATGCACCTCTGTACCTGTTTGTCTTTTAATTTGTCACTTATAGATTTTGTCAAAAAAGATTATTATGTAATAATATATTTTAGTGGTGCATGCAGACATCGTAGAGTAGATGAATACATGTAAAAAACTTGAATTTTAAAGAATATAGATAGTAATGGGTTTATCTAGGGATATACACCCAATTAGGTAAATTTTCAAAGTTATACGGCCAAATTTTTTTTTTATTTTTAATTATAAAGAAGAGATTTAATTGTGCAGAAAGGTAGGGTCTGAATTGCAAAAGAATGACAACATTAGGAAAAGGCTATTATGAGGAACCTTCTTCCCCCTACAATCAAAAGGCTATACAAACACATTCCCAAGCGAGTGCTCTAAACTCCCTCCTCTCTCTCTCTCTCTCTCTCTCTCTCTCTCATTCCTCCATTGCACTCTTCATGCTTGCTGTTATTCATCTGAGAAACCTTCTTCTTTGAGAGTCATCCAATGCCATCACCATTAGAGCATGACTACATAGGCTTCTCCTCTTCTTCCTCAAATTTTGAGGAAGAGGTGGAGGTTGAAGACCTCAAGGGGACTGAGCTTCGTCTTGGCTTGCCTGGCTCTGAGTCCCCTGAGAGGAAGCCTGTTGTGGGTTTGAGCCTTGGGTTGCCTAAGAGCTCTGTTTCTGGGTTGAAGAGAGGATTTGCTGACACTGTTGATGGTTCTGGGGGTTGGATTTTCTCTGGTGGAAGTGGAGGTGGAATGGAGAATGGAAAAGGTGGCCCCTTGGTTTCACAGAAAGAAGAGAATGGTGGAGGAACTTCAGGGCAGGATAGCAAGGGACATGTTTTATCTGCAAAGTAAGCTGCTTTTTTATTTTATGAAATTTTAATATGCTTCTTGTTTTTAGAAATGCTGATGGCTTTTCTTTTGTTAGTTTTGAAGTTCTTTATGAAATTGAAGAAATTTTTTTGTTGAGAAGTTTTTGAGAGGTCCTTTTGTTTGCTGATGGTTAATTGATGTCTTTCTTTTAGAAACAATATATATATATATATATATTTTCCCATGGTTGTTAATGTTTTTTGGAAAGGATTTTTTCCCCCAATTGTATAACCTCTTTTCTGAAACTTTGTATCCATTATGGAATTTTACTTTTCTAATTGATTCTGGTTTATCATCAATGTGCCATAAATTGTAAAATGCAAGCTTTTTTTTTTTTTTTGCTTTCCTGTCCAAATCTTTAGTTTTCATCCATTTTAACAAATGCTAAGTTGAACTTTAAGTATTTAATTTTCTTAGGTATAATAATAAATTAATTCTTGGGCTGATTTTGTTCATCAGAGCACAAGTTGTTGGTTGGCCACCAATTCGGAGTTACCGGAAGAGTATGATGCCAACAAATTTAGATAAGAACAAAGATGGTATTGAAGACAAGCAAAGCTTTGGTTGTGTGTTTGTCAAGGTTAGCATGGATGGAGCTCCTTATCTTAGGAAAGTTGACCTTAAAACATATGACAATTATAAGGAGCTCTCATCCGCACTGGAAAAAATGTTCAGCTGCTTTACTATCGGTGAGATCTGCTTATATTTATAGCGATTTCATTTTAGATGCTTCACTGAAAAAGTTGTAGATTTTTGTCTCCAAAGTTTCATAAGAATGTAATATTGATCTTTTGAAGTTATTGATTATGCTAATTCTTCTTTTGCTTTATATGCTCTTCTATGATAAACTTTGCATCATGAGAAAATGAGTTTTTAATTCTCTGATAAATTATGATGCATAGGTTGAAGCCCTTTTTGTTTTGTCATATTGATCCTTGTCAATCTTTATTCACCACAAGCAATTTTCAAATTGGTTTAGAAATTATTGCATGCCCAATCTTTTCTTTATTGTCTATATATCTCAAATTAGGTTGTCGCTTTGTGAAAATTTCTTAGTTTAATCATAAATGAGATAAAGAGATCCTGTAGACATCATCTGACTTCATTGTTTATTTTAGGTAATGATGCAGCTTGTGTAAAAAAATTCAAGTGGTTCGAATCTAAATTTGACTGCCATTTTTACTGAACTCAATGAATTTTGAACATATTATAACATGCTAATTATGAGTTTAGTTTAGACAAGACTTTCACATGTTTTGTAAGTTGTGAACTTTCAGGTCAGTGCACTTCACAAGGAGTTCAGGGCAAAGATGGATTAAGTCAAAGTTGTTTGGCTGATTTACTTCATGGTTCTGAATATGTTCTCACTTATGAAGATAAGGACAGAGACTGGATGCTTGTTGGTGATGTTCCATGGGAGTAAGTATTACTGATAACATCCAAAATCATTACGATTCGATGAGTTTAGTATTACTGATTTACTTCACTTGTCTTGTTGGTGATGTTTGAGATATGTTGCAGTATGGGATATTTTCCTCTGTTTCATTTGGTTATTTGAACTTATTACTGACTGATTAAGCATTGCTAATCCATTCTGCTGTAAATTCATTTTCTTGTAACTTACATCTTTCATTTTTTCTAGTGAATTTCCACAAGGTCTAAGATACCTAAATATTATTCGATTCCCACAATTGAAACTATTGTTGCAAATTTGATAAAAAATAAACAAAAATACCTCCAACAAATTAGCATTAACCTCAATCATTATGGACACTTCTGTTAGGATTTGAAATATGTTGCCGAATAGGCTACTATTATCCATTTTGTTTTGTTGTCAGTGCAACGGTGCTTATTGTTGCCTGGTTTGGTATTGCTCATTTGAGGTGCTCCTCTGTTTATTGAAAATTGTACCCTGATTTAACATCTGATTAATTCAATATCTTCCCATTGCAGTATGTTCACCAACTCCTGCAGGAGGCTGAGGATCATGAAGGGTTCTGACGCAATCGGACTAGGTACATGCAACTTCTGATACAAATATGAAATTAGGAGTACCCAATATATACTTCAATAATGTAAAGAGAACTCGAACATCAAAATTGTTCACTCTAAAGTTCTGGTTCAGTTATTGCATGCGCAATCAGTCACTTCACTCTAAAAACATACTAATCACTTACGGTTGAAAATATATAAAATATCTGATAGAAAGAGAGATTTAAATGAATATTCATACAATATTTTCGCAGATCTTTATAATGGTATATATCTGCCTGCAGCTCCACGCGTCAAGGAGAAAAGCAAGAATCGCAATGATTTAGCCAACCAAATGCAGAAGCCAGTGTGACCTCCCCGTGTGTCGCTTCTTGAGATCAAATGTATTTTATTTTGAATACCTTACATATGTTTCTGGCTTGCTCTTTTGCATAAACCAACACTTGATAAGATCTCTTGAAGCTTGTTTGCTAGGTGATGTATGTGTATAGGTATGACTTTGTCTGCATTGTGATTGTGAGTATTGTGGGAAATGAAAGATACACTTCGCTATTTGTAATGCAATATAGTTTGGGAATTGTATCTTGTTCTAAATAATTTCTGATTTTTAAAATTGATAGCTCTTGTTTAACATTAGAATAAGGGTTAGAAGCCCTTGGTAACCCATAGGATTTTTGCCTTTATTCGTTTGACCCCTATATTTTATAAACCTGTTCATTTGGATCTTTTTACTTTACAAACAAGTTTGCTTTGGTTATTTTATCATAGCACAATTATGTGAGTCCACGCAGAACGGAGCGCAAAAATGAACAAATCTGTGTAATTCAGCAGATAAAATGGATGTGTGTGTTTTTAAAAAAAATTTTATTTCAGGAGAAAAATACACAATAAATCAAATTTAGGGGCCATTAGTGTTAGATTAACTTTCTTGACTGAATATTCATTTCATTCTCTATATCTATTTATAGCTATAGGTTTTTGATGGTTTTTGAAGACGATGATATGTATTTTGGGTATTTTTGTGTGCGCTAAAAAGCCAAAGAAATCAGGCGGGCATGTCAACATCACAATATATTTCGGAGTGATCCAATCCTTTTAAAGTTTGGGCAAATAGCTTGTTACTACATGGTGGACTCCGCCGACTCAACTGTTGCTTGTAGTCTTCTACTCTTGCCTTGCATCACCTCTAGTGAATGCTTTTCGTTGTTGTTCTTATTGTTGTCATGTTTTCTCTCATTACCATGCTTTACTTATGTACTATCTATTCGTCCTTGTGTTGTTTTCTCAATCTATATATATATTTTAATAAATCAATGATTTATCCAATTTTTTTAAATAAAAAAAAAAAAATATTGATGAAGTGAAATTGATGCGTATGCTCACTTATTTTATTTTAAAAAAAGGAAAATATTGATGAAGTGAAATTGATTAGTAGGCTCACTTATTTTATTTATAAATTTGACATAAAAGATGATATTTATGAAAAATGATGGCTCTACTATGAAGATATGAGACTAGAATTATCTTAGTGCCCTTAGGTTGACTTAAATTAGAAAATATTTTCAAGAAATTAAAATAATAAAATTATTGCCAATAGCAAAAGCTTTATATATGACGGCAACCTATGTATAATGTCATGAGGTAGTAGACAAACGAAATAGAGGAAAATAGAGAACAAAAGAAAAATACACAAAAGAAGTTATGTGGAAAATCCTAAATTTTTTGAGAAAAGCCACCTACAAAAAGAGCATGACATACTTTATTATTGTTAGAGTTTGAGTACATGATAGAGGAACAACATAGGCAAAGGTTCGCAAGTATGAAATTTTTTCGTTGACTTTCTCATTAGTTTTAGATATTTCCTTTTCCATTTCTTTGCTCAGCTTACTACTTTAATTTTTTTTTTTAAAAAAGTGGATAAACCACATCCATTAATAAGAGAATAATAAAACAAACTCTACTTAAGAAAAGCAGAGAAGCAAAGAAAAGGGGATAACCCAACCACTAGATGTGGTCACAAGAGAGTGACTACAAGAAGAGCAAAAAACAAAAAGAGGAACAAAGGCATCCTCAATGCCCTTTGTAAGAGAAAGGAGGGGAAAAAGGAGGGGGAAGAGGGGCCAAAACACAGAGGACCTTTTGTAAGAGAAAAACATAGAAATTTAGGTCCACTTAAAAACAATGTCCACCTAGATCGAAAATTTTAACCATAGAATAATGAATCTTTAATCCTTAACAATATCTCTCAAACTCTTCTCCTAAAGTCAACACAAATTTGAACAACTAATACCTGCTCAAACTTGGATATACAAAAGGACTTAGTTATTATATCAACATGATTGTCTTGGTTACTCACTTTACTTATAACAATATCACTACTGACAATTGAACAATCTAGTACTTCACATTAATATGCTTTGTTTTCTCGAGAAATATCTAATCTTTTGTGAAGAAAGTAATACTTGAATGTCACTACTAATAAATTGTAGTAGCGTATAAATCTCCATTAATCTACTGCAAATAGCCCTTTTAACCAAATGGCATTTTTAATTACCTAATTGATGGCCATATATTCAACCTCACTAGTAGACAATGAGACAGTCCTCTGCAATACAACTTTCCAACTACTAGCATAGTGATTAGCTATAGAACATAGCATGTAAGTGATTTTTTCTTGTCTAAAATACTGGAAAATAATCAACATAACCAATGATGCCAGCTCTAGTTCTCTCAAATTGCAAACATAACCAGTGGTCTCTTCTTGTCTAAAAGCTTTCTAATGATCCTAAACTAGGTTAGCTATATATCTACTGGCTGCACTAACTACATATGATATATTTGCATGCAAAGAAATCATATTATTTATAATTATTCTCACTACACTAGAACATGGAACATGTGACGTATAATCAACCTCTTCATTTGACTTTGGATATAAAATAGATGAAAGCCTAAAAGAGTGCTAACTGGCTTGGCTTTTTCATATTAGACCTACTAAAAATCTTTCAATGTATATTTTTGACTCAAGTATAATTTTTTAGCCTTTGTACCTCTCAAAATCTCCATGTCAAGAATTTTCTATAATACCCCCATGTCTTTTATTTTAAACTCCTTGTTGAGCATGCTCTTGATCTTATTGATTTCATCTTTGCACTTGGTTGCTATAAACATGTCATCCACATTTAAAAGTAAATATATAAAATACCAATCCTTTGTTATCTTAAAATAAACACAACTATCATAGCTACACCTTCTAAAGTCAAGAGTGATCATAAATGAGTTAAATCTCTGGTACCATTGCCATGAAGCTTGCTTTAAAGATAGAGTTATCTTTTTTATTTTTTTATCAAAACCACAATCTTCTTTTCCTGATTTCATCAAGCTCTCTGTATGGAAAAAGCTATCTTTACATTTGATTGCTCAAATTCAAAATTTTGTATAGCGATAATACAAAATAATGTTCTCCAATTGAGCTATGCTTCATAACTTAAGGAAATACATTTGTGAAATCTATTCTAGGAACTTGGTAAGAACCCTTTGCCATTGGTCATACCTTTTATCTAGCTTCTTCAAACCCTAGTATGAAGCCAAGCGCTACTCTTATAAAGAGAGTTAATCCATCTTACATGGCAACATCCATTTTCAAGAATTCTTGCAACTAATTACTTCTAAGAAGGTGGAAGGCTTATTAAAAGAGATCAATATCTTCAACACCTAGTATGATAAGTGTTTAAATATACATTTTTTTTATGTATACATTTCATACATTAGGTGTGTAATTTTATTGGATCAATGTTGTTTTATACTTTATTTGGTTTATTTGCTTCATAGGGCATTGAAAAGTTATCAAAAGCTCAAGAAAGTATTTTAGACCAAATTTGGGATGAAAGGGACAAGTTTAGAGCTGAAGTACTATTGTAGTATTGTAGTAGTAAATAATACCTGCATGCGGCCTTCACAGTGCCTGCATGACTTGTCCAGAATGTCATGCAACCCTTATGCGCTCGTATAGAGGCATCATGACTCATCCAGAAAGCTATGCAACATTCATACACCAGCATGGAGACTGCATGCACCCCCAATTTTGCTAGAAGCTTATTTTCACAATCCATGCGGTCTCCATGCGCCCTCATCGGCTCCCATACACTTGGGGAAGTATTAAAGAATGAAGTTACGGTTTACGAAACAACTTTTGGCCACCATTCGAGTCCACACTCTTCCATTTCCAAATCTCATTGAGAGGAGTCTCTTTTGGGCTTAAATTGAAGGGAGAAGAAGGTAGATCTCAATGGATTCATCCTTGAAACTTCAGCGGAGGAGAAATCAAAGCAACGCCGCATTTTGGCAATTCTTGGAGGGTTGGGTTATTGAGATCCGATGAACTTCTTCATCTTCACCATTAGTTGATCGATAGGGAGATGTACAATGAAATGTTATTGTTCTTTTGTTGATTTTGTGATTCTCCTTCTATTCATGTTGAACTAAACTCCCAAAGCGACTTGGCATTGGTGAATCTTGGGAAAAAAACTTTGTATGGATGATTACTTTCTAGATTGATGCATCTTGGCTTATCTTTGGATTTAATTTATGATTCTTCATGTTTAATCTACAATAGATGGAGTTTATATGTTAATCTTGATTGTATGTGTAGAACAGGATGTTTGCATAAACTAGGATATATTTAGATTAATGAGGTTTCATTGTAGTTACATAGTGAATGTTTTGGGTGTAGATGACCTTCCACATTAGGCTTCTACCCTTGATTTGAGATTCCTTGTGGCCATTGTAATCGTAGGGGTGTCTGAGAGTTAGAATCTATATGTTATTAGGATTATTTATTGAAGGTTTTTTTCAGGGTAATTGACTTTAAAATCTCTTTATCCAAACTTAGCCAACTGCTACTTACTTTCATATCATCATTGAATTCTTTGTACTTGTAAGGGGATCTATGTCGAGGCCTATTTCATACATAGAGGCTCCATCTCAATTGAGTGTCTTGGTGGCATTCTTTTTTTTTTGTTTATTTTATTTGCATTTATAACACCATTTCCTTAATTGGTATACTAAATAGTAACCTGAAGAGAAGTAATAGTACTTCTTAGGATTCTCGGGATATGATACTCTCGCGCTTACACAGGGAGGGGGGATTTATTACTTGATGATTTGGGCACTTGCGGTAATCCATCATAATGCATAAGCAACTAAATTATTTTTACACATATCTTTAAGGAGATTAATATTTCTCCTTGATCTATTTGTAGCAATAGAATACTATAGTGTCGGTGGCAATGAAGTAGTTTTTATACATACTCAAAATCAACCCAAGAGCTAGATTTTGATAAGAAAGATGTATTTTATAAGGAAATAATTTGTGATGGTACTAGACTATAACTCTTCAGCAGTTCTTTTTTATTAATAGCACTTAAGGAAAAAGAATTTATAAGGAAGGATGTTGTGGAAGCTACCTCAATTCAAATTAACTTTGCTAACTAGAATTGAGAGTCTGCACCATATCTTCTCCATCAAAGTCCTATTCATGCATTCTACTGCACTAGTTTTCAAAGGAGTATCACAAATAGTCAACTATCTAATAATTTTTTCTTTTTTGCAAAATGTATTGAACTCATTTGAACAAAACTCCATACCATTATCAGCATGGACATGTTTTTATTTTCCTCTCTAATTCTCGACCATGATCTTTAATTTTTCAATGCATCAAACACATAATTTTTTTTAAAAAATCATTTTGGAGAAATCAACAACAATGGTCAACATATATCTTGCACTACCTTTTGAAAACACCTTAGACGGGCCCCAGTGATCAAAGTGAACACAGTCAAGGTTTTCCATTGTGTCATGAATGCCTTTACTAAAGTGGGTTCTTCTTTGGTTTTGTAATACACAATGCGTGCAAAACTCTAATATCATTATGCCCTATCCATTAATCAGTTTTCTTTTATTCATTCCATTGATTCCATTTTCACTCATTTGTCAAAGCCAAGCATACCATAATCCTATAATATCATGTTCTAAAAGTAGTGATAGCAATGTAGAATAGTATGGGATGTGGCTTTATTAGGAAAAAGCTTTTATTAAAGAGGATTTTATGTAATCCTTGTGTTTTGAGGATTTCATGAGCTTTATTTTTGGTAGAGGTTTAGTTTCAATTTTCATTGCCAATTAACTCTCTCTCTCTATATATATATATATTCCAAAGTATGTAGATAATTTGATGCCATGAGATGATCATTATCGTTGTATTCAAATGTGCTATAGTTAGGATGTTGTGAATCTTAAATGATTTATAGAAAATATCATATATAATGGTTTTAATGTAGAGTTTGATATGTGCAAGTGGAAATCTTGAGGAAAGAGGACCTGCCTCATTGTTCATATCTATCATTCACATTAGAGAGGGATGAAGGGGTGTCATACTTGAGACTTATAGGATATGGCTCTGCTCTTCTATACAAAATTCCAAGAATCAAGGAATTAGTATTTCATTGTCTAAACATACTAAACACGTATATCTCATTCTAAGTCCTTCAACATGATTTTTACAGATATACTATAGAATGCATTGCTATACGAGGAAGCTATGTTGGAAACTCATTGGTAGACCCCTAATGAATAATTGAATGTCTTATTATATTAGACAAGCTCATATAGCTAACCTTTAGCCAAATAATAAGGGAAGTCCACAAAACTTAGTCTCAAAATTCAACAAGGAATAGATTAAAAATTGAAGACTTTGTTGGGATGCCTTGAGAGGCTAACCATGACATGTACATGTTTGCTAGCATTTTTAGGTATGCTTTCCTCTTCTTGTTTTGTTATTATATAATAAAAAATTTCTCCAAGAAAATGGGTAATTGATTTTGGAGCCATTGGTCACATGATTTATTCTTTTAAGCATTTCACTACTTATACTCCTTGTTATAGCCATAAGAAGATAACCATAGCTGATGGATCCATTACCACCTGATAAGTGTTTAAAAGTGCACACTTTATATATCTTTTATACTGCATTTAGCATGAGATTTGACATATTTAGCACCAAACTAGTGCATAATTTCATTATTTTGTTCACAATGAGCTTTTATTCTGTTTTAGTGCTAAAGAAGTGAATACAAGGGTATTTCAAAGCAAAGCAGATCAACTTGCTCAATTAGGGTTTCTCCATAGCTTACAATAGTGATGGTGAAATCTCACCATAGTCGTTGTCTACCTCTATCACAACCATTACCAAGCTGTGGTAGTGTGGACTCATAGAGAACAACATAGAAGTCATAACAGTCTCAACAACAGCCATTGTGAATCATAACGACCATGACCAATCCACACAATGGCAAGATAAACTGTGCCAGGACATGACTTAGAGCCAAAGAAACCAACTTATTCACCATTTCCTAAACAACGATCGTGGCGAGGCTGTGGTGGAATTATTACTAAAATACCCTGGGGTTTTTTGAATATGGGTGGTTCTTTTGCCGAATTTGGTAGAGTGGCCGAAGTTCTAGAGACCTGTGCGGCTAGAGATGATTTCCAACAAGATTTTAATGGATTCTATTGAGTTTTTCCAGGACGATTCAACATTCATTAATAGTGGAGTGTGCGCGAAGAGATTCGGCGTTCTCTTGAAGATCTTGGATCTACTCAATCTCAACTATCGGAGACCATATTGGAGAGAATTAGTCTAGGAATTATTTTGATTTATTTCCTTTGGATGATTGCTATTCACTGATTAATACATATATATCCATTAGAGGATCCCAATTTCAGGGAAATTTCATGTCAATTCACCTTGATTATTTCTTGTAAATCTTTATTAGTAATTCAATATTTTTCTAGTCTTTTGTGATTCATTGCATGTTTACTTAATAATATTTTACTGATGTGAATGAGGAAGATATGGCCACACATTAGAAGACCCATGCACTATTTGATCCATGCATGCACTAAGTGGTTAGGTATTGCTAGATCTCTAGATTAGTGTTTGATTAGATTTCTAGATTAGGATTTGATTAGCCCTTCTAGTGGAGTTCTTTAACTTAAGGTGGACATAGGAGGCTGGGGTGGAATAGATTTCATCTTAAGTTCATATTATTTAGACCTAGTTGTTAAGAGATTGGGACCAATAGGCCCATGAAATCCCCCAGTCCAATACTAGATGGAATCATCACACCTTAATTCTATTTCACAAGTAATCATTAAGAGAATCTTCATACGATCTCCCAAACTCCTTCCAATTGCACTTAATTATCTTTAATTTTATTGTATCAATTAATCTATAGAAGTAGAATTAAGAAACACCGTAGATGTTTAGGCTATTGATTAAGCAAAAAGGAAGTAATAGGAGCCTCTTACCATTCCCTGAGGAATACGACCATCATGCTCACTCACGAGTTATTACTTGATGACCTGTGCACTTGTGATATTCATAGAATTAACCTTATTTATTTACACACCCATCAACAGTCTGTCACCACCATAAAAAGCAAAGGTGATATTTACTTGAACAGTTCTCTAATGCTTAAAAATATCCTTGATCTTTCTAAGTTCTTTGCCAACCTTGTTTCTATTAAAAAAACTCAACTAAAGATTTTAATTGTCAATTAACAATTTTCATTTATATTTTGTGTTTTTGGAATAGGTTATGAAGAGGATGATTGGAAGTGCAAGTGAGAAAGATGGTCTTCATCAAATTGAAAATCACGATGGAAGGACTAGATTTAAATATTCCCTGCATATATCATTCCTTTTTGAGACATCATATCGAATAATAATAAAATTTGGATGTATCATCACTGTTTAGGCGATCTAGCTATTTTTTACAGTCCTTAAGTTAATAATTCTTTCATTTTTTAATGGACTAGTTATTGCATCTTTTCATAGTAATGATAATGAAATTGCAAAACCTAAACTTGTTTCTTTCCTAATAAGAAATGCCATAAATTTATTCCTTTCCTCTCATTTATAGTGACATTTGACGGTCTTATACAACTCCAAATATTTCTAGTCTAGGTGGTTTGTATTATTTATTGATAACTATACTAGAGTAATGTGGATTTATCTTTAGAAAATAAATCAAAAGTTAGAATTATTTTTCCTAATTTATTCATAACTTATCACAAACTTTGTTTTGATAATGCCAAGAATAATTTTAATTAAATGCCCTCTCCATTCTTTTAAAAATATGGTATTGATGAGTGTACAATTGTTCATTATTTTATATCATTTTATGCACTCATTGGGCATATATTAGAGTTATATTTTAAAATTCGATGTTAAACATGGTGTGTTTTGTATTTTCAGGCTTTGAGCAATGCTAAAAGATGAGAGAGAGAGAGAGAGAGAGAGAGAGAGAGAGAGAGAGAGAGAGAGAGAGAGAAGAAGCATTCCACATCTAAAACGATGAAGATATAGCTCTCTCGACAACAGTTGACTAAGGACAGACCAAAAAAACTCACTTATGGGTTTCTTACGGCCATGCTTACTATTGTAAGCCTCTTCCAAAGAACCTTGCGGGCTCACTAATGCCCATAAGGAGGGCCATAAAGTCATTTAGAGGGACTTATGGGCAGGACTTGCACTCGTAAGCCGGATCGTAAGGATTATCCAGAGGAGCTTACAAGCAGAGCATACACCTGTAAGGGTTATTGTAAGGGGCATAGAGAGAAGCTTACGATCCAGCATTTATGGCTGTAAGCTAAACCATAACACTATACAGAAGACGTTATAGATGGAACTTACAACTGTAAGTGATCCCGTAAGGCTCACACCACATCATCCCTAGGTCCTATGACCACGTCCTTTCCCTCGTAAGATGCCCGTAAGCAGTACAGTATAAATATTCATGATAAGATTTTTAGGGCATTTTTGTTCCATTGAGAAGTGAGGCTAAGGGAAAGAAAAAAGGGTGAATCTCTAGAGCTTTGGAGGTGATTCTAGAGGGAGATTCAATCCATCTATCTTGGAGAAGGAAGTCAAGCTATCAAGATTAGCTTAGCGGCATTCGTGGAAGGTCCTTGGGCATTCTTCATCAATCTTCTTCCACTATGATTGAGAAAGGGGTTCATGTCTTCTTTTATTCTCTGTGTCTTATTGGTTGGATGCTTGATCTCCATTAATGGGAAGGCTAATTTTGTAGATTCAAGTATAGTTGAACTCCAGGGGTTTATTCTATTTGACATTAGTTATGGATCTTGTTGATTTAGTTGTTTCTTAATTTCAATCCATGTTATTTGAATCCAATTGTGTGTTTTTTATGGTTTGATTTCTAATGAGGCAAAAGCCCTAGTTCTCATGTATGATGTGCTTTATAACGAGTAGAAATATCCACCTAGCATAGACATGTCGTTATTATAGGGGATTGTGAGTAAACCTAGAAATGGTGTACTTTGGAGTCGAGAGTTCTCCTCCCACAATCCTCCCAAGTGGACTAACAACTGATTTCCATGGTCTTTGCAATTGTAGAGAATAGGTTTGAGGAGAAATCACATTTCTATTTAGTATTGGATTAGGGATAATCTCTTTGCAAGAAGGATTATCTATTTCAGAAGTTCTTGTTAATCCACATTGAGATTTCATAGAGTGCAATCCGATTGTGGGGTGTTTGTATCAACACTGTACTGAATTAGTTACTATTCATCCTTGCTAGAGGGATTTAGTATAATTTAGTATTTCTCTCGGTTCAAATAGGATTGTATACTTATACAACTAGAGAGATACTATGATCGAACATCCCTTCTCCCCTTGATTTCTTGACTTCTTTTGTCCCTCTATTCTTGTTTTCTTTGCTTTTGTTTCTTAGTTTTCTCACACACATCACAATTTTAGTTTAGGCTATTTTTCAGTATTAGGGATAGTATTAGTATTCTTATTCTTTTATGTGGATCGATAGCCTACCTTTGCACACTCTATTGCTACTTGATCAGTGAGTACACTTGCGTCCCTTATCAGGAATTGTTCATATTCCTATTTTGTTAGTATACATTAATAATATACAATGGTTGAATGCAAAAATGATCACATTTTTTTGATATTATAAGTGTGCTATTGTTTTACAAATGTTCCTAAACAATAAAAGGAAAGAGTTATCTTAACTGCTGCCCATCTCATTAATAGTTCCAATAAAGGTTCTTGGTCCTAAGAGTCAAATTGATGATCTTGTAAAATTTATTCCAAACTTTAGTAAAAAATATAAATAATTCTATTCATCTACAAAAAAAATTTTCCATTTCAACTAATGTTACTTTTGTCAACGTGCAGTAATTTTTCCAACATTCCCATCTTCAGACCTTTAGTAAAGGTAGAATAAAGGACTTTTTCTTTCTCAATTTTCTTAGTCTATTTATCTCAACTAAAAATGTTTAATTCCTTACTAATATTGAGTCTATCTTTGTTAACTTTGTTTTAGTTTTTGTAAAACTCAAGCCTATTCTTTTTGACTCAACAACACTTATTGTATCACTTAGAACAAGTGAAATGATGAAAGACATGGGAAACCAAGATAATACTTGACTATTACAAGTTCATTCTACTAAGAAAATGATTTTGTATTAATCTACATAAGTGCAATCTCATGTCCAAAATGTTGTTCAACCACTTAAAATAGTTTTCAGGCCTGAAAATGTCATAGGCCAACCTGGCTTGACTTATGGATGAACCTAAGCAATCAATTGATATTGACCTACCACATGCCCTTAGGAAAGAAACTAGAAACTTCACAAAACCTTTACTATACTTGTCTTATCAAAACCGATCGATAATTAATAGAGGCTTTACTAGCAATCTTCATACAGTTTCCAGTTTGAGAAATCTATCCAAGGCAATAGGAGACAAAAAATAGGAGGATGATTTAAAAGTGGAGATAGAGGCTCTAGAAAGGCAAAACATGGGAGTTAGTTGAATTTGCTAGAGGAAAAAAGTTAGCTAGAAATTGATGAGTTTTGACTATGGAGTACATTTTTGACGGTTCTATAGAAAGATAAAAAGCAAGGTTGGTTTATAAAGGGCATACTCAAACTTAAGGCATTGATTGCTTTGAAACATTTACTCTAGTTATGAAAATGAATACAATAAATGGTTTATTATCTTTAGTAGTTATTTTTAGATGAAATCTATAATATTTTGATGTAAAAGATATTTTTCAAAGCAATCTAGAATAGGAAGTTTACATGGAGATCCCTCTATGTTTAGAATCTAAAAAGGGACTAGTGTGTAAATTGAAGAAAGCTCTCTACAAACTTAAATAGTCACCAAGGACTTAGTTTAAAAGATTCACAAAAGTGATGAATATCTTGGAGAATAAGAAGAGCCAAAGAGACTATACTTTGTGAGACACTCAAAGTTGGGAGAGCTACAATGTTATTGGTGTATGTGGATGATATTATAGTAACAAGTAACGACAAAAAGAGATGCAAAAATTTGAAAAATGTCTTTTGTAGTAATTTGACAGAAAAGTACTTCGAAGTTTAAAGTACTTTCTAGGTGTTGAAATGGCTCATTCAAGGTGAGAATTGTTATGTCACAAAAGAGGTACATGCTTGAATTATTAAAGAAAGTGGTTAAGTTAGGTTATAACCAATTGATATACCTATTGAGTTCAATCATGGTGATGCTCCATGTAGAGTTTGAGTTTGGTTCTATTGCAATGGAAATATGTAAAATTTTATGGTAAAACATAGTTCTTGATGATTTGAAAATAAAATATGGTGGCCTGATAAAATTGTATTGCCACAAAAAAATTAGAAATTATTATTGTTCATAACCTTGTATGACATGACTGAGGAAAACACTTTGAAATTAATAAAAATTTAATCAAAGAGAAGCTTGATATATAGCATACACTTTATTTGTTTTAGTAAAGGATTAGCTAGAAGATGCACTCAAGAATTGAAGTACTGGGTTTCAAGACATTGTTAGCAAGTTGAAATAGAGGATATCCACTTACCAACTTGAGAAGTGTAGAATAATGTGGGATGTAGTTTAATTAAAAAAAAAAATCCTTTATTCTATAAGATTTTGTGTCATCCTTATCTTTTAGGGATCTTGTGAGCTGTAAGTATCTATTATGAGATTTTTCTTTATGGTAGAGACTTAAGCCCTGCTTGGATGAGGGTATTTGGGGTAAGGGAAAGGAAGGTTTTCTTAAAAAGCCTTGCTTGGGTTTAGCGGTTTGAGAGGTTAGGGTGTAGAGGGCAAAATTGAGGTTTTAAAACCTCAATTTTACTTCTTGTTTTGTAACCAACCCCAATCCCTCCGATTTAGAATGTTTTTTTATTTTTATACGGTGGAAATGTTTTTTATATTTTGCTAAGTTATTTTCTTTATCCTTTATCATATAGGAGAGCAAGAAAAAGCCAGTTTTAAGGGTTCAAGCTAAAGTTGAGAAGGTGTTGGAGAATCAAATCAAGTACTAAATACTGAAAATTTTCATCATTTCCTTTTTCCTTTTGTATGAATTTATGTAAATCCTAACTGATTTTCTTGCTAGGTGTGATTTTGTATTTGATTACTATATATTTAAGTTGTTAAGATATAGTTTTGAATAAACCATGATTTAGTTTTTTGTGAAAATGCCAGTTGTTAGGAGTCTAACATTAAGAAATTATTCAGTGTGAACCATAAAGTTGGATTAATTTGGTAGAACTTCGATGTTGCAACCTCTATCTTTTCTATAGGATTGGTTTTTTCTACAATTATAGTAAATTAAAGAGCATTTTACTCTACTAAATGGATCATTTAAATTAGTGTTGCTTTTCAATATCCATCATTTGTATTACACAAAGCTAAAATTTCTATTACGTTTCATATAATTTACATCTAACATAAAAAACTAAAATTTTTGCAATGTTTCATGGAATTTATGTCAAGTTTTAGTTTTCATTATGATATTGATGATTTTGTGTTATCCAATTGTGTTTAGTATGGCCATCTACTAGTTCCTAGTTGTTCTTTAGAAAAATAATGTCAGTTATGTTTGATGGGATTTGGTGAAAACTTTTATGCATTGCTATGATGTAGTGCTCTTGTTTTCCAATAAGATGGTCTTGTCCAATGGAATTATAAGTTTATTGATGTTTTCTTCCTTTTTGTTATTTATTTTCATTCACTAAAGTGATACTAATCTAATTTTGCATTCTTTATATTATAAATATGATTTATGTAGATATAGAGTGCGGAGTAAACAATTATACATCATTTATTATCATTTTGTACACTCATTAGGCATGTATTGGAGTAATATTATGGAATTTGATGTTAAACATGGTGTATTTTGCGTTCTCAGGCTTTGGGCAGTGCCTAAGGATGAGAGAAAGCCCAAAGAAGCAAACTAGAGCCAAAATGATGAAGATGGAGCTATCTTGACATCAATCAATGAAAAACAAGCCAAATAGACTCACTAATGGGCATTTTATGGTCAAGCTTATGGCTGTAAGCTTCTTGTAGAGAACCTTGTGGGCATGCTTATGGCTGTAAGGAGGAGTATAAGAAAAATTAGACTGACTTATGAGTAAGACTTATGCTTGTAAGTCAGACTAGGGAATGGATTTTAGGAAAAATCACATTTCTATTCTGTATGAAATTAGGAACAATCTCTTTGCAAGAAGAATTGTGTATTTATAAATTTTTGTTAATTCACATTGAGATTTAATAGAGTGCAATACGGTTATGGGATGTATGTATCAACACTGTACTAAATTAGTTACTATTCACTCTTGCAAGAGGGATTTAGTATATTTTAGGATTTCTCTCGGTTCAAATAGAATTGCTATACTTATCAAACCTTTGTCTTGGACTTATAAAACCCTTGAGGGATTCTATGCCCAAGAATCCTGTTTCCCATCGCTTTTCGCTCAATTTTATTTTTGTATTCTTGCTCTCCATTTTCTTTAGTTTGTTTGCACAAATCACAACTTTGGGTATGCTAGTTTTCAAGATTAAGACTAGTACTAGTACTCTTAATATTCTCTGTGGGTCAATACCTTACTTTTATGCACACTTTACTACTTGATCGGCGTGTACACTTGCGTTAACTGTTATTAAGTTTTTGACGCCGTTGTCAAGGCAGATTTGAGATATTTGGAGCACTTCTTGTATTCCATCACATTAGCCATTTATTTTTATTTTGTTCTCCTATTATTTATTTATTTTTTATTTTGTTATTTCTGATATTAGTTTCTTTTATTTTGATTGTAGTGCATGCCATTGAAGGGCAAGTCAGCACGACCGATGGAAGTTGATAACAATACTGAGAGAGTGATTGGCACACGGTTAAGGATAGTGTTGTTGACTGAGACATGTTCACTCAACGTGCGAATTGAAGGAGAAAACTCAAGAAACATGGCAGATTAGAAAGATCAACAAAGAACTGTATCTGACTACAGTCGTCCCACCTTGAATAGTCCCCAATCTAACATTGTTTGACCACCGGTGACCGAGAACAATTTTGAGCTAAAGCCAGCATTTGTGCAAATGGTTTAGTAGTCTGCCCAATTCCATGGTCTACCGGATGAGGACCCAAACAGCTACATTAGAGGGTTTCTTAAGGTTTATGACATGCTAAAGATGAATTTAGTGATGCTATTAGACTGCAACTGTTCTCGTTCTCTTTGAAGGTTGGGCCAAATAGTGGCTACAATCCTTTCACCGTGCTTCTATCACTACATGGGAACAACTCGTGGAAATTTTACTAGAGATGTATTTCTTGCCTAGTACGACAACCAAGTTGTGACATGGGATCGCATCATTTGTTCAGTCAGATTCTAAGTCATTGTTTGAGACCTAGGAAAGATTTAAAGATTTACTGGGAGATGTCCGCACCACAATTTTCTAGAATGGATGAAGGACCAAATTTTCCACTTGGGGTTCAACCAGAACACTCGTCAACTAATAGATTTAGTAGCAGGAGGATCACTTGGCAGTAAGACCCTAGAGTCAGTTAAGCAATTGATAGAGGAGATCACCATGAACAACTATTAGTGGAATTTTTAGGGAAAGTCAGTTACAAAGCCCACTAGGATTCTGGAGGTTAGTGAGGTTATAGCATTGGCCACCCATGTTGAGGCTTTGAGCAGAAAGATTGATGGCTTATCATTCTTGAAGCCCGTTGCAGTTATGTCATGTGATGTGTGGGGGAGGACACACATTTATAGATTGCCCGATAGTAGGAGCATTGCATGGTCCCACTAAACAGGTTGATTTTGTTAGTAGTGCCCTCTGACCTCAATGGAACCCCTATAGTAACACATACAATCCAAGGTGGAGGAATCACCCTAACTTCTCTTGGAGTAATCAATGGCAATAGCAGAAGCCTCCCCCCGAATTTCGCTTTCATCCTCAATTCAACTTGAAGCATACACTTAAGGACGTCTTAACTCGGTTTATATAGACAACGGACACCAAATTATAGTAGTCAGATTGAAGGTTTTAGAGCATAAAGTCTACCATGAGGAATTAGTAGGCATTTCTCCAGAACTTGGAGAACTAGGTTGGTCAGATTGTGAAGTTATTGTCCAAAGACCATATGGCAGTTTACTGAGCAACACTGAGGTTAATCCTCAAGAGCATCTTAAGGCTATCACCCTAAAGAGTGGTAAGGAAGTCAAAATAAGGAATGAGATGGTAATGGAGAAAGAAAAAGAGTTAGTAGTTGAAGCTCTTAAAGAACTATAGAAAAAGGGAAGAGCTACTTCAAATTTAGAGAAGAGTGTACCACAACCAGTGAAGAAGTATGTTTCCATGACTTCCATATCCCTCCTGACTGAAGAGTGATTGCATTGATGAACAATTCAAGAGATTCTTGGATTTTCTCAAATAGTTACATACTAATGTGCCATTTGCAGAAGCTTTATTTCAAATGCCAAAATATGTGAAGTTCCTCAAAGACCTATTGACGAACATATAGAAATTTGAGGAGGTTTCGATGGTCACATTGAGTGAGGGGAGCTCAACACTTTTGTAGAATCGGATGTCGAGGAAAATGAAAGATCCAGGTAGTTTTACTATTCCTTGTAACATTAGTGAATTGGTGAATGGGAAAGCCATAGTGGACCTAGGAGTTAGCATTAACATCATGCCATTTACCATGTTTAGAAAACTAGGACTTAGTGATCTCAAGCCTACTAGGATGATACTACAATTAGCGGATAGGTTAATTAGTCATCCTAGGGGTATCATAAAGGACATCTTGGTAAAAGTTGACAAATTTATCTTTCTGGTAGATGTTGTTATTTTACACATTGATGAGGATGTTGATGTGCCACTCATCTTAGGTCTGCCATTTCTAGCCACTTCCCAAGTCCTTTTTGATATTAGCAATGGTAGAATGGTTCTTGGAGTTGGGGATGAGAAAGTTGTTTTTGCTTTATCTGATGCCATGAAACATTCTCTTGCTTTTGATGACACTTGCTATTTTATGGATATGACTGAATCTATTTTTGATGATTTTGTGAAGGACATGCTACATAAGGAGCCTTTAAAGGAGTTATTTGATGACCCTCAAGACAAGGAGACACCCCTTTTGCTTACAACACATAAAGTTGAGGAATGAACTCAAAAGTAGCATTGGAAGGTAGTCACTCCACCAAAGAAAGGCAAGGTAGTCACCCTCTTTGCTTCCTATTTTCTTTGATTTCACACTTGAGCACAATGTCAGAGACATTCATGTTGGGGTCGAGGATTATTCCTATTTAGAACTTCCTTAACATGTACACAGCAGGTAGATCAAGCTAGTGACATAAAACAAGTGTTTCTTAGGAGGCAACCCAATGTTTTCCTATTTTTTTGTCTTATCTTGCTTTTAGTTATTAGTTTTGTATTTTTGCAAGTTAGTAATAACATGCTTGGCTTGTCATTGTTTTTCACGAGTTGGTTGGTTATAGTGCTAGCCACTCATTTTTGTGTTCAGTAGGTCACATTTGTATTTTGTCATACTTGTTAGAACAAGGGAAACTCTGCTCAAAGTTCAGGATAGGTTATAGGCTACTTACGCCAGTAAGCTCGACTGTAATGCCCCGATAGAGAGGTTTACGGGCATCCTTACACCTACACGGGGATCTAGAGAGCCTTATGAGTGCACTTACGATCCGTAAGTCTTGAAGAGCATAGTTCAGATGTAGCTTATGGGTAACTTACACCCATAAGGTAAGTTATAAGGGTCATTCAGAGCACTTTACTAATAGACCAAGCTACCCTTATGGGCCAACTTATGGCTATAAGACGACCGTAAGGGCAATTTAGAGAGCCTTATGACCCATTTCACTAAGTCCCTTATGGCCCATAACCGAGTACTTATGGCCTGGGTTCCTTATGGACCCTTTAAGCCTGTAAGTCAGACCATAAAAGTAATTCAAATAACTTTACGGGCTATAGTGTAAAGTTTCTTATGACTGTAGCCTAGGTTGTAAATGAGATGTAACTCTTATGGGGTAGGCCTTACGTCAGTAAGTACCCCGTAATGTTCAGACAGAGACTCTTACGGTTAAGGCTTATGCTCGTAAGTCACACGTATACATCTAGGGTTTAAACACCACAGATCATTTTTAAAATCATTTAAAACCATTTTATACTATTCCTTATCATTGGTGACCCCATCTTCTTTCCATTTCCTTTCCCCTGCATTTTATTTTCATCTCTGAGCATTCTCAACCATGATTAGACTGATCAATTTGTTGTTTTTCTCTGCTTGATTGAAGGTATATTGTTCCCCTCAATTTTCATAGTTAAACTTCAATTTAATTGGTTGAAATGGTTACTTGTATGTTTATTAAGTCATTTCTGTAACTTGAATGCCATGGTTGTAAACTTTTTGAGTTTTAATGAATAGGAGGGATCCTTAGGGCCTGGGCTCAAGGCTTATAGTCATAAGGCTTGCTGAAAAGGTAGGTTCTCCCGAGGCTTACGACCAAAAGTCTTACTGATAAGTGCTTGTGTGATAAGAATGCGAAGTTTTCTTTCCTTATGATGAGCATTATTTTTATCAGGTTTTAACACTAATATGTGTGTATTTATGTTACTTTCATGCATATAGGGTCGTGAAGCCGAATCTTAGAGAAAGAAGCCAATGTAGATCGTGAGTGCACCATTTGGAGAAAATCTTGAGAAGGTTCAAAGGTGAAGACATAAGTCGGGTTCAAAATGCTAGAATGTGTGCCAACCTCCTTGTATTCAAGCTAACATAATGATTTGGATGGGCACAAAGGCAGTCACATTCTAAGTATTCCGGCTTGTGCATGTGTAACAAGATCTCCACCAACGCGACTGTTCATTGAAGAAGCAAAGCAATCTACGACGTAAACGCATGCCCGTTTACGTTTACCTCGATGAAAGCATGGTTTTGGGAGTGTTTCGGACCGGTAATGCAGCATGGCACTGCAGCAGGTACTGTTTATAGCCGGCTGAAGAAGGAGTTGCCCAGAGAAGCCACACGGGCGTGTGGAAATTCCACATGCCCGTGCATTAATTCCATACGGGCCATGTGAAACATTCACAGGGGCGTGTGGATTCCCGATTCCAGCCCTTTAAAAGCCGATTTCAGCCCCGATTTCAGCATTCTTTTCTCCATCTTTTCCCCAACTTGAGAGAGGGCTGCGACTAGGGTTTTGAGAGGTATTGGCTAGGGATTGGGAGAGGTTCTATGGCTCCGACATCACGCTCCATTTAGAAGAAGGTTAGTGGGAGAGCTTTCGTCGGCACCGATCCGGCGAGGTTTATCCTAGGCCGGACAAAGGGACCTTTGGACGAGTAGATGACTCTCCACAAGACTATCGTCATGATTATCGAGGGGGTTTTCTATGGATTCATTGCTTTTACATTCGATTTCATTGATTGTAATTAACTCCATGGAGAGCTAAATCCCCTAGTGGGTACTTGGATTGGGAACCCTAGGATGTATTCGTTTTATTGAACCTTGTTATTATGCTTTCAGTAATTGATGTTTTTATTGAGTTCCAATCTTGAATGCATTGATTGTATGAATACTCCCATAGAGTGACACTAGGGTTGAGAGTTCTTGTTGGTAACTCTTGTGAGTAAGTGACACACCACGAGAGTTAGAAAAAACTAGATTGGAGAGGGCTGAGAGGATGAGTCGAGAGATAGCGGAGCGTCCCCTTTCCCCTCCGGTGTGATTTATTCTACCTCTAATTCCTCGAGTTTTTTGTGGTCATAGTAGAGTGAATGGGCTAAGGGATGAACTTCCACTGGGGCTTAGTTGCGAGTGCAATGGAGTGAAGCGTTGAAGTGATTTTAGCATCTAGGGCTTAATTGTGGCTAGGGACCTTCAGCCTGGACCAAAGGGTTAGGTCTACATATAGGAAGAGGATTTATCACTTGGAATCCCTAGAACTCTCATTCCAATTCTATACGAGTGCGAGGTTGAGAGATTGTTCAATTTCTCCTCTGGGACATGTATAGGGTTAGGCATGGTTGACCTTAGATTTGGGACCATGTATTAAATGATCTCCACGACTCATTGATGCATTAGTTAGGAAGCATTATAGAGGGTTTTTGCACTTGAAATGATTGTCATAGGCGGATCAATATCCGAGTACCCCATTTATATCGATTGTCTTACATCTCCTTTACTTGTGCTCTCCCTCTTGTCTCTTTTATTTTTGTTTGCATTACATCTTATTACACAAATCACTATTCATATTTCGCTTAGTTAAGAAACAATTTAAGTATTTTTACTCCCTACTTCCTGTGGATACGATACCCATTCACCTGGGATTTTATTACTTTGACAGACCCGTGCAGTTGCGGGACATATGCAAGGGGCGTTGTCACTTACCATAAGCACTTCCGTTAGAGATAATTTTCCATTTTCTGAGCTAACATGTCGTATTCTTTTCTTCGCAGGATGACTAGAGCAAAGAGGACTACAACTGACATGCCAAAGAGGGCAAGGACCAAGGCTTTGACCTTGCTTCTAGTGACCGCCAGTTCATCAATGTAAGAAAAACGCGAGACTTCAACCCGTGTCCAGAGACCGTGGACCCATTGACACCCACGGTGGCTTCGGCACAGACCTTTTTCATCCCATGCTTCCTAGAATGGTACACCCATTTGAGGACGAAGCACTTTGGCCAATCCCGGATGGTGGATTGGTAAGTTTTTTCACTATTAAGGTTGGAAGAAGAAGTCCAATGGATGTTCCAGTAGGGAGGATGGAGCCGGTTATTCTTTATAGAGGAGAAGACTTATAGAGATGCCACCCTCGAGGTCCTTTGAATGATTGAGGTTGATTGAGGATTGGTTAGCTTTGATAGACCCAATTCCATATGCTTCAACCTATTTGGGGAGCAGAGGAAGCAGAGCCACATAGAGTTTGCCCTGCTGTTAGGTCTATATGACACTGATTTTACTGCGACCTAAGAGTATGAGCAGTTGTTGATTGATTACACACCGGGGAGATAGCAGCTGGCATGTGGTGGCATTTATGTAATGGGAGAAACTATAAGCCCGGCCTAATGAAGGCATCATTCCTCAACAGCTCAGCTTTGAGGTATGTATATAGAGTTGTTGCTTGATCTTTTTGCAGGGCGAGCTAATAGTACAGGCGTGGTGGGGTGGCAAAAGCTGCTGTTCCTACATAGCCTGATTGAGCGTTGTTCACTCCATCTTAGGTATATGCTCACTAAGTTCATCGTACATCAAGGCTAGCATACCCGATTGAGTGCCATCTTTGTCAGGCTGTACATCACGTGTCTTTTTCCGGGAATTGGTCTTGTGGACCGACTTAAGGGGTAGGAGGTTGTTAGTAGCATAACATACCTAGGCATGGATACTCTATGTTCGATGGGGATGGTGTGAGCCCCACCCCTTAAATTAGATCCTATCCGTCAATACAAACTTATTCAATCAGAGCCATTGATTTTTAAGATTTTCAAACCCTTGTTCTTATCCTTGCGGTTACCAAATATCACGATCTGACTGCAGCTCCACCACCCACAATCTCTTATTGTTGTAAAAAAAAAACCCCAGCCATCTTTTCCTTTACTTCATGATCTTAGAGGAAGCATTTGGAGAAGTGTAAAATATAAAAGTTGTAGATTTTGATGTTAGCTAAATACTTGCAAAATTTCAGATTTTACGCATCTGTAGTTTGTGAGATATGGCCTTACTAGTATAATTGTCTCGGATGATATTTCTGTGTAGAGCTTGAAGAATCATGGTCAATTTTGATGATCAGGGAAATTGAATTAGATAAGATAAAAAATAAAAAAGTCGTTCATTTTTGGGTTGTCTGATTTTCAGTAAAATTTAATTAATTTTGGAGTTGTAGGTTGAGAGATATGCATATCTTAAAAGTATATATCTGAATTGTAAGTTTACAGAAATAGTTGGAGATTCAATTGAATGTTATAAATTGAGTAGTACTCTAAATTATGTTAATTTCGGATATGTCATAGTGTCAGGTGTCTGTTATTCCCAAAATTTTGAAATTTGTGATTTGGAAAAGTGTAAGTGAAGTTATGAGGGTTTTAGTACTCATTGATCATGTTGGAATTATTAATATGGCTTTTAGAGTGGGTAATTGCTATTGTACCCTCACAATAATCAATATTTGGGAGTGTAGAACAATAGTTTGAACTTTTGTATTTGTACCCTTCTAAAAATCCTTGCTTTTTTATACTATTGCTTGTTAGCCTCGATTTTGTTATTGAAAGCTAATAGGATCTCTTCCCAAATATAGGACATGACAAAGGTGTAAGGTTTGGGAGTATTATTGGGCGGTAATCAGGTAAGTATCCCACATATAAATCCTATTATATGTATATACTTGAAAGTTCTAATTTTCTGAACTTTTGGAATTTTTAAGAAAATTACTGATTATTTTGATTTATATTTTGAATTATTTATTTATTTATTATTATTATTGGAATTATTTTAAATTATTTGAAATTTCTAGTTAGTGATATTTTGTTTTGGACTAGAATTATCTGAAATGTTTGAATATTTATTTAAACTTAGATTAATTAATTTCTAAAGTTTTGGAAAACTTATCTAAATATGTATTATTTTAATTCTGAATTTCAGATATTTTAGTTAATTTCTGATTAATTATTATTAATATTGTTTTAGAATTATCTGTTAATGTTTGGAAAAATAACTGGTTTATTTTACTATGATAAAATGGGATCATGCGACTGCTAAAAATTTTGTTTGGCAAATTACTCGTATTTTGCCTGATCTAAATTTTGATAGTTTATTGTTTTGTGAACATAAAGTATTTTGACATATAAACTAGTCCCAATTAACTATGCAATAACCCTGTCACTAGGGGTTAAACACTGACGGTGTCAACACGTATTTTGATCTAAAAACTATAGTTTCCCACTGCTTGCCGTCTGTGAAGAATATCGGCCTTTGATAATTTTGGCTCGGGTCATCGAGGGTAAAAATATGACTTCTGATAAATTTTGTCTCGGGTCACCGACGGTAAATATATGAATTTTTTGATTTTGTTTTGGCAATAGTTGGTTGGGGGACCTATATGCTCAGTCTTTGATATTTGTGCTTACTGGAAACAAATCTGTTTTGTTGTTTCTACATTCTGATAAATTATGATTTTGTGTAAGTGGTCTTTATATTTTTAGTGGGTGCTTACTGGGCTGTCAAGCTCATAATCTTGTTGTTGAATTTTTATCAGATCAAGAGTAGAGTTGAGTGGTGGATAGCTTAGTGGGGATCGTTAGGCAATCACTGATTAATTAGCATGTAATAAGTCCCTTTTTGTGGGCCTAGGCTTTATTTGAATAAGTTTAATTTGTTTTTGCAAACCACTTAGTGTGATCCTTTGTTCTGTTTTGGATCAGATTTTGAGGCCTTGCATGCCTACTTGGTTTCGGTCTTGTAGGTGTGCGGTGGTTTGTCAGTGTATTGGGCCTGGCGAGTCAGGTTCTGGGCGTGACAAATTTAGTCGTATCAGAGAGATTTAGTATAATTTTGATGATATTAGAGTGCATGATAGAGAGTTAAATTCCATAGTGTTATGGAAGCTTGAACTTACAAGGTCCAATTACAATGGGAATGTATTTCCTATTAAATGGTTGCTATTGTGCCCTTCTTTTTCTTGGATTTATTTGTAGAAGAAAATAGTGGCCTTAGTTCCATTTTTGACCTAACCTATAGCTTTGATTTGCATTTTTGAGCTTCTGTCCTTGATTAGTCTTATGTTACTGACATGGTGTTTTAGCACTCTTCGCGGAAAGTCTGCTAGCGATCCAATTTTTTTTTTTTTAAAAAAAACTTGTGGTCATGTACTGTTGGTAATTAATTAGCATGTTTCATTGTTTTACTTCCCTGCATTAATTTTCTTGGACTTTCATAGTTTATGGATTGACAATCTTATGTTCCTCTACTTGCTTTTTACTTAAACTCATTGGCTAGAATTGCATGTTATAGTTTTTATTTTGATATTTTGAATTGAGGGAAAATATATTCTTTCTTTGGTTGGAGTTTATAATTTGATCTTGTAGGATTGCATTGTATCGGAAATTGCTTGACATGGCCTTTTGATGTAAAGAGAATAAGGGATTTAGAAATTTGCAGATATAATGATTTGGGAGAAAAAAAAATGATTATAGTTGAGTTCTTGTATTGTTATATAAAAAAACATCGGAGTTGTGACTTTCAAGATTTTGATTTGAGTGTCCTGAAATTATGCCCTAAATTCAAAGAATTAGAAATAGAATTTGGAGAAGGTTTCAACTAGAAGATTTTATCACTTTTCCATAGCTAATGACATGCAAATTTTTGAAGTTATTGGATTTGCAGCCGATGAAATATGTTCGCTTAAGTAGACCCTTCTCGGATGTTGTTATTGTGCAAGACATGAGGAAAGAATTGTAGGTTTATTTTTTTGAGGTTGAATTGGCCAAAGTACAGAATACAAAAAACGTTTGTTATGATCTTAGCTATATGTCTGTAAAATTTCTCTGTAATTGGATGCATATGTTGGATGATATTCATGATTTTGTAAAAGCAGACTGAAATTTAAATGTACAAAAAATTTGGTGAATTTCATGTTGATGCTATAATTTGAGATGGGCTAAGAATATTATGGAACTTGATAACATTGTAGCTTGGTGAGTCTAAATTTATTTGAAGAGGAATTATGATGTTTGACAAGTTAAATATTGCTATAATTAAAAAAATCCCAGAGGTTAATGTGTGCATGTTCCTGCCCTTTGCTTGTTTGCTAGGTAGTATTTGGTGTTTTGAGTGGCAAGATAATGGTTGACATTTTTTTGAGGAGCAAAATTCTTATAATTCAATACTTTTGTTTGGTTTTCTCGAAATTAAGAAGAGTCTCTGAATGATATATATGACATCTTCGTGTGTTCAGTTGTATTGATTTTAGTGAATTAATGGTCAATCTAGAGAATCATTATGTACTTGGAAGGTGAATTAAGCTCTATTGTTGTAATGCTACAAGAAAAAAAGATGTAAAGGATCATACCATAGTGTTTAGGAAGATTTAAGCAATTTTGATGATTAGACTCCAAATATTTTGATAGAGGATAATTCAAGAAAGTTTAGGATTGGTAGATACTTGGAGGCTCTTGGTTGGTTTTAGTTTGCTTATGGTTTTCAATCAATGAGAAAACTTTAGAGTGTTCAAATATTTTTTTGGACTGGAGTATATATATATAATTTTGATGTTCTGATGTTTAATGGTTGTAAAGTTTGATCTATGAGAATCATGTCAGGCGATTTTAGTAGGCAACATGGTTTCAAGTGGATAAGAAAGAAACTAATGGCATTTTAATATTATCTAAACTTGTTTGATTTAGCCATCATATCCAGGAATTAGGGGTTTTAATTGAGGTTTGATAGATTGCGATGATGGCAATAAATTTGCGGTTTTAATTTATTTTGAAGTCAAATGACAGCAAACACATGATATATATGCTCAGATTGATATTTAATAGAGGATGCCAAAGGCATTGAATTCTATTTTATGTTTGATATGAGTTTGAGACAAACCTAAGGTTGGTTTATTGTTTATTTGTTGTGACCATCATCCTTAGAAGTATCATCATTCAAGTTTTGTTTGAATCCATTGGTCTTCGAATCTTATCAGCTAATCTAATGACAGTCAAACCTTTACATGGTCTGAATCATACTGGAAGTCTGCTTCGATTGAGCAGATTTGAGTTTAAAGGACTAAACTCTTTCAAAGGAGGGGAGATTGTGAGCCCCACCCCTTAAATTAGATCCTAGCTATCAATGCAAACTTTTTCAATCAGAGCCATTGATTTTTAAGATTTTAAAACCCTTGTTCTTATCCTTACGGTTATCAAAAATCACGATCTGACTACAGATCCACCACCCACGATCTCCTATTGTTGTAAAAAAAAAAACCCCAGCCCTCCTTTCCTTTACTTCATGCTTGTGCCTGCGGCAAGGACGAGTGGATTTTCCTATCGAGAGTTGTTTTGCTTCTTTCAAGGTAGGATCTTTGAGCTTTGTGCATAATATTAATGATTATTATTGATGCCGGTTGGCTCTAGATTTTTTTCTTTCTGAAACCCTAAAATTTGTTCCTATTTGTGATTCACCTTTAAACCTTAGATTTAGCCATTGAGTTTCTAGGGTTTGTTCCCAATTTGTAGTTTGAAGGAGTTTTGTTTCTCTTTTGATGTCTGCTCCTAAGCATACTCTTAGGATCTTGATCATGATGTTTTTATGGATTTAATCACATCTCAAGGATGAGATCTTGCAGGATATGTTTGATGTAATGTGAAGTATAGTTTATTGAGATACAATCTTTCGCCATGTGAAAGGAATTGTTAGCTGTTTTAGTTTGCTAGGTTTCAGATTTTCGTTTTTGACAATAGTAGAAATTACTCTCCGATTTTAATGATCTTAGAGGAAGCATTTGGAGAAGAGTAAAATATAAACGTTGTAGATTTTGATGTTAGCTAAATACTAGCAAAATTTCAGATTTTGTGCATCTGTAGTTTGTGAGATATGGCTTTATTAGTATAATTGTCTCGAATGATATTTCTGTGCAGAACTTGAAGAATCATGGCCAATTTTGATGATTAGGAAGATTGAATTAGATAAGATGAAAAATAAAAAAGTCGTTCATTTTTGAGTTGTCTGATTGTCAGTAAAATTTAATTACTTTTAGAGTTGTAGATTGATAGATATGCATATTTAAAAAGTATATGTCTGAATTGTAAGTTTGCAGAAATAGTTGGAGATTCAACTGAACGTTATAAATTGAGTAGTGCTCTAAATTATGTGAATTTTAGATATGTCATAGTGTTAGGTGTCTATTATTCCTAGAATTTTGAAATTTGTGATTTGGAAAAGTGTAAGTGAAGTTATGAGCGTTTTAGTACTCATTGATCATGTTAGAATTATTAATATGGCTTTTAGAGTGGGTAATTGCTATTGTACCCTCACAATAATCAATATTTGGGAGTGTAGAACAATAGTTTGAACTTTTTGGATTTGTACGCTTCTAAAAATATTTTCTTTTTTTATATCATTGCTTGTTAGCCTCGATTTTGTTATTGAAAGCTAATAGGATCTCTTCCGAAATATAGGACATGCCAAAGGTGTAAGGTTTGGGAGTATTTTTGAGCGTTAATCAGGTAAGTATCCACATATAAATCCTATTATATGTATGTACTTGAAAATTCTAATTTTCTAAACTTTTGGAATTTTTGAGAAAATTACTGATTATTTTGATTTATATTTTGAATTATTTATTTATTTATTTATTTATTATTATTTTCAGAATTACTTTAAATTATTTGAAATTTCTAGTTAGTGATATTTTATTTTGTACTAGAATTATCTGAAAGGTTTAAATATTTATTTAAACTCTGATTATTTAATTTTTAAAGTTTTGGATAGTTTATCTAAATATGTATTATTTTAATTCTGAATTTCAAATGTTTTAGTTAATTTCTGATTAATTATAATTAATATTGTTTTAGAATTATCTGTTCATGTTTGGAAAAATAACTGGTTTATTTTGCTATGATAAAATGGGATCATGCGACTGCTAAAAATTTTGTCTGGCAAATTACTCGTATTTTGCTCAATCGGAACTTTGATAGTTTATTGTTTTGTGAACATAAAGTTTTTTGACATAGAAACTAGTTTCTAATTAACTATGCAATAACTCTGTCACTAGGCGTTAAACACTGACCGTGTCGACACGTATTTTTGATCTAGAAACTATAGTTTCCCACCGCTTGCCTTCGGTGAAGAATATCGGCCTTTGATAATTTTGGCTCGGGTCACCAAGGGTAAAAATATGACTTCTGATAAATTTTGTCTCGGGTCACCGAGGGTAAATATATGAATTTTTTGATTTTGTTTTGGCAATAGTTGTTTGGGGGACCTATATGCTCAGTTTTTTTACATTTGTGCTTACTGGAAATAAATTTGTTTTGTTGTTTTTGCATTCTGATAAATTACAATTTTTTGTAAGTGATCCCTATATTTTTAGTCGGTGCTTACTGGGCTGTCAAGCTCATAATCTTGTTGTTGAATTCTTTTCAGATCAAGAGTTGAGTTGAGTGGTGGATAGCTTAGCGGGGATCGTTGGGCAATCGCTGATTAATTAGCATGTAATAAGTCCCTTTTTGTGGGCCTAGGCTTTTATTTGAATAAGTTTGTTTTGTTTTTCCAAACCACTTAGTGTGATTCTTTGTTCTAGTTTTGGATCAGGTTTTGAGGCCTTGCACGCCTACTTGGTTTCGCCCTTGTAGGTGTGCGACCGTTTGTTAGTAAACTGGGCCTGGTGAGTCAGATTCGGGGTGTGACAGATGGTCACCCGACAAAGCTCCATGTACATCCTCACTCCTCGCCCTAGTGTACTTCCACCATTTTTGGGTGAGGACTCGGGCAAGGAGTCGAATTATGAGTCTAATAGTGACTTATCGCTCCTATCTACTATTGCGAGTTTGGTAGCACAAGCCGTTCCTCCCAAATGCCGATCAGAGATCCAAGAGCTGAGCGCAAAGATACACCAGCTTCGAGAGGGCCAGCAAGTGATTCTCGCCACCCAAGCATGGCTCGAGTCAGACCTCGGTCGTGCCCTGGATATCTTGAGCCTCTTGGCCCCTTTTCCTCCTACTCCAGCTTTGACCCTTACGTCACTTGAGACGCTGTACTACCCACTGACTGACCCTGAGCCATCACCGGACACTGAGCACTAGTTTCATTTCTATTTTTGGTTGTATCTTTTATTTTCATTATTTGTATTCATCTTTTATGGCAAGGGTTAACCCTGCCAATTTTGTACTTAGTTTGAGACATTTTAGTGGATTTTTACTTTTGTGTTTTGCTTTTTGTTATTTTATTTTTCTTGAGCTTTAATGTCTTTCTACTTGGCCTCATAGGACTTGCATTGTAACACCCAACACCCTCAATCTCAAGGGGATTCTCACTCTTTCTTTTCTTAACCTTGAGTGACCCCCACCACTTGGGCACATTAAGGAATGCACCATGCCAGTTTCAAGGACAATAAACTAGAGAATTAGTCGTTTCCACTCACCTCCCATTGTATTGTTTCATTGTCATTCATATCTTCTATCATCATATACACATATTGAGGACAATGTATGATTTTAAGTATGGGGAGGTGTTTAAAATTTATTAAAATCTTTTACTTGCCAAGTTGTTACTCATGAGGGTGCATTTGAAAGCTAGTGGGAGTTTCTTAGTGTAGGTTTGTTTCTTTTTGGGTTCTATTTTTTAGTTTTCACTCTATTTTTGGTTATTTATCCAATTGAAGCACACAACTTCTATATTGTAGTAACTTAGACCTTTTATGATTTTGTATAGTTTATAGTTCATTTTATTTCAAGTGATATAACTGTGTAAATTTTTTTTGCAAATTTGAAAGAAGTTGTTAGAAAAAAAAGAAATGTTGAAGGCGGAAAGAGCTATCCCTATTAGATGTGTGGAGTTACTCTCGATAAGTTGGATACAATGTATGCCCTAATGAGAGAAAAAGCTACCTTTTTAGGCGAGTGAAAGCTACCAGCTTTTAAGAAAAGATGTGAAAAGAGCTACCACTCTTAAGCATGACAGCCTGTGGACTCCTTTTTTCTCACCCGACCTTTAATTAGGATTAGACCTGTTAAAATAAATGGATCACAAATCAAATTTAATTTTTTATGACTTCAAGAGATTGTGGGTTCATGACTTCCATTAGGGGCAAGCCCTTAATGTTAATTACCCTGGACATTGTTGCAAGAACCTCCGATTAAGAAATAAGTGTGAAAAGGAAAACAAGTTGTGACAATCAATTTCATTTATTTCAATAAATATGAATTCATGGATTTCATTGAAATACAAGAAATTTGAAATAATCTTGACTTATGCATCTATGTCCGAACTTGTGTCTCGGACATTTATATATATATATATTAATTTGATTTGTATTTCACATTCTGGATTCTTTATGTTGATGAATCATGAACTTGATTTTGACTTTCCATAAGCTTCGACTTTTATGCTTGTGAAACTTTCTTCAAGTCTTGACTTGTGAAACTCTTTGGGCCCTTGACTTATGATACCTTGAGACTGTTGAGTTCAATTGTCAATTTATATTGACTTGTGGAGCTCTTTGGGTCTTCGACTTTTGATGTCTTGAGACTGTTGAATCCAATTGTCGATTTATATGGGTATTCAAGTCTTGGTTTTGATTTTTTTTTTTTTGTTATATATATATATATCATATGCTACTGCCTGTGACCAGTCACCACATCGTATATGTTGTTGCCACTGCCACCTTGAGATAAAAATTGCCGCTGACTAAATGTGAACATCCTTGTCGTTCTTTAGGAATGGGTAACTTTGCCGCTGCTTTAAAATGAATATATATATATACACTTTTTTTTTAAATGACAACAAATGAAAAAAATGCATGCCTTAGCTTTATGTAGCCCACGTATGCATGAACCACTCAAGAGAATTGAGATTTATTTTATTATTATTATCATATATATATATATAGCTCTTCTGTAATGCCTGGAATAATATTCTCATTTCCATAGGCATATTTTTTAAATGGTGGACCCGCCTTTAGATATATATATATATTATTTTTTTTAATACGTATGCATGCACACAAAAGCATGATTCTCATTTTCTCTTTATCTTTTGTTCATTTGCATGGTGTCTCTTTCATGGTGGGCCATGGAATATATATATATATATTATACTTCCCAGATGACAACAAATATGCAAATGGTGCACAAGTATATATATGTCCATGCATGTCATAGCATGATTCTTATTTTTTTTATTTTTATAGTTTATTTAATTTTATTTCTTCTCATATATATATATATATATATTTGAGATCATGGGGCTTTCATCACGTGAGTATATATGCATGCATGATTTTGAAACAAAAATCTCTTGACGTAACAACATCTCCTATATACACCATCATTAATTCATCAATATGATCATCATAGTCATAGCTATATTCATCAAGAAGGTCTTCTGTATTATCTTCCAAAACTTCATTATTCTCCATAGCTACAGCGAGAATCAGAATCTCCCTCTTGAGCACCTTGAGAATTCACATCTTCAAGAAGCCTCTTTTGGGAGCTTGTAGAATTCATTGTTAGACTTCTTAGAGACTCTTTTGTGGCAATTCCAAAGTATCTAGATGCAAGTCAATGAATTGTTCTCCAAAGTATCTCTAATGTCTTTGTCATCAAATATCCAGGAACCTTGGCATTTTATATCAGTGCACTGGGCGTTCATGCGAAGATGATGACAACGTCCATCTTTGCCTCTGCCATCATTCAGAGCCCTCCCTTTTTTCAACAGAAGCTGGTAGTCCTCGTCGATGAACTTTTTCAACTTGATCCTATGCATCACATCTGTCTTTTATTTTCAAAGATTCAACGAACATTTTTGCTTGATATTGCACAAAATGGTACAGTATTCTCCCCAGCAGAATGATCCGTAGAACTATGTTTTTTGTTTTTTAGTTCTACAATGTGCTCCCACCGAACCATGAACTTGACATATTTACTCAGGAACTTGTATTCCTGGTCTCTGTTTGCATCCACTTCAGCACCTGATGAAGTTGAGGCTTCTATTGGAGGCATGCCAACAAAGTCACCAACCTGTGGAGCCAAATCTTTGCATGAGCATTTTGATGTCCAACGATCACCTTTCTTGCCATATGTCCAACATACCATAAGGACAGCTCATTCTTTTCCCATAGCAACGAATGGATCATCGGCAACCTTTACTTCTTCCGCTTGGCCACCTGGAGCTCTAGGTCATTCAAGGGAGATGTTCTCTATAGAAACCATGGTGAGGTGGCTTCCAATCATCTTCATGGGTGGCATCCCCAAACATGCTCCAAGACCTCCTCTCCATTGCATGTTTGCTGAGACAGGCATAGGTAAGCTTTCGGACACAGGTGGTGATGGTGATCTTGACCTTGTTTCCATCCTTATTGAATCGATGCTTGATGACTTTCTTCACTCCGTTCTTGTCAGGGTCTTCGACAATCTTCGGTGGCAACAAGAAGTAGAGATTGTCGCCATTGTCCTTGTCAAGCTTCCTTATCGAGGCTTGCTCGATATTGCTCGCAAAAGATCCACAACGAAACCAAAACCCTAGCTTTTACTCTTTGGCAATTGATCCTCCGTCTTCAACACCTCTTCGGGCTTCTAAGGTTCCTCCATCTTTACGAACTCCTCAGCAGGAATGGAAGCAAATGGCAGTCATCAACAATAGCAAGCAGCAACAACGATAATGACAGCAACAACGATAACAACGATAATGACGACAATGGGACGACCACGTGCATCACTCACGTTCTCACGCACCCTCCCCCACGTATCTCTCTTAAATATATATATATATATATTACATTATATGTATTTTTTATTATGTTATATACATATATATATATCATATTTCTTTTTTTTTATTTTTATATTTTTTTATATTTTATATCATTAATTTATTACCATTATTATATATATTATCTTTTTTATTTGGTTTGAATTTTGCATATATATATATTTCTAAGATATGTATTTTATTTTATTATTATTATTATATTTTTTTTAAATGTATATATTATATTATTATTATTATTTTTTTCATGTTTACTTGATTTGATTGATTGATTTGTTGGTATATATATATATGTATATTATTTTATTTATTATTTATATATATTTAATTTATTTTATATTATCTAATTTGATCCGATTATTTATTTTATTATATACATATTTTATCGGATTTGTTTTTTACTTAATTTCTTTTTACTTAATTTCTTTGATTTGATTTATTTCATTTTGTTTTATTATATGTTTATCGAATTTTATTTATTTATTTTATCTGATTTCATTTAATTCTTTATTTTATTTTATCTTATTTTATTATATATATATATATATATATGTTTATCAGATTTTATTTATTTTATATTATTTGATTTCATTTGATTCTTTATTTTATTTTATTTTATTTTATTTCAATTATATGTATGTATATATATATATATATATTTGCATGAGTTGATTTATTTTATTTTAATTTATCTTATTATATATATATATATATATACGATTTGATGTAATTTAATTTAATGTATTTCATCTTTTATATTATTCGATTATTTTATCCTTTTTTTTAATTTAAATTTTATTTTCTTTATTATATATATATATATATATATTTGCCTCGTGATTTGTATACGTGACTGATTTTGGGATTAAGATCACCTCCAGATTTACGTTCCTACTGATCTTAAGATTTAAAAATTTTTAGATCACCTCGAGATCGGTGCTCTTAGCCGATTTTGAAATTTGAACATTTAGATTGCCTCGAGATCGGTGCTCTTGGCTAATTTAAGGATTTTGGATATTTTGAATTGCCTTGAAATATGTGTTCTTGCCTAATTCAGATATTTGAATATTTTTAGATCATCTCGAGATCTGTGCTCTTGACTGATCTAGGGATTTGAATATTTTTTTTGGATCGTCTCGAGATCTATGCTCTCGGCAGATCTTGATATTTGAGTATTTTGGATCGCCTCAAGATTTGTCCTCTCGGCTGATCTAGATATTTGTATATTTCGTATATTTTGGATCACCTCGAGATCGGTGCTCTTGGTTGATCCGAATATTTGAATATTTAGATTGCCCCGAGATCTGTGCTCTCTGCAGATTTTGATATTTGAATATTTTGGATCATCTCGAGATCGGTGCTCTTGGCTTATCCGGAGATTTGAATATTTAGATCACCTCGAGATCGGTGCTCTCGGCAGATCTTGATATTTGAGTATTTTAGATCGCCTCGAGATCTGTGTTCTCGGTTGATCCAGGGATTTGAATATATATATATATTTTATATCACCTAGAGATCTGTGCTCTAGGCTGATCTTTGGATTTTAATATTTAGATCGCCTCAGGATATGTATTCTTGGGTGATCTTAAATATATCCAAATATTATAAAATTTATTTATCTTATCCACATGTTGTCCTAATTTGATTATGATTAGGTCACATGTGATTTTAAAATTTTAATTTGATTTGAATTAGGACATGCAAAATTTTTTATATAAACACATCCCCTTAACGAGATCATGTGAGAAAAGGCTACCTTAGGAGTTGTGTGAAGCTACCACCTTGAACAGAAGAAAAAGTTTTTTGTGAACTTTTGCCATTAAAGTTTTGTAGATCAAAAGAAATGAAGTAGAGAGTTGTAACACACACATACACACACACACATGCGTGCGCGCGCACGCGCACACACACATACACACATGCAATAACCTTGAATAGAGTTTGAACTATTGTTGGAATTCTAAATTTTTAGCATTCTTGTTTTGTTTTCACCCGATTACTTTTGAAACTCCCCAATTTTTATCACTCGAGGTCATGTACTTATCCCTCTTGCTTTATAATGTTTTTTTTGTTTGAGGACAAGAAAAAGATTAAGTGTGGGGGAATTTGATAAGTGTACAATTGTACATCATTTAATATCATTTTGTACACTTATTAGGCATGCATTAGAGTAATATTATGGAACTTGATGTTAAAGATGGTGTATTTTGCATTCTCAGGCTTTGAGTAGTGCTTAGGGATGAGAGAGAGAGAGAGAGAGAGAGAGAGAGAGAGAGCCAAAATGTTTAAGACCAGGCCCTCTTGGCATCAATCAATTAAGGAGATGCCAAATAGACTCACTTTTGGGTACCTTTTGGCCATAAGACTCTTCCATAAAACCTTGTAAGCATACTTATGCTTGTAAGGAGTATATGGACAATGAGAGGGACTTATGAGAAGGACTTACCCCCGTAAGTCAGACCGCAAGAACTGTTCCAGAGGAACTTGCGAGCATATCATACATCGGTAAAGGGTGATCGCAAGGGCTATCTAGAGAAGTTTATGATCCAGTGTTTTTGGCCATAAGATGGAATGTAACACCAGACAGAAAGACCTAACGGATCAAACTTACTGCACAAGTGTTCTCGGGCTTGTCACCCATCATCTCTAATTCTTTAAGGCTGCGTTCTTACACCCATAAGAAGCTTGTCAGTGGCTAGGCATAAATATTTCTAACTAGGGTTTTAAGGTCATATTTAGTTCCAATTAATGGTGAGGTTTGGGGAAAGAAAGGGGGTAGATCGCTAAAGCTTTGGAGGTGAATCAAGAGGGAGAATCAGCCACCTAGATCGGATTAGAGAGATCGGTGCTATTAAGGATTATGGCGCAATCATCTTTTAAGGTAATCGTCTTTGGGTGCTCTGCAATCGTCTCATGCCGCAATCAATAAGGGGGTTTTCATTTTTTTTTTAAATTCTCGTTTGTGTCTTGTTATTGGGATTATTACTTGCCTTCAATGGAGAGCTAATTTTGTAGATGTTTGGGCATTGATGATCTCTAGGGTTTATTCTATTTTGACATTGGTTGTGGATCTTTATGCTTCAATTATTTCTTAATTGCAATCCATTCTATTTGAATCTAATTGCATGGTTTCAATGCTTTAAATGCTATCAAGACGAAAGCCTTAGTTTTCTTGTTTGATGTGCTTTGTGACGAGTAGAAATACCCACCTAGTATAGGCAAGTCACGATTGGACGGGATTATGAGTAAGCCTAGTAATGGGGTAATTTGGAGTCAAGAGTTCTCCTTTCTCGATCCTCAAAAGTGAATTAATAAGTAATTTCTAGGCTCTTTGCAATCGTAGGGAACGGATTTTAGGAGAAATCATATTCTATTCTGTACAAGATTAGGGAGAATCTCTTTGTAAGAAGAACTATCTACTTATGAATTTTTGTTAATTCACATTGAGATTTCATAGAGTGCAATACAGTTGTGGGATGTCTATATCAGCACCATACTAAATTAATTACTATTCACCCTCCTTGCAAGAGGGGTTTAGTATATTTTAGGATTTCTCTCAGTTCAAATAGGATTGCTATACTTATAGAACTTTTGTCCAGGACTTATAAAACCCTAGAGGGATTCTATGCCCAAGCATCACATTTCCCCTTGCTTTTCGCTCGATTTTATTTTTGTATTCTCGTTCTCCATTTTCTTTAGTTTGTTTGCACAAATCACAAATTTGAGTAGGCTAGTTTTCGAGATTAAGACTAGGACTAGTACTCTTAATCTTTTTTGTGGATTGATACCTTGCTTTCACGCACACTTTACTACTTGATCAGCCTGTAGACTGGTGTTAACCCTATCATAGAGTTTGTGAATTATTGATTTAATCACACTTGATATTAAATAACTAATAATACTCATGTGCTTTGCCTTTTATTGGAGGTTACTAATGTGATTTTAATTTAAGCCCTTTCAGGTGGTTGGAAATAGAAAACAAGCCTTTCAGTTTATTTTAGTTACCAAAGCTTGTCTCATTTTTTTTATTGCTTAGACTCTTGTTCTTTTGATTCCTATGCTTTGCTCAAATATTTATTAATGGCAAACCACTAATTGAATTCAATTAATATTGTGTAACTATAAATATTCATGTGCTTTCCCTTGGATGGTAACACGTAGTTACTGATAATTCCTACCAAAGTTTGGCATTATATATTGGTGGGATTGTTGCATACTCTCTAGAAATTGTGATCTATTTATAAGTGAGGTTATCTTTCTATTGGTTGCATTGTGAATAATGATTAGCTTATTCAATAATCAATTTGTAAAACTTGTTAATCATAAAAAATATTTATCAACAACCACCACTTGGTCTAGTGGATTGTTATATGGATGATTAAAAGGCAAACCTAGGGTCTAATTGTTGGGTCGGTAATACTATTTAATTACTGTGCATATAATGTCAACCGTTCCCCTGTAGGAAGATGTCATTTTCCTCCTCCCTCCAAGGTTGTATTGCAGGTGGATTTATCAACTTGGTTTTGTTCCTAAAATCTATTCTGAGCGTGCACATGGTAGGACTCTAATCACCCTTTTGTGACGTCAAGCCGAGTTAATAAATCACTAGGGGTCATTAAGCCACCGTAACTGGTGCACCACCATACCTGCCTGTCCTTTAACACATCCTTTGTGGGGCAATGATTATTGCCTTTGTCAAAAAATAAAATAATAATAATAAATAATTTTTATTAAAGAATAATTAATTAATACATGAAATGTTTCCACAAAATAATTGATTTTCTTAATTTTGGTATCAACTTTTTAATTCTATCTTTAATTCACATTTTGATATGTATACATTTTATGTTTAAATTAATGGCAAATGAAGAAAATATTTTAGCTAAAAGTCATTTGGTTCAAGTTGCATTGAACAATATTTTCATGAAATCGCAACAATTGCACCAATTAGGAACAACTCAAGCTATTGTTACTATAATTGTTTAGATTATGAGAAGCAGGAATAAACTTAAATATATTAGAGGTCAAATCACCCATGTAATACTCTTCAAAGAAACCAAGCAAGAGGTGAACTAGTGTCACATTAGCTTGCAAATGACCTATGTCATAACATAATAAGAATGATTTCTACAACTTTCTTAGTATTTTGTAATAAGTTAGAGAGGGTGGTCTTAATATAACTTCACAAGTATCTGTTATGGAATAAGTTTCAAAAATGCTTCACTTATTAGGTCATAATGTCTTCCATCATGAATTATTTTTCTTCTTCTATCATTCTCTTAAGATTATTTTCGGTCATTTTCATAATTCGTTACATGCTATAGTAGAGTTGGAGGGCAAAAATTCTTAACACAACTACATGATTCACAAATCCCTTCAGAAATATTCAATTGTAAAATATTCTATCACTTCAAGATAATCAAATGCCTATTGAATTATAACTTTACTATAATTGTGTTGGTATTATTAATGAAACATATATTTGTGCAAAAATTGCTTGTGCAGAAACTCCCAAGTGTCATGGAAGGAAGTAATACCTAAAATCTAATGTATTGTCTACATGTAAATTTGTTTTGAAATTCGGATTTGTGTTAGCAGGAAGGCACAACATTTGATTTAAGAATTAAGAAAAATATGTTGATTAGATCTTGTCCTCTTAAGATTGCAAAAGGTACTTGTTGATGCAGGATTCATATTGAAAAGCAAGCTTATTACTCACTATAAAAGGGGAGTGATATCACTTGAAGTAGTATTCAAGAAATCTACTACGACATGAATGTGAATTATTTATTCTTCACCATGGAATTTTACAAAATGCTATTAAACCATCATTTAATGCCCTTAAGAAGCATTTCCTTATAGTAAGGTGCTCGACAGATCCGAATTATGGTTTGAAAACACATAAAGAAATCATTTTTGCATGCCGTATTTTGTATAATTATTTAATGGTCAGAGACATTGATGATACAATACTTGCACATGTTGGTAAAAAATTAAAGGTAAAACATAAGAGGAACAACATTTTAGTGAGTAAACAAATATGAGTATGTAAGAGCTAATTGTTTGTACAAATACTAACAAGTGAATTTTCCAATAGAAAAAAGAAGAAAGTAATTAAGCCTTTTAAAGCTCAATTCAAAACTATCCGTAAGAGAAGCAATATGTTTCTTGTCAATAAGGGATATTCAAATTATATGAAAGGCATCAATTCCATATTTACAGAGCATGGTAAGACATAGAAGATGAAGATGAAGTTTAAAAATGATTAAAAAAAAATGATAGTTATAAGGTAAAATTACAGTTATTATTAAAACAACATATGATCATATAAAGATCTGCTATAATGTTCAATTTTGTGCCTAACTTGAGATATAATGTGCTAAGTGTGTGACAATTAAAGCTAGTGAATATTCCATATTATTTCAAGGTGATGCATATCTTATTAAAGAGAAGTGGTTAGGTTATACGTTGATTAATATAATCATGGCTCAAAGCAAAATATTTTTGTATGAAGTTTCAAGCGTAGAGAATTTTGTTCTCGGCATGATAGAAAAGGTGATTCAAAGATATGGCATTTACAATAAGGGCATTTCAACATAAGGGTTTTACAATAATAAATGAAAGGTTTGGTTTTTGGATTACTAAAACTTAGTTTTTTTAATTATGTGAAGGGTGTATTTATGAGAAAAAAATCTAGAAATTCCTATTTCATAAGAAAGGCTTGGAAGGCTTCAAAGTGTCTTAAATTAATACATTCTAATCTATATAGGGCTATGCAAAGTATATCCTTCGGAGAGAGTCATTATTTTTTAATCTTTACTAATGATTATAGTTGCATGATTTGGGTTTATTTTTTCAAAACAAGTAAGAGATATTAAAAGAATTCAAACATTTTAAGGCTAAGCTAGAGAAGCAAAGTGCTTCTTACATTAGATTTCTTTATACTAATAAAGGAAAAGAATTTTTATCCGGCAAACGAAATTATTTTGGTCAAGAAACTAGCATTTGTAGGGAATTAATCTACCACACCATACATTCGATAGCAAAATAACAATGTTGTGTAGAAAAAATCAAACTATTGTGGAAATGGCAAGAAACATGTTACAAGAGAAGTGAATTTAAAATCAATTTTTTAGTTGAAGTTGTGGACAACATTAATTCATTTATTGAACCTCTTTCGGACAAACACTATCATGAATCAAACTCTATTTGAAGCTTAGCATTATAGAAAACCCCAACTACAAGTCACTTAATAATTTTTAGCTCTATCGCTTATACAAACTTTTGGCTATATCACTTATGCTTTATTAAATTATTCATTTCATCATAAACTTGATGGAAAAATGATAAGTTTACAACATTCATATATTGTATATTACTTTGTACATTCATTTGGCATGTATTAAAATCATATTATGGAATTTGATGCTTAATGTAGTGTGTTTCACATTAAAAGGTTTTAGTTAGCACTTCAAGATAAGAAAGAGGCAAAATATGCATTTCAGACATCAAACGATGAAGTTAGAGCTCTCTCGGGATCATTTGAACAAGGATAAGACAAACTGTGTGACGTACGGGCATCTTACAACCAACCATACGACAGTTTGTTAATTCCAATGAACCTTGCAGGCATGCTTATTCTCATAAGGAGGAATTAGAGACAAGTCAGAGGACTTTACAGGCAAGGTTTAAACCCATAAGGACCATCCAGAGGAGCCTATGACAGCAACATACACCCGTAAGGGTAGTCATAAGAAGCAACACAGTGAAGTTTAAGGTCCAGCGCTTACGGTAGTAAGATGGACCGTAACACAAACAGAAGACCTTACGGACATGACTTATGGCCGTAAGTGGTCCCGTAAGGCTCACGACTATCTTCTCCAGCTCACTTACGGCCATGTTCTTACGCCTATAAACAACCCGTAAGCAGTCGAGTATAAAATAGATTTGATGAAGATTTTTAGTGTAATTCTTGGAGGCAGAGATAGGGAAGAAAGGTTATGAATCTCTAGCACTTATGGGGTGATTTAAAGGGAGATTTGGATTATATTCAAATGGATTGGAGGTCATAGCCATCAAGTTCATGCATGGTGATTCTTGATTGGCATGATTGAGAAGGGAATTTTCATGGATTTCATTTTTCTCCTATTATTTGTATCTTGAATGCTTGCCCTCCATTAATGGAGGGCTAATTTGTAGATGTTTGGGTATAGTGAACTCTAGGGTTTATACCTTTGACATTGGTTGTTGGATCTTTGATGCTTTAATTGTTTTCCTAATTGCAATCATATCTATTTGCGTCTAATTGTGTGATTGAATGCTTTATTGCTAATGAGGTTAAAGCCCTAGTTATCATGTTTGGTATTGCTACATGACGAGAGAAATTCCCACCTAGTATAGGCTTGTCGCAATTTGAGTGGATAGTGTGTTCACCTTTGGTTAGGGTACTTTGAAGACTTTGTCTCCGCAATCCTCTCGAGTGGGTTAGTGATAATCTATGTGCTCTTTGCAATCATATGTAGTGGATTTTAAGAGAAATTGCATTTCTGTTCGGTATTCAGATTAGTGGTAATCTCTCTCTTTGGAGGAGATTATCTATTTAAGAGATTGTCATTAGCTCACAATAATTTTCCATAGAGTGTTAATGCGAATGTGTGGATGTCTGCATCAGCTCTGTACCTCTTCAGTTAGTCTTTGCCTGAGAAATTAGGGTTTAGTATTATTCTAGAAACCTTTCGGTTCAAATTGGATTCCATATTTAGACAACCTTTGTCGTGTACCTCATAACCCTAGAGGGGTGCTATGCCGGGACATCGTTTTTTTTCTTGACTTCTCTCCTATTTTTTGGCTATTTTTGGGGTTTAGAGTTGTTGATAGTATTTATTTTCTTCCCTATGAACCAACACTCTGCACTTACGCACATTTTATTACGCGATCGACATATACACTTGCATCCCTATCAATTTTTTGGCGCCATTGCCAAAGATGAATAGTGATATTAGGAACACTTGAATATCCATTACTTTAGCCATTTCTTTTCTTTCATCTTTATTTTTTTATCATTTTTTTATTATTTTTCTTTTGTTTCATTTCAATGTATGCCACCAAAGGGCAAGTCAACAAGACTAGCAGAAGGTGAGATCAGTATAGAAAGAGTGATTGCAACTAGATTGAGAACAACCTTACTGAATGAGACAAGATCTTTGACAGTCATTGTTGAGGGATGATGGTTGGACACCATGAAAAATCAAGAGAATTGACATAGGACCTTTTCAAATGATGCTCACCCCACTCTTGATGGCCCTCATCAAGTATAGTGCACCTACCAATTGTAGCAAATAACTTTAAGATCAAGCCCGCATTTGTACAGATGGTCCAAAATTCAATACAGTTCCATGGGCTACTAGATAAGGATCCTAATGGTCACGTAGGAGGATTCCCTGAGTTATGTGATATGTTGAAGATTAATAACATCTTTAATGACACAATTAGACTTCGCTTGTTCCTGTTTTCATTGAAATAAAGAGCTAAGTAGTGGCTCTAGGCTCTCCCTAGAGCATCTACCACAACTTGGGAGTAGCTTGTTGAAGAATTCTTAGCTCGTTATTTCCCACCAGGAAGAATGACCAAGTTACATCAGGAGATTACAACTTATGCATAGTTGGACACTGAATCACTATTTGAGGCATGGGAGTAATTCAAAGACTTGCTAAAAAAATGTTTGCATCACAACCTGCCCTGAATGGATGAAAGTTTAGATTTTCTATTAAGGCCTATATCAGAGTACCAGGATGCTTATAAACTAGGCAATGAGAGGATCTCTTGCCTAGTATGACCTTAGAGGTAGCCAAATAGTTGATTGAAGAGATAGCCATAAACAACTACCAGTGGAACTCGAGAAACAAACCAGTTGTGAAGTTAGTTGGGATGATTAAGGTTAGTGAAGTGACAACACTAGCAGCCCAGGTAGAAGCTTTAAGCAAAAAGATTGATAACTTGTCTACTTAAAAGTCAACTACAGTAATGGCGTGTGACACGTGTTGGGGAGGACATGCCTCGACAGATTGTTCCATTGTAGGAGCGGTGCATGGACTGGTCGAACAAGTGAATTTCATTGGTAGTGCCCTCCAACAATAAGAAAACCCCTACACTGGCTCATATAACCTAGGATGGCATAATCATCTCAATGGTTTTGGGAAAATCATGGGCAGCAGCGGAAGCCCCCGCCAGGATTCCCTCCATACAAGTTGAATGACAAGAGACCCTCATTGGAGAAGGTACTTACTCAGTTCATTCAAATCATGGACATTAAGTTTCAGCAGTCCAAAAATTGATTCCAGAGCATAAAGGCATAGATAAGAAACCACCAGGATTTTCTTCAAAATTTATAGAATCAGGTGGGAGCAAAATAGCTAAATTGTTTTCCCCGAATGTCCTCAAGGAAGTTTGTTGAGTAATACTGAAGCCAATCCCCATGGGAATTTCAAAGATATCACTCTTCGGAGTGGTAAAGAGGTGGGTATGGGTAGTGAAAAGGTGATGGAGAAGGAAAAGGGAGTAGAAATTGAGGTTGTTGAGAGTCTGGTAAGGGAAGGAGAATCAACTCTGAATGTTGAGCAGAGAACACCACCACAGGTGAAGGAGTATGTTCCTTGTCTCCCATACCCATCAAGGTTAAAGAACAATCATACGGATGAACAATTTAAGAGGTTTCCGGATTTTTTAAAGCAATTGCACATTAATGTACAATTTGTTGAAGCCTTACCTCAAATACCAAAGTACACAAAGTATCTCAAGGACCTACTAACAAACAAATGGAAATTTAAAGAGGTATCCACTGTCACATTAAGCGCAGGAAGCTCGATGTTGCTTCAGAATCAACTACAGAGGAAACAAAAAGATTGAGGGAGTTTTACTATCCCTTGTAACATAGGTTATTTGGTAAATGAAAAGGCCCTAGCAGATCTAGATGCTAGTATTAATGTGATGCCTTACACCATGTTTATGAGACTGGGGCTTAATGACCTTAAGTCAACTAGGATGATCTTGCAAGTAGCGGACCGCTCCATTAGCCATCCTAGGGAAATTATAGAAGATTCATTGGTTAAGGTTGACAAATTTATCTTCCTGATAGACTGTGATTTAAGATGTCGATGAAGATGTTGAAGTGCCCCTTATTTTTGTTAGGCCGTTCCTAGCCAGCTCCCATGACTAATCGATATTAGCAATGGTAGAACGATACTTAGCGTTGGGGATAAGGAAGTTATGTTTGCTTTATCTGATGCCATGAAATATCCTGCTACTTTTAATGATACATGTTATTTTCTTGACAAGAATGATTTGATTGTTGATGAATGTGTGCAAGAAATTTTGCACCATGAGCCTTTCGAGGAGCCATAGGATAACCCTCATATTGAAGAGACAACCCCTTTGCTTACATCAATGTTGATTGAGGAAAATATGAGCAAGAAGCATTGGCATGAGATCACTTGCCCTAAGATAGGTAAGAGAAAACCTTCACCTAAGAGGTAACCCCCGAATCAGTCGACTTCTTTGGTAAGTTCCTTATTTTCTCCGATCTCGCACTTGGGCACTATTTCAGAGACATTAATTTTGGTCTTGAGGAGTGTTTATATTTTGAACTTCCTTAACATGTGCATTTTAGGTACATCAAGCTTATGATAAATGCTTCTTGGGAGGCAACCCAAGCAAAAACTTTTTCATATTTTATTGAGTTGAGTCTTTAGTTATAGTTTTGTAGTTGTGTTTGAGTTTGCAATAAATTGCTTGGCGTATCTTAGATTGTTCATGTGTTGGTTGATTGTTTGCCTTCTTAGACACTCATTTTGTGTTGTCCAAGTCATATTTGTATATGAACTTAACTATAGGAAATAGAGAGAACTCTGCTCAATTTTCCAGGATGCTTATGGGCTACTTATGCCAATAAAACAGGGTCGTAAGCCTCAAACAGAAACCTTTACAGGCATCTTACTCTCGTAAGGCATCCTACAAAGGGAACCAGGAGAGTCTTACTAGTGCACTTATGGCTCATAAGTCCTGGTGAGTATAGTTTAGAGGTTCCTTACGGGTGACTTACTCCAGAAAGTAAGGCCGTAAGGGTCATCTATAGCACTTATGGGTATACCTAGGTTCCATGGGATATAACCTAAGTTCCTTATGGTAACATTACACTGGTAACCTCTATGGGACATAACCTAGGTTCCTTACTGATACATTATGCCCATAAGCAAGACTGTAAGAGCAAGATAAAGAACCTTATGGGCTATAGTGTAACACACTATCGGTCATAACTTAGGATATAAACGAGAAGTACCCTTATGGGGCAAGCTTTACCGCTTTAAGAACCTCATAATTGTCTATAAGGAGAGACTTACAATCACTGGTTATGCCCATAAGCCTCTTGTAAGCACCTAGGGTTTAAGTAGCGCCGGTGACCTTTGATCTTCATTTCAATTTGTTTTCATATTTTGAGCTATACAAATCCTTCTCTTCCTATTCTCTTTCCCTCGTCTTCCTCTTTGGTTTTTATGTGTTTTTCAATGGGTTTGGATAGCTCCTGAAGCTTCTCACCAGCTAGTTTTTCTTCTTCTTATTCGCCTCAAAGGTAATCTTTGTTTTCCATGTTTCTTGAGTTTATTGATTGATATGTTGCATGAAAACATATATATGAATGTTTAGTACTGTGTGATTGTTGTTTTAAATTCTAAATTTGTAAAATGTTGAGCTTCAATGTATAGAGGGGTCCTTACATCCTGAATCCTTCGTTTGCGACCACAAGGTCGCCGTAAAGGTGACTTTCCCCGAGTCTTACGGCAATAATCCTTCCTATAAGTACGACATAAGCACTCCTGTTTTGATCAAATTTTTTATTTTTGTGTTCTAAACTTTGTATTTTCTTACTGCAGCATGACAAGAGTGAAGAAGGTTGCATCAAGATCGGCCAAGCATGGCCGAACCGAGGCATCCACCTCAGGTATGGCCGCTGCGGAGAAGACACTGACTCCCCTGATCCCTTCAACCCCCACATTCTCAGAGGTTCGCTTCTGAGAGTGGTATGCCCACTTAAGGATAAAGCTGTTTGGCTAATCTTGTATGGTGGATTGACACATTGTCGCCCACCTGGGGCTTAAGGAGGAGGTGAAGGGGATGTTCCGGATCAGTAGATAAAGCCGCCTCTTCTTCTATGAGGAGCAGGTATACTGCGACACCACCATCGAGGTCCTAAGTGCATTCGAGTTGCACCATGGGTTGGTCATCTTTGACAAGGAGGGCTCCATCTGCTTCCAGCTATTCAGGGAGTGGCAGTCGATAACTTACATGAGGTTTGCTCTGCTGTCATGGTTATATGACACAGACTTCACCAGCAACCCATAGTATGAACAACTCCATATCGAATTTCCACCTGGTGTCACACCTCAAGTTATTTGGCAACACTTAAGCAGTGATAGGAGCTATGAGCCGGGTCAAGAACTCTCCGCAAGTGCATGGATCATTAACAGTAATAATGTGGTACCCCACAAGTAGGTAAGGTTTCTAACTATAGGGACCGGACTTCTAGTAGTAATTAATCCTCTAATGTCTAGTCAAATTGAATGGGGGTAATGAAGGACTTAACTGCTAAACAAGACTAAAGAGCAAAAGGGATGAAAGAACTAGGCAGACTGGGGTTGAGTTTTGATAACAAGAAAGCAATGCCCCGGGATGATTTCTATATGATCAAGATACCGACTTGAGTCTAATAATGCCTACCAAGGTACATTGTAAGATCCTTGTGGGTGCTTAAAAGCTTTGTTTCATCTACAGCTCTCAAATACACCAAGTTTTGCAAAAGCAACTATGGGTCTCAAGCACCCTAAGTTTTATAACTACTCAAAGTAGTCACAACTATGGAAATCGACACATGTCAAGTTTGGCTAAGCAACTATGCAAATCAAGCACGGCAAGTTATGCAACACATGAATTAACACAAGAATGCAATAGAACTCCATAGGCATTAAAACTCAAGTAGTCAAAGTAAAAGAGACAACATAGTTCATAATCCTAGGGCACTAGTTGAACGGTTAGCCCCTCATGAATTCATACAAATGAGAGAAGAAGATAAACATAAGGAAGAGAGACATCTTGACTTTCCTCTTTCACAAAATCTCTTCAATTGTACTTCAAGAACTCCATGGATTAGGTAACTCCACTTCTCCGGCGTCTCTAACTCATCCTTGATCTCCTTAGCTCATGTGGTTGCGACTAATCATCACCTTCTTTGAGATCTACCTCGCTAGAGAAGAAGTCTCCCAAATAAAAGATCTCTTCAAATCCTAAATCTAGGAGATAAAAAGGACTTTTTGGGCTTAACACTGTTTGAGCACGGTCATGCTCAAACCATGCTAATCTTGGAACTTCTAAGCAAAAAAGGCTAAATGTATCCAGAAAAAATTACGGGGAGAGCACGGTCATTCTCTCCCCGTGCTAAGCTTGAGCACGCCCAATAAAGGAGCACGCAGACTGTGCTTCCCCTGAAAGCATAAGCAACTCCTATCCAGAGATAAACACAGGGATATACCACCCCCGTGCTTCGTCCGTGCTTCTTCCGTGCTTCAGCTTAAGAGAATGGGAGTTACCATTAAGAGAAAACCATGGGGAGATGGTACGCCTATGCTCTGCCCGTGCTTGCATTGGACACTTAGAGAAATTATCTTCTTTGGCTAATTTTGTCCTTGATTTCACTCCTTATGTGTTTTGAGCCCTAAAAGCCTACAACAAAGATAAACATACCCAGAATAGCATCATTCATAAACAAAAAGTGCTAAAAGGCAAGCTAAAGAGTGCATTGGAGGTATGCAAAATATGACATGAAATGCACTCATCATCGGGACTCACCAAGGTCTCATTTCTGGCATGCTTGGCTCACAAGTATGTTCATGCTGTTATTGCTCATTCATTTGCAGGTCGAGCTGATAGCACCTGAGTGGTGGGGCGACGGGAGCTTTCTATTCTTATACAACTTGGTCGAGTATCACCCCATCTACCTGGGCTACATGCTTATGGATTTCATTTCATACTAGGGCCAGCATGTAGTCCTGTGTGTGATTTTCGTTGGGTCGTACATCATAAGACTGATCAGAGGGATGGGGCCTGGCAAATTGACTACAGTGCCTAGAGGTCATCTGTAGTACTGCTCTTGTAGGGATGGGCACCATATATTTGATGGGGATGGTGATGCACCGTGGCTCCAGATGGATCCTCACTCCACCCCTACTGAGCAATTATCAGCATTGGGTGAGGACATGGATGATTAGTTAGATGATGAATCTGACAGTGAATCATCCCTTCCATTGGTAACTGCACCGGCTAGTGCAGCTAGCCCGGCAGCTCCTAAGTGATGATATGAGATTCAGGAGCATGGGCCTGAGTTTAACAACTTTAGGAGAGCCAGCAAACCATTCTAGCATCACAAGCACGGATCGAGGCCAACCTTGGCCGTACCATGGTCCTGCTCTCGCGACAAGTTCCTGCCTATTTTGTACCTATTTTGAGACTTTTTGTTCATTTTTATTTTCAGTTTTTGTTATTTTATTTTGTATTGAGCTTTAATGATCCTTCCTCATACATTGTAGGACTTATTTACAACACCCAATATCCTCAATTATAAAGGGGATGCTCACTCGGTCATTTCTTAACCTCGAGTAATCCTTTCCCCTTCTCCCCCCTACTCCCCAACTGCTAGGGTACAACAATGGACACATTAGGCTAGTTCCAAGCATCAATGAGTTCTTCTATGCGAATCAGGGAAGTAATCCTATTTCACTCCGCTCTTAATCTTGTTTACATTGCCTTGCATGCTTCTTTTATACACATTGAGGACAATGTATGAATTAAATGTGGGAGAGGGATTTAAGTTTCATTATTACTCTTTTGTGTGCCAAGATTGACTTATGACCGTGTATTTGAATTACAATGGGAGTTTCTTAGTATTAGGGTGGACACATGAGAGTTTGTTCCATTTTGAATTCTATTTTTTTAGTGTGCACTCTATTCCTTGGTTATTCATCTAACTAGAGCACATAACTCCTCTATTATAGCTGCTTAGACGGTGTTGGACTTCTTCTAGATTTCTTCATTGTACTTCTTATGGTTGAATTGAGAAAATTTTTTTGCAAATTTGAAAGAATCTATTTTGAAAAAAAAGAAGAGAAAAGTTGAGAAATGGAAGAGCTACACTTGTTAGAAGTGTGAAGCTACTCTCGATAACTCAGATACTATGCATACCCTAACAAGTGAAAGAGCTACCTCTTTAGGTGAGTGAAAGCTATTGTTTAATTTTGAGTGAAAAGATATGGAAAGATCTACCACTCTTAAGTGTAAAAACCGCTCAATGAGCGCTCATGGGATAGGGCTACCTTAGGAGATGTGTGAAGCTACCACCATGCAAATAAGAAGTTATTTGTGAATTTTGCTAGTGAAGTCCTCTAGGTCGAAAGAAGTGAAGTAGAAAGTTGTAACACAAACACACTGATAATCTTGAATAAAATGTTCACTGTTTTTGGAACTTTAAGTTTTTAGCATTCTTGTAGCATTGAAACTCAAACTACTTGTGAAACTTCCCAATTCTTGAGCACCAGAGGTCTTGCACTTTCTCCACTTTGTTTGTAATGTTTTATTTTTGTTTGAAAATAGCAAAAGCTTAAGTGTGGGGGAATTTGATGAGTGTACAACATTCATATATTATATGTTACTTTGTGCACTTATTTAGCATGTATTAGAATCATATTACGGAATTTGAAGCTAAATCTAGTGTGTTTTGCATTAATAGGCTTAGGGTAGTACTTCAAGATGAGAGAGAGTCTAAAGAAGTATTTCAAGCCTCAAACAATAAAGTTGGAGCTCTCTCGACATCATTTAAACAAGGACAAGGCAAACTGGGTGGCTTACAGGCATCTTAGGGCTGTGAGTTAATTCCAGAGAACCTTGTGGGCATGCTTATGCCTATAAGGAGGATTAGGGCCAAGTCAAAGGACCTTATAAGCAAGGCTAACACCCATAAATATGACTGTAAAGGCCATCCAAAGTAGCTTATGACTGCGGCATACACCCATAAGGATAGTAGCAAGAAGCAATATAGTAAAGTTTACGGTCAAGGGCTTATGGCCGTAAGCTGGACTATAACACAAACAAAAGACCTTACAGACATAACTTACGGCCGTAAGTGGTCCCATAAGGTAGTGACTATCTTCTCTAGTTCACTTATGGTCACGTTCTTATGCCCATAAGCAGCATATAAGTAGTTGGGTATAATTGATCTGATGAGGATTTTTAGGGCATTCTTGAATTTCTTTTAGGCCATTCTTGGAGGTGGAGATAGGGAAGAAAGGGGATGAATATATAGTATTTAAGGGGCAATTTAAAGGGAAATTTGGATCCACATTCAAGGGGATTGGAGGTCATAGCTGTCAAACTCATCTTGCCGTCGTGCGTGGAAGCTTTCCTAGGGCTTCTCCGGTGATCTTCATCGGTACTATTGAGAAGGAGGTTTTTATAGATTTCATGTTTCCTCCTATTATTTGTATCTTGGATGCTTACCCTCCATTAATATAGGGCTAATTTGTAGATGATTGGGCATAATAAACTCTAGGGTTTATAACTTTGACATTGGTAGTTGGATCTTTGATACTTTAATTATTTTCCTAATTGCAATCATATCTATTTGAGTCTAATTGTGTGATTGAATGCTTTATTGCTAATGAGGCGAAAGCCCTAGTTATCATGTATAGTATTGCTACATGACAAGAAGAAATTCCCACCTAGAATATACTTGTCATAATTCAAGAAGATAGTGAGTACACCTCTTGTTATGGTACTTTGGAGACTTTGTCTCCTGCAATCCTTCCAAGTGGGTTAGTAATAATTGATAAACATCTAAATGTTTATATTTTATACGTATGTTTGGAACTATTTGTGTATTTGGATGAATCCATGCCATTTGTGTTGTTTAAACATTTTTTTGTGTTATAGGCTTTGATGAAGCCTAGATGAGACCAAGAACACATTCGGGAAGAAATATACACCAAAAACTGAGTTTTAGGCCCTCAAGGACTGTATCGGTACAATAGCAGCACTGTAGCACAATGGTATGAAGAATTTATGAAGTCTTGGGGTTTTTTGATAGGCAACCTGACGGCTGTGAAGATGCCCGCAAGCCAACTAAAGAATACGGTAACACTGTAGCATTTTACTGTAGACATTTACAAAAATTTCGGTAGAAATCCCGAGGCTTTGACGGGCTTATTCATGCTTGTGAACCAGGCCATGAAGTTAACCCGAGAGCACTTTAAAAGAGGGGTTAGGGCATCATTGAAGTGGTCTTTGGCCACCCTTTCTCCACCATCATCTTCTAGGGCTTCAATTGGTTGGAGAAGGCGGATCTAAGGAGCAAGATCAATGGGGAGAAGAAGGTTGCTATGAAGGAGATCATCAAGGAGTTTGCCGTCGCAGATTGACAAGTTCTCATCACCACCTTCTAGTCAACATTTCAAGGGAGTTTCTTTGGTTTTCTTAATGTTTCATATGTATCTTGAGGTTTCTTTGTTATTCATGTTGAACTAGACTCTCAAAATTACCTGGCATCCGAGGAACCTTGTGATGAACTTGCTAGTATGGATGTTGTGATTTACATTTATGGCATTTGGTTTGGTTTGTAGTTTAAGCTTTATGTTCTTTGATATATCAAATTGCATGATAACTCTGCGGTTTGATTTCTAGATTTTACTTGGTTGCATGACTATCGCCCTTGTACTAGACACACTTGGTTTAGAAGTGATTCATGTATGAATACGCCATGACCATTGGGCATTTAGTACCCCTCCAACCATTAGGGATGAACCTAGATATTGAGTTTGACCCTAATTAGATATTTCCCTAGGCATAATGCAATCATAGGAGGATTTGGGTGGAAGCGATTCTGACACAATACTTGTATGGGATTAGGGATTAATATTAGTGACCATCAGGTTAACCTACTTTTTGATGTCTCTTGGCCCAAAACCACCATTGCCTATGTAATTCTAGCATCCTTCTAGCTTTAGTAATCCCGAGGAGATCCTCGCCCAGGAACCTCACTCTTTCATTGTTAATTTCTTTCTTAATGTGTTTATGTAGTGTGCTGACACACCCCTTGCATGTGTATACCGCAAGTGCACGGGTTGTCAAAGTAATAAATTACCCTAGTGAGTGGGTAGTTGTATCCACAAGGAATAGTGCTCAGAAACACAAGTATTTCTATTTAACTAAAATAAAGATGATTGAAGAGTGCTGTGAACAATATCAATGCAAGTTAAAATAAAGAAAAGAAGAAAGAGACGCAATAGAAATAAGGAGAGGCAATCGATAGAAAATGGGGCACTTGGACATTGCTTACCCTAGGACTATTGTTTCAAGTGCAAGACTAATCATTATGTCTCCTAACTAATGTTTAATAAGTCGTGAAAATCCTAAGACACACGGTCCCTAACCTAAGGTCAACTGTGACTGACCCTATACTATGCCCTGAGGGAAAGGATTACTCTCGATGTCTTACACTATGCAAGGTTGCTTAAAGCTCTAGGGATTCCAAGTGATAAACCCTATTCCCTAATATAGATCTAACCCTTTGGTCCAGCAGAAAAACACCCTAATCACAATTAAGCCCCAGCACTAAGGATTACTTCAACACTTCACTCTGTTGCTCACGCAGCTAAGCCCTAGTGGAGTTTGTCTTTTAGCACTTCCCTTTATTGTGAGTGCAAAGAACTCTTGGAACGTGGAGGTAGGATAAATCACACTGGAAGGGAAAGAGGGCATTCCGCTATCTCCTGACTCACCCTCTTGACCCTCTCCAACCTAGCTTTGTCTAATCCTAATGAAGTATCACTCATTCACAAGGATTACCAATATAGATTCTCAACCCTAGTGTCACTCTAAGGGAAAATCAATTCAACAAGCATTCAAGGTTGGAACTCAATTAAAACATCAATTAAATAAACATAATAAAAGGTCAATGAAACAAAATCATCCTAGGGTTTACAAGTTCAAGCATCCACTAGGAGTTTAGCTCTCCATGGAGCAATATACAATAAACAATGAAATCGAATATAAAAGCATGCAATCCATAAGTAAATCCCCCTCGTAATCCGTATCAGTGGTCTTATGGAGTCACTTCGTCTTCTCCAAGGATTCCCTTGTTAAGCCTAGGGCACACCTCACCGAATCAATGCCGACGAAATCTCCCCCAATAACTTTCTTCCAAAGGAACACATGTCAAAGGCCGTAGAACCAGTCCAAAGACCTCGCCAAAACCTCTCCAAACCCTAGTCGTGAGCACCTCCAAAGATGGGAAAAAGATGAGAAAAGGATCCTACAATACGTCTGAAATCGGGGTATTTATAGGGGTTGGAATTAGGCATCCACACGGCCGTGTGGATTTGCAGAAATTGATTTTCTGCAAGTTATAAACAGTAACTGATATAGTGATTTTACTACAATGATTTGCTATACTACTACATTACTTTGCCAAAAATGCTCCCGAATCCACTCTTTTCATCGAGACCACATGAATGGACACACATCCATGCAGTAGATCGCGTCGCGTCTTCAATGAAACCACATTGATGAAGATCTTGCTAGCATTGCACAAGTCGGAACACATAAATGTGATTGCCTTTGTGATCCTCCACTTTGTGTATTCGCTTGAGCACAATGGAGGTCGGCTCACACCCACATGTCTTTGAGCATGACTCGTGTCTTCGCGTTTGTCCAATTTAAAAACTTTACCAACAATTGCATTCCATGATCTACTTTTTCTTTCTTTCATCCAGTTTGTCTCCACAACCCTAAATGCACAAAAGAACACATATACACCCGAATAAGCAATAAAATCTGAGAAAAGTAATGCTCAATGTAAAAAAAAATACTTCATATTACTTATACACAAGCACTTATCAAACTTTCCCATACTTAAGCTTTTGCTTGTCCTCAAGCAAAAATAAACATGTGCTTGTGTATAAGTAATACGAAGTATTTTTTTTACATTGAGCATTACTTTTCTCAGATTTTATCACTTATTCATGTGTATATGTGCTCTTTTGTGCATTTAGGGTTGTGGAGATAAAGTTGGATGAAAGAAAGCAAAAGTAGATCGTGGAATGCAATTGTTGATGAAGTTCTTAGATTGGACAAACGCGAAAGACATGAGTCGTGCTCAAAGACATGTGAGTGTGTTCCAATCTTCATTGTGCTCAAGCGAATACACAAAGTGGAGGACCACAAAGGCAGTCACATTCATGTGTTCTGACCAGTGCAATGCTAGTAAGAACTTCATCAATGTGGTTTTATTGAAGATGCGACACGATCTGCTGCATGGATGTGTGTCCATTCATTTGGCATCGATGAAAAGAGTGGATTCGGGAGCATTTTGGCAAAATACTGTAGTAGTTTACTATAGTAAATCATTGTAGTAAAATCACTGTAGTAGTTACTATTTACAGCTAACGGGAAATCAATTTCCGTAAATCCACATGGACGTGTGGAAAATCCACATGCCCATGTGGATAACTGATTTTAGCCCTTATAAATACCGCTATTTCAGATATTTTGAAGGATCATTTTTTCATCTTTTCCCCATCTTTGGAGGCGCACTCATCTAGGGTTTGGAGAGGCTTTGGCTAGGTCTTTGGAGTTGTTCTATGGCCTTGGAAATTGTGTTCCTTTGGAAGAAAGTTATTGATGACGTTGTCGTGGAATAGGCGTTGTGGAAGCATTTTGCACTTTGCTATTTTAGCTATTCATCACTTGCTCTATTTCACACTTTCTTATTCTTCCATTGTTCTGATTTGTTTTTCTTTCTTTGGTTGCAGCTCCAGGTTATAACTTGAGGAAAGCCCTTCGACATTGGTTGAAGATGATCCAAATATTTGAAGAAGAATTTATAGAAGGGGAAAAGAACTTGTGCAAGAACAGTCAAATCAAGCTGAGATATAAGGTGAAGTGTCTGATAATATGGCTAAACAGCATGAGCAGCATAGGACACTCTTAGATTACGCAAGACACACAGTTCTTGGAACTCAGTCTGGTATTGTGCGGCCACGGATTACAGCTCAAAGTTTTGAGCTCAAGCCAGGCTTCATCCAGATGTTACAACAGTTGGCACAGTTCAATGGTTTGGCCGATGAGGATCCAAACAATCATATTGATAACTTCTTGGAAGCGTGTGGCATGCTCAAGATTAATGGAGTAACGGATGATGCTATGGGAGGAGATGGTAGAAAATTTTCTTGAAAGGGAGAGCAAAGCAATGGCCGATCACTACATGGGAGGAGATGGTATGCTATGGGAGAATGATGCTATGCTATATTAATTATCTAGAGCATCGATCACTACATGGAAGGAGATGATAGAAGCTTTTCTTGCCCGATATTTCCCTCGCGGAAAATCTATAAAGCTTAGGAACGAAATATCCTCTTTTGTACAAATGAAATTTGAGTCTCTTTTTGAGACATGGGACAGGTTCAAGGATCTCCTGCAGAAATGTCCTCAACATGGGTTCCCCGAGTGGATGATCATTCAAACTTTTTACAATGGTTTGAATCTAAGCACAAAGCAGTTACTAGATGTTGCAACAGAAGGTACCTTAGGAAGCAATACCCCTAAAGAAGGCCGGTATCTCATTGAAGAAATGGCGATGAACAGTTATCAATAGAACACACGAGACAAGAAGAGAGTAGTCGGACATAATGAGATTGATGCAGTCACATCATTGAACAAAAAGTTAGACATTCTAACTTCTCCTAGAGGGATGGACATGATAAGTTGTACTAGGTGTGAGGAAGGACATGTACCATCTGATTGCCCGATTTTGATTGGTGGTACCACTTCCGTGGAACAGGTTGATTTTGTAGGTAATGCAATGAGAGGTCAAGGAAATCTGTATAGCAATACCTACAATCTAGGGTGGAGGAGCCACCTAAACCTTTCTTGGAGTAATCAAGGGCAACAGAAGACTATGGCACCATTGGGTTTCCAACAACAACAACAACAACAAGCCCCAAATTTGGAGAATCGAGTTTCAAGGTATAAAAACCGGATGACCGTCTTGGAGAAGGCTTTGACCAAGTTCATTCAATCATTGGATACAAGATTTCAATCGGCTAAAGCCACACTTCGTAACCACACCGCATCATCGCACAACTTAGAGAATCAAGTGGGCCAAATTGAGAAGTCACTTTCGGAAAGACCTCAAGGAAGTTTGCCTAGCAACACGGAGACAAACCCAAGAGAATATATGAAGGTGATCACTTTAAGAAGTGGTCGTAAAGTTGAGAGTAAACTCCCTAGTGAGAAGACCAACATCGAATCACCTGAGGTTGTGCAGGTTGAGGATAGAGCCAAAGAGAAGGATGTGGTACCCCCACCTTACAAGCCAAGAATCCCTTATCCTTCAAGATTGAAGAGCAACCAAAATGATGAGTAATACAAGAAGTTCTTGGGTTTATTCAAGCAGTTACACAACAACATCCCATTTGTGAAGGCGTTGTCTCAAATACCTCGTTATAAAAAGTTTCTGAAGGACCTCTTGACCAACAAGAGGAAGTTGGAGGAGAGTGCATCTGTGATCTTAGATGCTTCATGTTTGATAAGTTCTTGTATATTAGTAATATAAAGTATTTTTTCTTGCAATGAGCACTTTTCTCAAATTTTATCGTTCATACATGTGTATTGTGTTACTTTTGTGCATGTAGGGTTGTGAATGCACGTAGATCGTGAATGCACGTTGCTGATGAAATCTTGGAGTGAACAAATGTGAAGACTCAAGTTGTGCTCAAAGACAATGATTGTGTGCCAATCTCCGTTGTCCTCGAGTGAACATGCAAATTGGAGGGGCACAAAGACAGTCACACTCATGTGTTCCGACTTGTGCAATGCTAGCAAGATTGTCGTCAAATGTGATTTTATTGAAGATGCAACACGATCTACCTTATGGATGTGTGCCAATTCATGTGGCCTCGATGAAAAGTGTGAATTTGGGAGTATTTTGGCAGAGTACCGTAGAAGGTACTGTGGAAAATCACTATAGTAAATTATTGTAGAGGCTACTGTTCACAGGCCGCTGAAAAATCAATTCCTGCAGATTCACACAGGCGTGTGGAAATTCTTCATGCCCGTGTGGATGCTCGATTCCAGCCTATTTAAAGCCGCGACTTCAGCCCGTTTTGGGATCTTTTCACCCTATAATTTTCTCATCTTTTCTCCATCTTTGGAGGTGCTCATGGATAGGGTTTGGAGAGTCTTTGGGAAGGTTTTTGGAGTAGTTCTACTGCCTTCAACACCATGTTCCTTTAGAAGATAGTTATTGGGGTAACTTTCATCGGCATCGATTTAGCGAGGTGCGCCCTAGGCTTGAGGAGGGAACCTTTGGAGAAGACGTGGCCACTCCACAAGACCATCGACATGAATACCAAAGGTGCTTTACTTATGGATTGCATGTTCTTATGTTCAATTTCATTATTTATTATATCTTGCTCCATAGAGAACTAAGCCCTTAGTGGGTACTTGGACTTGTAAACCCTAGGATGATGTTGTTTCTTTGACCTTTCAATTATATTTCTTTAATTGATGTATTTATTTGAGTTCTAATCTTGAATGCTTATTGAATGGGTTTCCCTTAGACTAGGGTTGAGAACCTACATTGGTAATCCTTGTGAGTGAGTGACACACCATGAAGGTTAGACAAAGCAAGATTGGAGAGGAGCGAGAGGGTGAGTCGAGAAGTAGCGGAACGTCTCCTTTCCCCTCCGGTGTGATTTATCCTATATCCACGTTCCAAGAGTTCTTTGCGGTCACAATAGAGTGAAGTACTGAGAGATGAACTCCGCTGGGGCTTAGTTGCGCAAGCAACAAAGTGAAGCATTGAAGTAATCCTTAGTATCTGGGCTTAATTATGACAAGGGGTCTTTCGCCTGGACCAAAGGGTTAGATCTATGTTAGAAAATATGGTTTATCACTTGTTGTTTCTAGAGCTTTAAGCAACTTTACACAATGTGAGGTGTTGAGACTGTGCGATTTCTCCATCGGGGCATAGTGTAGGGTTAGTCACAGTTGACTTTAGGTTTGGGACCGTGTATTTTAGGATTTTCATGACTCATAAAGCATCAGTTAAGAGACATATTAGTTGGTTTTACACTTGAAGCTATAGTCCTAGGGAGAGCAATGTCTGGGTGCCCCACATTCTATCGATTGCCTTTCTTCTCATTTTTTATAGCGTCTCTCTTCCTTGTTCTTTTAATTTCTTTTCATATTGATATTGTTCACACTTCTATCGATCCATCTTCACTCTAGTTAAATAGCAATCCTTATGTTTCTGATCACTATTCCCTGTGGATACGACTACCCACTCACCAAGGTATTATTACTTTGACAAACCTGTGCACTTGCGGAACATACGCAAAAGGCATTTTGTCAAGTTTTTGCCGCCGTTGCTGGGAAATAGGCATTTTAGAAACACCTTGCACTTTGTTATTTTAGCTATTCACCATTTATTCTATTTCACACTTTCTTATTCTTGCATCATTCTGATTTGTTTTTCTTTCCTTAATTACAGCTCCAGGTTATGACCCGAGGGAACCCTTCAACATTGGTTGATGGAGATCCTGAACTTGAACGAACACTTCATAGAAGAGGAAAAGAACCTGTGGAAGAACAATCAAATCAAGCTGAGGCAGAAGGTGAAAAGTCAGATAATATGGCAGAGCAGAATGAGCAGCAGAGCACACTATCAGATTATGCCAGACCCGCAGTTCTAGGCACACAGTCTAGTATTGTGTGGCCACCAATTATAGCTTAGAAGTTTGAGTTAAAGACAGCATTCATCCAGATGATACAACAGTTGGTACTATTTAATGGTTTGGCCGATGAGGATCCGAACAACCACGACGAGAATTTCTTGGAAGTGTGCGACATGCTTAATATTAATGGTGTTACGGATGATGCTATTAGATTGAGGGCCTTCTCATTTTCCTTGAAGGAGAGAGGAAAGCAGCGGCTACATTCATTACCTAGAGCATCAATTACTACTTGGGAGGAGATGGTAGAAGCTTTTTTTGCCCGATATTTCCTCCTGAAAAATCTTCGAAGCTCAGGAATGAAACATCCTCCTTTGTGCAAACGGAATTAGGAGTCTCTTTCTGAGACATGGGATAGGTTCAAGGAGCTCCTGCGGAAATGCCCTCAACATGGGTTCCCTGAGTGGATGATCATTCAGACTTTCTATAATGGGTTGAACACAAGCAGAAGGCAGTTACTTGATGCAGTAGCAGAAGGTACCTTAGGAAGAAAGACCCTTGAAGAAGTCCGACATCTCATTGAAGAAATGGCCATGAACAGCTACTAGTGGAAGACAAGAGACAGAAAAAGGTAGACGGACTTCATGAGATTGATGAAGTTACTTCATTAGCGGCCCAGGTTGAGTCATTAAGAAAGAAAGTTAGGTACTCTAACTTCTCCTAGAATGGTGGCCTTGACTAGTTATGCTATGTGTGGGGAAGGACATGCTTTATCTTATTACCAAATTTCTATTGGTGGTACATCCTTGGTAGAACAAGTGGATTTTATGGGTAATGCAATGAGAAGCCAAGGCAATCCATATAGCAATACCTTCAATCCAGGTTGGAGAAGTCACCGAATCTTTCATGGAATAATCAAGGGCAACAAAAGGCCATGGTACCACAGGGTTTCCAACAACAACAATAAGCCCGAACATGGAGAATCAAATTTCAGGTTTGGAAATCTAGATAACTGATCTAGAAAAACCTTTGAACAAGTTCATCCAATCATTGGATATAAGATTTTAGTCTGTCGAAGCTATGCTTCGCAACCACGCCGTGTCATTGCACAATCTAGAGAATCAAGTGGGGCAAATTGCGAGGTCATTATCGGAGAGACCCTAAGGAATCTTGCCTAGTAACACGGTAACAAATCAGAGAGAACAGGTGAAGGCGATCACTTAGAGAAGTGGTCATGAGGTTGAGGGTAGACTTCCGAGCGAGAAGACCAATATTGAAGTACCCGAGGATGTGGAGGTTGAGGAGAGAGCCAAAGGGGCGGAGGTGGTATTGCACCCTACAAGCCAAGAATCCCTTATCCTTCAAGATTTAAGAACGACCAAAATGATGAGCAATACAAGAAGTTTTTGGGTCTATTAAAGTAGTTGCAGATCAACATCCCATTTGTAAAGTCGTTGTCTCAAATGCCTCGCTATGTAAAGTTTCTCAAGGACCTCTTGACCAACAAGAGGAAGTTAGAGGAGAGTGCATCAGTGATCTTAGATGCTTCATGTTCGGCGGTGTTGCAAAAGAATATGCCTAACAAAAAGAAAGACCCCGGAAGTTTCATCATTCCTGCAACATTGGTAATTTGGGTGAAGAGAAGGCATTAGCAGATTCAAGGGATAGCATCAACATCATGCCTTACTAATTCTTTTAAAGGCGTTAACTTTACGAGTTGGGGATGACAAGCTTACATATCGCCTCGCTGAAGCCATGAGACATTGATGATACTCTTTACTTTCTACGCACTAGCGATAAACTAATAGATGAATATGTGCAGGAAATGATGTGTCCGGACCCGTACGAGGGATTGCTGAACCAAGAAGTGGAGGACGAAGAAGTTTTGATGCTTGGTCTAGAGGACAAGGTGCAACCTACCCTAGGGATCATGAAGAAGATGATCCAAAAGATGAAGCGAGCAAGAAGAAGCCACAAGAAAAGTCCCAAGGCTAATGGGGATGTGCAAGAATGGAGTAAGTGTGATGAACCCTTGTGTGGTAACATTCTCGATAACTCCCCCTCTACCTTGAAAAGATTATGTTCATCATGCTTTAAGGTTATGGGTAAGAGGGAAACATTCATCTATGAGCCCCCATGAGGTAAGAAGAGGTACGTTAAGCTTAGTGATGTTGAAACAAGCACTTCTTGGGAGGCAACCCAAGTCTTTACTGTTTTTCTAGGTTTTAGTTTAGTACTTTGCATGAATAAGTGCTTGAGTGTTGGTGTCCTGATCTTTTTTACATGTTATTGCTATGTTTTTCTTGTGGATTATTTGTGTTTTCATGTGCTTAATTGTGATTGGCGAAGTTTCTTGGTCGTTTGAGCATGTTTTTCATTGATTATCTGGTCAATTTTGCATAGTGTAAGTAGGCTCTAAGTATGTGTAAATGTGCAGAAATTTTTTTGTAGAGCCTATAATTTTTTCTAAGTCATCCAAAGAAGACACACGCCCGTGTGAAATTTCCAAATGGGCGTGTGTTTCTGTTCAGAGCTCAACTTCTCTATCCAGAGAAGACACAGGGGCGTGTGAATGTCCCTGTGAATGACCTTGTGATAGTCACACGCCCGTGGGTAATTTCCACATGGAAGTGTGTTTCTCTGCAGAGTTCAGAGCTCTATCCCGAGAAGACACAGGGATGTGTGTCTGCAACTGTGGATGACCTTGTGAATTACACTCGGGCGTGGGTAATTTCCACATGCACGTGTGAAACTCTGCAGAGAGTTTTCATCCATCCCGAAAAGATACAGGGGCGTGTGAGTGCCCCTATTAGTGGCCCTTGTGAACACCCACGACCATGTGGAATTTCCACACGGGTGTGTGAAACACTTAAAGAAATTTCTCGGGTGGAGAGAGAAGCCACAGGGGCGTGTAGGTACCCTTCTAGGTCAAGCACACGAGCATGGGGAATTTCCACATGCCCGTGTGGATGCATTCAGGGGTAAAATGTGTTATCCCAAGAGCACACAGGGGCATGTGAGTGTTTCAGTGAAGCTCCCCTGTGGAGTCACACAGGCGCGGGTAATTTTCACACGCCCATGTGGATGTGCAGAACGCCAAGAGACGCAGCTTTTCTTTAAAATCTATTCACGCTTCTTCATCTTTACACTCCCAAACACTCAAAGAACACATCATTGCACTCTCTCGACTCGCTCACCGGCATTTTAGAGGGATTTCACTTGATTTTTCCGGCCGATTTCAAGTTTTTCATCCTCATCTCGTCGGTAAACGCTTTTCCTCTTTTTCTTTGCCAAATCTTGATTTCTTTTGTTTAAATCTCGTGAATGTTGTTTCGCTTACATGTTAAATGGTTGGTGCATGCTTTTAGAGTGGTTTAGAATGAATTTTAGATGTACTTTTGAGGATTCTACATAGAGGCCGTGAGGTTTTCACGCCCCGTGAATCCACACGGGCGTGTGAAATTTTCACATGACCGTGTGGATTTCTATAGTATTGTTACATTGATTTAATTTGATCGATTTCGTTCTCAATTCTTGCAGATATGGCACCTAGGTCAAAGAAGCAAGCCGGGAAGCATCCCAGGGAAGATTCCCAAGAGCCTAAGCACTTAGAGTTTGCTATTCCTGAGCATCAGGTTTGCTTCGAGCGTTTGTCTAAGTTGAAGTTTGGACAGACTCGTTTCCCAGATGTGAGTGCGATCAGGGAGATTCAGTTGGCCGATGACATGGTAGATGAGGTTGAGCAGTTGCTTGCCGTGGGGAGTTGCCACCGTCTATTACTGATTCGTGAGCCTGCCATTCATATGCTGACATTGGAGGTGTTAGTATCTTTCGAGTTTGACCGTTCCTACAGCAGCTGTGACAGTATAGACGCCATTTAGTTCAGAGTATTCAGATAGTGTCATAGCATGAGTATCACACAATTTTCTGTCATACTAGGACTTTACGAAGATGCGTTTACCGATACTGAGGAGTAAGATCGACTACCTATTGATTATCCTGGCAGTCTGACACCTCAGAGAGCATACAGGGCATTATGTGGTCAGGGCTAGTATGAGCCAGGGGTGTCCAAGGCAACGTGCCTTTCTTGACCTGCATACCATTACTTGGACGCTGTTTTGAGCAGGTCGGTGAATGGATGGGGCGATAGCACACGGGTTCTTAGCCGACAGAAGTTACTGTACTTGTATTCTATGGTACAGAGCCTGCCTATCCATCTTGGCAATATACTAGCAGAGTACCTGAGGCATCAGGGGCAGTATGCCAAGATCGTAGTTATTTTCTCAGTCCCCTACATCACAAGGCTCATCATGGGTATGGGTCTTTTGGACACCATTCGGGGGGCCGAGAAGATTATAGTACACTCTTCCCTCGGCCTAAAGACGATAAGACTCATAGGGATGATCAGGAGTTATAGAGACAGGGTTTATGTGCTGAACATGCCCCCACAAGAGACAACAGAGGGGTCTCAGCCTGCGTAGGAGCCCCAGCAGGTGCAGATAGAGATCGAGTTACCGCCCGCTACACAGGAGCCATCTCTAGTGCAGATTCTATCTCCATCTCGAGCCTATGATCGTTTTGAGAGGCTCGAGTGTGCAGTTGGGGTGCTACAGACAGAGATTGCTGAGGTTCGTGCGACACAGGCCGCAAACCACACAGAGGTTATGGTGCGTCTCGACATCTTACAGCAGATTCTCGAGCGAGATGTGACATCACCCTTTGTTATGAGATCCCGCACTCCTCAGGCATCACCAGAGGCACCATCCGCTTCAACAATAGCAGCGAGCCCGAGATAGCACCAGACACCGACGCTTGATGTGTCTTTTATTTTCATTGTATTTATGTTTCGTATTTTATTTTTTGCATTCAGTTTGGACTTGTACTTCTCAGAAAGGATTCTCCTTCTGAGTTTATCTTTTGTTTTTATTGTCTCGAGTTATATTTTTTTGGTTTATCTTTATATACTCGAGTTGTTTTGGTTTTTGTTGAGCTTTACTAAACCCCCCTTGTGTACACATGCAGATGGTCTTGTGAGTATGGAAATTGAGGAATAGTCATGGACACGGTCAATGTGATTTTCACATGGCCTTGTGTTCTCCACAACACATTGGAGCTCACCTCTCTAGGAATTTAGCTCCATCAAACATACCATTAGGAGTTCAGGGAAGTATTGTTTCAATTGCTCACCTTCACATATATTTTTGAGTGTTATACTTTTTATTGTGCTTACATGTTTCCTTCTTCTATGCTTTAATGTTTTATTTTTGCTTGAGGACAAGCAAAAGCTTAAGTGTGGGAGAGTTTGATAAGTGCTTGTGTATTAGTAATATAAAGTATTTTTTTCTTGCAATGAGCATTACTTTTCTCAGATTTTATTGCTCATACATGTGTATTTGTGTTACTTTTGTGCATGTAGGTTTGCGGAGACAAGTATGGAAGATAAAAGTCAAAGTAAATCATGAATGCACGTTGCTGATGAAATCTTGGAGTGAACAAATGTAAAAACACAAGTTGTGCTCAAAGACATATAATTGTGTGCTAACTTCCGTTGTGCTCGAGTGAACATGCAAATTGGATGGGCACAAAGGCAGTCACACTCATGTGTTCTGACTTGTGCAATGCTAGTAAATTATCATCAAATGTGATTTTATTAAAGATGCAACACGATCTACAGCATGGATGTGTGCTAATTCATGTGGCCTCGATGAAAAGTGTGACTTCTGGAGTATTTTGGCGGAGTACTGCAGCAGCTACTGTAGAAAGGCATTGTAGCAAATTACTGTAGCAGTTGCAGTTCATAGGCCTCTTAAAAATTAATTCCTACAGATTCACACAGGCAAGTGAAAATTCCACAAGCCCATGTGGATGCCCAATTCTAGCCTATTTAAACCCGCGACTTCAGTCCTTTTTGGGATTTTTTGGCGCTATCGTTTTCTCATTTTTTCTCCATCTTTGGAGTGCTTGTGGCTAGGGTTTGGAAAGTCTTTGACAAGGTTTTGGAGTGGTTCTATGGCCTTTAACACTGCATTCCTTTGGAAGATAGTTATTGGGGGAACTTTTGTCGGCATCGATTCGGCGAGGTGTGCCCTAGGCTTGACGAGCGAACCTTTGGAGAAGATGCGGCCACTCCACAAGACTATCGATACAAATACCAAGTGTGTTTTACTTATGGATTGCATGTTCTTACTTTCAATTTTATTATTAATTGTATCTTGCTCCATGGAGACCTAAGCCCCTAGTGGGTACTTAGACTTGTAAACCCTAGGATGATGTTGTTTTTTTTAATCTTTCTATTATGTTTCTTTAATTGATGTCTTTATTTGGGTTCTAATTTTGAATGCTTGTTTAATGGGTTTTCACTTTGAGTGACACTAGGGTTGAGAACCTACATTGGTAATCATTGTGACTGAGTGATACACCATGAAGGTTAGACAAAGCAAGATTGGAGAGGGTCGAAAGGGTGAGTCGAGAGGTAACGGAACGTCCCCTTTCCCCTCCGGTGTGATTTATCCTACCTCCACATTCCAAGAGTTCTTCGCGGTCACAATAGAGTGAAGTACTAAGAGACAAACTTCGCTGGGGCTTAGTTGCACAAGCAACAGAGTGAAGCGTTGAAGTAATCTTTAGTATCTGGGGCTTAATTGTGACTAGGGGTCTTTCGCCTCGACCAAAGGGTCTTATCTATGTTAGAGAATAGGTATTATCACTTGGAGTCCCTAGAGCTTTAAGCATCTTTACATAGTGTGAGGTGTTGAGACTGTGCGATTTCTCCTCTGGGACATAGTGTAGGGTTAGTCACGGTTGACCTTAGTTTTGGGACCGTGTATTTTAGGATTTCCAGAACTCATTAAGCATCATTTAGGAAACATATTTGTTAGTTTTGCACTTGAAGCAATAGTCCTAGGGGGAGCAATGTCCGGGTGCCCCACTTTCGATCGATTGTCTTTCCTCTCATTTTTTATAGTGTCTCTCTTCCTTGTTCTTTTTATTTCTTTTCATATTGATATTGTTCACACAACTATCGATCCATCTTCAATTTAGTTAAGTAGCAATGCTTGTGTTTCTAATCACTATTCCCTATGGATACGACTACCCATTCGCCAAGGTATTATTACTTCGACAAACTCGTGCACTTGCGGTACATACACAAAAAGTGTTTTGTCAATATTCTGCGGTCTGGGAAAAAAATATACCAAATAAGAAAAAGGACCCCGGAAGCTTTATCATTCCTTGCAACATTGGTAATTTTGGAGAAGATAAGGCATTGGCGGATTCAGGGGCTAGCATTAACGTCATGCCTTATACATTCTTTCAAAAGCTAGGCTTAGGAGAGCCTATGCCCACTCGGATGAGACTTCAATTGGCTGATCAAACAGTTAGACATCCGAGGGGCATCATTGAAGATGTACTTGTAAAGGTTGACAAGTACATATTTCCTGTGGACCTTTTGGTGTTAGATGTTGATGAGGATGCCGAGGTTAAATTGGTACTTAAGGGGCCATTCTAGCGCACTTCCAAGGCTCTCATTAACATGGACGGTGGGGACTTGACACTAAGAGTTGGTGACGACAAGTTGACATACCGCCTTGCCGAAGCCATGCGGCATTCTCTTGACTTTGATGATACTCTATATTTTCTTGACACTACTAATGAGTAATTGATGAATACCTGCAGGAAATTATGTGTCCGGACCCATTTGAGGGCTTGCTAGATCAAGAAGTGGAGAATGAAGAAGTCTTATCACTTGGTCTAGAGGACAAGGTGCAACATACCCCGGGGATCATAAAGAGGATGATCCAAAAGATGAAAACAGCAAGGAGACATCACAAGAAGCGACCCAATGCTAATGGGGATGTGCAAGCATGGAGTAAGGGTGATGAACCCTTGTGTGGTAACAAACTTGATAACTCCCTCTCTACCTTGAAACAATTGTGTTCATCATGCTATCAAGTTGTAGGTAAGAGGGCAACCTTCATCTATGAGCCCCCTTCAGGTAAGGTCTGGTGGGTCCGGCTTAGTGACGTTAAACAAACACTTCTTGGGAGGCAACCCAAGTCTTTAAGTTTTTTTCTAGCTTTAGTTTAATACTTGCATGAATAAAAGCTTTAGTGTTGGTGTCTTGATTTTTACATGCTATTGCTGTGTTTTTCTTTTTTCTCGTGGCTTGTCGGTGTTTTAGTGTTCTTATTTGTGATTGGCGAAGTTTCTTGGTCGTTTGAGCTTGTTTTCCATGATTCTCTGGTTAGTTTTTTATGATATATGCAGTCTCCGTGTTTGTATAAGTATGTGGAAATTTTCTATAGAGTCTGTGATTTTTTCTAAGTCATCCAAAGATGACACACAGCCGTGTGGAATTTCCATACGGGCATGTGTTTCTGTTCAGAACTCATCCCGAGAGGACATAGGGGCGTGTGAATGCCCTTGTAAATGACCTTGTGATGGTCACACGCCCGTGGGTAATTTCTGCAAGGGCATGTGGATCTCTGCAGAGTTCTTTGACTCCATCCCGAGAAGACACAGGGGCGTGTGTTTGCCCCTGTGGATGACCCTGTGAACAACACACGGGCGTGGTGAATATTTATACGCCTAAGTGAAACTCTGCAAAGACTTCTCCTCCATCCTGAGTGCATAGGGGGCATGTGAGTGCCACTGTGAGTACCCCTGTGAGCATCCACACGCTCGTGTAGAATTTTCACAAGGGAGTGTAGAACACTTAGCCAAATTCTCAGGAGGACAGAGAGACCACAGGGCCGTGTGGGTGCCCCTGTGGGTCGGGCACACGGGTGTGGCGAATTTCCACACGCTCGTGTGGATACGTTCAAAGGCTATTCTGAGAGCACATATGGGCATGTGTCTGCCATTGTGAGCTCTCTTGTGGAGTCACATGGGCGTGGGTAATTTCGACACACCCGTGTGGATATGTAGAACTCAAAAGGCCGCGATTTTTCTTTATAATTCACTTGCGTCTTTTAATTTTTAAACATCTCCACACTCAAATAAAGCCTTTTTTGCCTTATTTTGCTCTCCAGACCTTCTTATCATCTATCTAAGGGGATTTTAGGGTGTTTTTTGGCTGTATTCAAGGTTTTCTTTTATCATTTTGTCGGTAAGCTTTCTGTTCTCTTTTCTTCATCGATTTTTATTTTTTATTTGGTTAATGTGGTTGTTTCCACTTGAATACCATGTTTAAATTGCTGGAGAATGTTTTAAGATTGATTTTTGAAAGTTATTCTATTATATTAAGGTGTATTTTGGAGTTTTTGTGTTATGGCCGTAAGGTTTTCACACCCCATAGATCTACACGGGCATGTGGAATTTCAAATGACCATGTGGATTTATGTAGAATTAGGTTTTCAAGTTAATTTGAGCGATTTCTTTTCAATTCTTGCAGATATGGGCCCCAGATCAAAGAAAGCAGCTGGCAAGCATCTACGTGAGCCTTCTCCTCTACCGGAGCATATGGAGTTCACGATTCCCGAGCATCAGGCCTGGTTTGAGTGCTTGTTAATGCTGAAGTTCGGCCAATCTCATTTCCCGGATTTGAGTGCTTTGCAAGAGATATAATTGGGAGATGAGATGACCAATAAGGTCAAGGAGTTGCTCACAGTGGGCAGTTGACGCCGATTATTGTTTATTCGGGAGTCGGCGATTCGTATGCTCACACTGAAGGTCTTAGCGTCGTTTGAGTTCGATAGAGCGAACAGTAGTTTCTCCAGCATCAACGCTGTCTAGTTCAGAGTGCTTGGGTAGTATCATAGCATGAGTGTGATCAGCTGCCGACGGACTATCCCGGTAGTTTGACCCTGTAGAAAGCCTATAGAGCATTATGTGAGCAGGGATAGTATGAGATGGGTGTCTCCAAGGCCTCGTGCCTTTCTCATCCAGTATACTGATACATCCGCGCTGTTCTGAGCAGGTCAGTGAACAGACGTGGTCATAGCACCAAAGTGTTGAGTAGATAGGAGTTACTTTATTTATAATCCATGGTGCAGAGTGAGTTGTTTCACCTTGGGCACATCCTAGCCGAGTACTTACATCACCAGGATGTGCAGAGCGATCTCGGCCTGCGCAGGAACACCAGTCTGAGCACATGGAGACCGAGGCACTACTTGCAGCACAGGAGCCACCTCCAGTGCGTATGTTTTCTCCATCTCAAGCCTATGATAGTTTTGAGAGGCTCAAGAGTGCTATGGGGATGCTGTAGTCAGTGCTGATTGAGGTGCGCGCTACACAGGCCGTGAACCATACAGAGGTGATGGCGCGTCTCGACACCTTACAGCAGTTACTTGAGCGAGACGCGACCTCCCTATTTGTTATGAGACCTCGCACTCCTCCGACATCTCCAGCACCACCATCACCACCATCACCACCACCATTAACACCAGCATCATCATCACCAGCAACAGTAGTAGAGCCAGCACCGGACATTGACGCTTGAGGCGTCTCTATCTTTAGTTTCTTTTATGATTTCGTATTTTATTTCTGCATTTGATTTGGACTTGTACTACTTAGATAGGATTTTCCTTTTGAGTTTATCTTTTATTTTTCAGTTGTTTCGACTTGTGTTTCATTTTCATATATTTATAGACTCGCCTTTATTTTGTTTTTGTTGAGCTTCACTGAACCCCCTTGTGCATATGTGCAGATGATCTTGTGAGTCTTGGAATTCGAGGATTAGTCATGGACATGGTCATTGTGCTTCTCACATGGCCATGTGTGCTCCACAACCTGTTGGAACTCAACTCTCAATGAATATAGCTCCATCAAACGTACCATTAGGAGTTTAGGGGAGTATTGTTTCAATTTCCCATTTCCACACATGTTTTTGATTGTCATACTTCTTTATTATGCTTGCATATGTACCTTGAGGGTAATGTACATCTTAAGTGTGGAGGGGAGTTCACATTACACATGTTCTATACCTATGCTCTATTGTTCATGCTCATGTAGCCAATGGATGTTCACCTTAGTTGCAATAGTTGTATTCTAAAAGTTTAGGAGAATTTTTAACATTGAATGTTCTCATGCTCTAGTTTTACTTGAATTTTTAGGAATTTTTGCCCGATTGACACTTGTTGCACTACTCACTCATTAAATCTTGTGGAAACTCAAGTTCTTTGTTTAAAGGGATTGTTTTAGTTTGTTTCTTGTTTTAATTTCTTTGAAAAAAAATAGTTGTTTTTTTTGTTGTGTATTGTGGGTGGAAAGAGCTACCACCTATAAAGTATGAAGCTGTTCTCATAAGTTGGATACTAATTATGCCCTAATGAAAGAAAGAGTTATCTCATGGGATGAGTGAAAGCTACTACCCCGGTAGAAAGAGCTACCACCTCGAAAGTGTGAAAGCCACCTTAGAGGCCATTTCGGAAAGGGCTACCTTAGAGGATGTGTGAAACTACTACCTTCTCTTTTCTTTTTTGTACATAAATAAGTCACTCTCACTTAGAGATTTGAGGAGTATACGTTGGGTTGACTTGAGTGAGTTTACACACACTTACACGATATCGGGTTGTTGTCCTTTTTAATTCAAGTTTTTAGCTGGAGCATGGATTTGTTTTATTCGGCGTTGGAATTAACCCTTACTTGTAGAATGCTTCCTTTGCATGCTTTTGGTGAACCTAAGGCCAAACACTTCCAATTTTCCTTCTTATATGCTTCAATATTTTATTTTTGCTTGAGGACAAGCAAAAGCTTAAGCGTAGGGAACTTTGATAAGTGCTTGTGTATAAGTAATACGAAGTATTCTTTTTTTAGACTAAGCACTACTTTTCTCAGATTTTATCTCTTATTCATGTGTATATGTGTTCTTTTGTGCATTCAGGGTTGTGGAGACAGAGTTGGATGAAAGAAAGCAAAAGTAGATTGTGGAATGCAACTGTTGATGAAGTTCTTAGATTGGACAAATACGAAGACACGAGTCGTGCTCAAAGACATATGGGTGTGTGCCGACCTCCATTGTGCTCAAGCGAATACAAGTGGAGGGGCACAACGGCAGTCACATTCATATGTTCTGACGTGTGCAATGCTAGCAAGATCTTCATCAATGTGGTTTTATTAAAGACGCAACGCGATTTACCGCATTGATGTGTGCCCATTCATGTGGCCTCGATTACAAGAGTGGATCTAAGAGCATTTTGGTGAAGTACTGTAGCAGTTTACTATAGCAAAATTATTGTAGTAGTTACTGTTCACAGCTCACAGGATATCAATTTCTGTAAATCCACACGGCCATGTGAAAATTCCACATGCCCGCGTGGATGCACGATTCCAACCCCTATAAATACCGTGATTTCAGAAATTTTGAAGGATCCTTTTCTCATCTTTTCCTATCTTTGGAGGCGCTCGCGACTAGGGTATGGAAAGGCTTTGGCTAGGTATTTGGAGTGGTTCTATGGCCTTCGACATTTTGTTCCTTCGGAAGAAAGTTATTAGGGGAGCTTTTGTCGGCATCGATTTAGCAAGGTGTGCCCTAGGCTTGACGAGGGAACCCTTGGAGAAGACGTGGCGACTCCACAAGTCCATCAATACGAACTACAAGGGGATTTTACTTATGGATTGCATGCTTTTACATTCAATGTCATTGTTGATTGTGTATTGCTCCATGGAGAGCTAAACCCCTAGTGAGTGCTTGGACTTGTAAACTCTAGGATGATTTTGTTTCATTAACCTTTTATTATGTATCTTTAATTGATGTTTTAATTGAGTTCCAACCTTGGATGCTTGTTGAATTGATTTTCCCTAAGAGTGACACTAGGGTTGAGAATCTATATTGGTAATCCTTGTGAATGAGTGACACTTCATTAGGATTAGACAAAGCTAGGTTGGAGACGGTCGAGAGGGTGAGTCGAGAGGTAGCGGAACATCCCCTTTCCCTTTCGGTATGATTTATCCTACCTCCATGCTCTAAAAGTTCTTTATGGTCACAATAGAGTGAAGTGCTAAGAGACAAACTCCACTGGGGCTTAGTTACGTGAGCGACAGAGTGAAGTGTTAAAATAATCCTTAGTGTTGAGGCTTAATTGTGACGAGGGGTCTTTCGCCTGGACCAAAGGGCTAGATCTATATTAGGGAATAGGGTTTATCACTTGGAGTCCCTAGAGCTTTAAGCAACCTTGCACAGTGTAAGGCATCGAGAGTAATCCTTTCCCTCGGGGCATAGTATAGGGTTAGTCAAGGTTGACCTTTGGTTTGGGACCGTGTGTCTTAGGATTTCCACAACTTATTAAACATTAGTTATGAGACATAATGATTTGTCTTGCACTTGAAACAATAGTCCTAGGGTAATCAATGTCTGGGTGCCCCATTTTCTAACGATTACCTCTACTTGTTTCCATTGCGTCTCTTTCTTCTTTTCTTTATTTTTACTTGCATTGATATTGTTCAGACCACTCTTGAATCATCTTCATTATAGTTAAATAGCAATACTTGTGTTTCTGAGCACTATTCCCTATGGATACAACTACCCACTCACCAGGGTACTTTATTACTTCGACAACCTGTGCACTTGCGGTACACACACGCAAGGGGTGTATCATGTGTCGTAGACCAATTGTTTGTAGTTTTGTCTTTTGTTAGTTTTCTTAGTTTATTTTAAACTTATATTGGGTAGACTAGACAGTGCCGTCTAGTGGAAAGTAATAGCAGCTCTTAGGACCTCGGGGAATATGAACCTCTCATGCTTTTACGAGAGGTATTACTTAAGGACCCGTGCACTTTATGATCTCATCAATAATCTCCATGCTTTTTGCAATCAAGTGGACTGGATTTTAGGAGAAATCGCATTTATGATATGTATTTAGATTAGGTATAATCTCTTTCTTTTGGGGAGATTATCTATTTAAGAGATTTCCATTATCCGACAATAAGCTTTCATAGAGTGTTAATGCGATTGTGTGGATGTCTCCATTTGGTCTGCACCTATTCATTGACTTTTCGGCTAAAAAATCAGGGTTTAGTATAATTCTGGAAAACTTTCGGTTCAAATAGGATTACATGTTTAGACAACCTATGTCCTGTACCTCATAACCCTAGAGGGATGCTATGCTCGAACATCGCTTTTGATAAACACCTAAATGTGTGTATTCTGTATATATTTATGTTGTACTATTTATGTATAAATCAATGATTTGTTGCCATTTTGTGGTTTAATTGGTCTTATTTGTATTACAAGTCTTGAGGATGCCCAGTTGAGCTCGATAATGAAATTGAGAAGGAAAACGACATCAAAAACGACATTTTAGAGCCCGAGAACTGTAACATTTTACTATAGTATTTTACTGTATCACTTCACTAAATTTTTGGCAAAATCCCGAGACTCTTACGGGCACCTTTACGCCCGTGAATGAGGCCGTGAAGCCATCTTGAGAAGGTCTTTAAAGAGACTTTTTAGGGCTTTTTAGACATAATATTCTACACTCTCTTCTCATACCTCCCACCATCCTTCTCCATCTTCCAAATTCGGGGTAAAGAAGGCTTAAGAAGACATTCTAAGGCATGGAAATCCAAGGAAGAAGCAAGATCCGACAAGATCTCCCTTCATCTTCCATTGTTCAAGCTTCTAGAGGGCAAGGAAGCCACCCTTTTGGTAGCATCATTGGAAGCTAGCTCTCCTCAACTTGGCTCTCCGCACTAATCATTTTAGGGAGTTTTATGTTGCTTTATTTGGATGTTTTTGTTAGTATGAATAATTAAACCCCAAGGTCACAGGATGTTGATGAACCTTGGGGTGAACTTGTGTAGTTGGATGCTTTAATCTATTCTATTGTTTTTGTCTTGTTTGATATTCAAGCGTGGTGTACTTTGATGTATTGATATGCATGAGAACTCTGTATTTCAATTTCTAGGTTGTACTTAGTTGCATGACCATCGTCCTTGTACCAGACACACCTATCTTGGAAGCGATCCATGTACAAATATGTCGTGACCATCGGGTATTTTGCACCCCTCCAACATTAGGATTGGACTTAGTTTGAGTATTGACCATTATTATATAGGAAGATTTGGTATCAATACTCGTATCAATACTCATAGCCCTAGGGGAATCCACATCCATAACCAGCTTCATCCCTTGATTTTTATCCCCACTTTACCTTGATTGTAGACATCCATCTTAGAGTTCATTCTATTTCTTTGTAGTTTAGAACACATCACTCGAATCTATAGGTTAGATAACACATGAAGAGGAAGTAAGGGTAGCCCATTGGGCCCTGGGAATACGACCCTCTCATGCTTGCAAGAGAGGTATTACTTGATGACCCCGTGCACTTGCAAGTGTCACACTAAGTTTTTGGTGCCGTTGCAGAGGATCCTTGAGGAATACTAGGGAAACTTAGAGCTTGTTGATTTAGCCAGTTATTTGCATTTTATTTCTTTTGTTTTCTTTATTGTGTATACGTATTTTCCTTTTCTTTCTCATTATTGTATTCTACCTCCGTGTTTTATTTTTGTAAATACTCCTTTTCTCCTCTTATAGTTATGGCTTTAACTAATGATTGGGCTAACTACTACTATTCATAGGATCCATACCCTCATTACCCAAGTGAATTTTCATGAGGAATCGGATTGATAGGGTTGAATAGCATACTTTTTGGTAATGAACGGTAGAAGAAATAGTATTGTAATGAACCAAACACCCTAAGTCTGGGGAGCAAAATGTATAGGGTTTCTTCAAGTAGTTTATGAAATCAAATGAGAGAACCCCAGTGGTGGAGCCTTGTCCTCCCAACCATTGCCCCGAACCCGCCGGTGAGGAACCAAAGAGTATGTTGGATAATCCCTCAGAGTTAATGCAGCTAGTTAAGGAAAATACGCATCAAAGAAAGCCCAGCAGTTCGGAAGAGATTAATTTTACTCAAGGAAGCGATTCAGATTCATCTGAGCTTGTTCATGACATGGAGGACAGTTCGGATAATGGTAGCTCATCTGAAAGCGGAAACAAAGAGATTGAGGAATTTGATCTTGAAAAATATGGGAGACTGAAGTCGTCAATTGAAGAACCACCTGAACTAGAGCAGAAACCACTTCCTAATCACTTAGGGGGCGTTTGGTTGAATGTAGTTGAAAATACAGTGGATTTGTATTTACAAATCCTTGTATTTGAAAAATTCGGAGAGTCAAATCCAGTGTTTGGGTTGAATGTATTTGTAATGCTGAATCACAAAATTTTGTATTTGGTTGGAGAGATTTTTTAATTTAGATTTTATTAAATAATTAATATAATACAATATATTAATTATATACTATATTATTAGTATTAATTACACTATAATAATATTTTATTTAATATTTTATAAAATATAATTATAGTGTAATTAATTTTATGAGTAATTAATATAATTAATATATACTTAATTTATTAAAATAATTAATACAATATAATATATCAATTATATACTATATTACTAATATTAATTACACTATAATTATATTTTATAAAATATAATTATGGTATACTTAATATTATGGGTAATTAATATAATTAAATATTAATTCTTTATTAAAACAATTAATATAATATAATATAATATATGAATTATATATTATATTACTAATATTAATTACACTATAATTGCATTTTATTTAATATTTTATAAAATATAATTATAGTGTAATTAATATAATTAATATATACTTAATTTATTATTATAAAATATAATATATTAATTATTTAATAAATAATTAATATAATATAATATATTAATTATATATTATATTACTAATATTAATTATACTACAATTATATTTTATTTAATATTTTATAAAATATAATTATAGTGTAATTAATATTATAAGTAATTAATATAATTAGTGTATTAATTACTAGATGGGATTCACTGGATGTGATTTTGAAATTCGGTCATTTTGGCCGAATTCCATAATCCCATGACTTTTGGATTTAAAATACAAAGGAGATTGAAATCCATTGAAACAAATAAAGGTTTCTCAAATCCAAGTATTTTCAAATCCGCCAAACAAACAACCCCTTAGAGTATGTTTTCCTGGAAGAGGGATCCAAACTCCAAGTCATTATTGCTTATGATCTGACAGCTAAACAGAAGGACAAACTTCTAAGTGTATTAAAGAAGTACAAAACGGCAATCACTTAGAAAATCTCTAATATCCGGGGATCAGTCTATCTTTTTGTACTCACAAGATCCTCATGGAAGACAATCACAGTCCCACGGCAATACTCCAATGAAGACTCAACCCTAATATGAAAGAGGTAGTGTGGACTGAGGTTATCAAGCTCCTTGATGTAGCCATTATCTACCCTATCTCCGACAGTGCATGGGTGCGTCCAGTGCAAGTGGTGCCCAAGATAAGGAGGAGATGGTAGTCACTAACGAGAAAAATGAGCTTGTTCCTACCAAAACCATCACAGGTTGGAGAGTTTGCATAGACTACAGGAAGCTCAATGATACAACAAAGAAGGACCATTTCCCCTACCCTTTATTGACCAGATGCTTGAACGACTAGCAGGGCACTCATATTACTATTTCTTGGATGGGCTCTCCGGTTACTTTCATATTCCCATTGCCCAGAAGATCAAAAGAAGACCATCTTCACTTGTCCTTATGGCACGTTTGCCTATCTTCGTATGCCCTTTGGGCTATACAACGCACCAGCTACTTTTCAGAGGTGTATGATGGCTATCTTCAAAGACATGGTAGAAGACATTATGGAGGTATTTATTGATGACTTCTCGGTCTTTGACGACTCGTTCAATTTGTACCTCAAAAATTAGAAAAAGTTATGGCCAAGTGTAAGAAGACCAATTTGGTTCTCAGTTGGGAGAAATGTCACTTTATGGTCAAGGAGGGCATAGTGCTAGGGCACAAGATTTCAAAAAAAGGGATTAAAGTAGACAGGGTGAAGGTTGCCACAATCGAAAACTACCGCCTCCTACTTCAGTAAAGGCTATCAGAAGCTTCTTGGGACATGCCTGGTTATATAGGAGATTCATCAAGAACTTCTCTTCGATTGCCCGACCATTGACGAAGCTACTTGAAAAAGATGTCCCTTTGAGTTTAATAAAGACTACATGAATGCTTTTCTCAGCCTGAAGAAAAAGCTTATGGAGGCATGGATCATAGTTTCCCCAGATTGGTACTTGCCATTTGAATTAATATGTGGTGTAAGTGATTATGTAGTTAGGGTAGTACTTGGCCAACAACCGGATAACCATTTCCATCCTATCTACTATACGAGCAAGACTTTGAATGATGCCCAAGAAAACTACACTATTACCAAGAAGGAACTACTCACAGTGGTTTTTGCATCTGACAAATTTCGGTCATACTTGGTACTTTCTAAAGTGATTGTATATACGAATCATTCTGCACTAAAGTACTTGTTGAACAAAACAAATGCCAAGTCTCAACCGATCAGTTGGATCCTTCTACTCCAAGAGTTCGATTTAGAAATAAAGTATAAGAAGGGGACGGAGAATTTAGCTGCAAACCACCTACTGCGGCTTGAAGGGCCGGATGAAAATGTTTTAGAAAGGAAAGAAATAAATGATGCATTCCCTTGGAGAACGGTTGTATAGCATTCAGGTGGTAAGGGAAAAAGAAATCCTATGGTTCACCGACTTTGCAAATTATTTGGTGGCGAAAACCTTTCCAAAGTGGCTCTCACCTATCAACAAAGAAAGAAGTTTTTTCTTGACTTAAAGTATTATATCTGGGAAGACCCTACCTTTTCATAATCTATTTTGATTGAGTTGTTAGAAGATGTGTTTTGTGAGGGGAGGGGCATGACATCCTGAGGCACTATCATTCAGATCCAACTAGGGGCCATTATAGTGGGCATATAACTGCCAAGAAGATTCTGGATGCAAGGTTCTACTGGACTTCTATGTTCTAGGGCGCATAGTTGTTCGTGCAACATTGTGACAAGTGTCAAAGAGCTGGTAACATTTCGGAAATGGAAGAGATGCCACAAAAACCTGGAACCAAGCTTGAGGTGTTTGACATGTGGGGGATTGACTTCATGGGTCCATTCCCAATTCTCAGGGTAATAAATTCATTTTGGTGGCAGTTGACTATGTATCCAAGTGGGTGGAAGCACAAGCATTTCCTTCTTGTGATGCCCAAGTCATTGTGAAATTTATAAAAAATTGTTCCAGTTTGGTATACCAAGGGTGATCATAAGTGATCGACGCACTCATTTCTGTAACTACCAATTTGAAAAGGTCTTCAAATGTTATGGAGTCTCTCATCAGACTTCAACTTCATATCACCCACAAACAAGAGATCAAGTTGAAATGTCAAAACCGAGAACTAAAGCGAATTTTGGAGAAAACGGTGAGCAATCACAGGAAATATTGGGCGGATCAGCTAGATGATGCACTCTGGGCTTATAGAATGGCCTATAAAACACCTATTGGGCCAACACCTTACAGGTTGGTCAATGGGAAAGCCTATCATTTGCCAGTTGAATTGGAGCGCAGAGCCTATTGGGCTATTAAACAGTTAAATTTTGACCCTCACCTAACTGGGCAGAAGAGAAAGCTCCAATTGAATGAGTTAGATGAATGGCAAGCTATGGCATATGAGGACTCTGTGCATTACAAGGAAAAAGTGAAAGAGTACCTTGATCAACACATTAAGCAAGCTAAGCACTTCCAAGCAAGGGATCAAGTCCTACTTTTTAATTCCAGGTTAAAACTCTTTCCAGGAAATTTGAAGTCAAGATGGCATGGACCATTCATAGTGTTACAAGTTTATTCTTATGGTACCATCGAGATAAGTCATCCGGAAAAGGGACATTTAAGGTCAATGGTCATCACCTGAAGCCCTATTTATCATACAACATACTCGAGGAGACCGGAGGTAACTCTCTTCCATTTGTTCCACCTTGAAGGTAGGTAATAAGTGCTTGAGTAGACATATTTTTTATATGTTTTACATGCAGTGAGCATCATTTTTACCATGGTTTACATCTCATAAAGTGTATTTGGTGTTCTTTTATGCAATTAGGTTATGAATGACTTGAAGGAAGAAAAATGAGCAAAGATAGGTTATGAAGACATATTTTGGGAGTTTTTGTGCAACATAACGATCAAGACACAAGAGGAGCTCATGTACATGGAGGTGTGTACCAACTTCCAAGAGAATTCAAGCCAATTTGTGAGTTGGAAGGGTACAAAGGCGGTCACACCCCCATATCTCTATTTGTGTAAAGAATGCAAGAGTTTCCAAATGATAGTTCGATAATGAAAGTCTTATAACCTATGACGTGGACATGTGTCCGACCATGTAGCCTCAAGAGAAGAGTGTGTGAGCCGCATTTATGAAGAGTACTGTAGTAAAAACACTGTTCATGTGACTGCGTGAAAATTCCACGTGGTCATGTGGGAATTTCTGCAGCTCACGTGGGCCCGTGAAATCTCACATGGTTGCGTGGAGGCATGTAGCAGACGTGATTTATGATTATAAATATGCCTTTTGCCCTATTCTTTGGAGGTTTTTTGCTAGAGTTTGAAGAGTGAAGCGGCTAGGGTTTTAAGAGGAGGTGTTTGGCGAATTCGGGGGCCGTTCTTTACCAATTTTGATAGATCTTTTCTCCGTCATAGAATCGAGAGGGCCTTGATAAGTGCTTGTGTATTAATAATATGAAGTATTCTTTTCTTATGATGAGCATTACTTTTATCAGATTTTAGCACTAATACATGTGTATTTGTGAACTTTCGAGCATGAAGGGTTATGAAGCCAAATATGATAGCAAAAAGCCAAAGTAGATTGCGATTGTACTTTATTGATGAAGTCTTGGAGTGAACAAATGTGAAGACATAAGTTGTGATCGAAGATACATAAATGTGTGCCAACCTCCATGCGCTCAAGCAATTACATGGTTTGGAGAGGCACAAACATTTGTGTATTTTGACTTTTGCAATATTAGCAAGATGTTCACCAATATGACATTTTATTGAAGAAACGATACGATCTACGGCATAGACATGTGCCCGTTTATGTTGCCTCGATGAAAAGTGTGGATTAGGGAGTATTTTGGCGGAGAACTGTAGTAAATCATTGTAGTAATTTACTGTAGTAGTTACTGTTCATACCCCGCAGAAAATCAGATTTCCAGAAATCCACAGGGGTGTGTGGAAATTCCACACACCCGTGTGGATGCCAGATTTTAGCCCTTTATAAAGCCGCCACTTGTACCGATTTAGGGATCCATCTTTTCTCTAACTTTTGGGAAACCTGCGGCTAGGGTTTAGAGGGGCTTTGGCAAGGGGTTTTTTAGTGCTTCTATGGCTTCGACACCGCGTTTCTCTTGGAGGATAGTTATTGGGGGAGCTTTCGTCGGCACCGATCCGGCGAGGTGTGCCCTAGGCTTGACAAGGGGACCTTTGGAGAAGATGAGGCTACTCCACAAGACCATCGACATGAATACTGAGGGTTTTTTTTTTATGGATTACATGTTTTACTTTCGATTTCATTATTGATTGTATCTTGCTCCATAGATAGCTAAACCTCCTATTGGGTGCTTGGACTTGTAAACCCTAGGATGTCATTGTTTCATTGACCTTTTATTATGTTTTCCTTAATTAATGTATCTAATTGGGTTCCAATCTTGACTGTTTGTTGAATGATTTCTCCCTTAGAGTGACACTAGGGTTGAGAGTCCATCTTGGTAGCCTTTGTGGATGAGTGACACACCATGAAGGTTAGACAATGCTAGATTTAAGAGGGTTGAGTAGGTGAGTCGAGAGGTAGCGGAGCGTCCCTTTTCCCCTCCGGTGTGATTTATCCTACCTCCATATTCCTAGAGTTCTTTGTGGTCATAACAGAGTGAAGTACTAAGAGAGGAACCCCATTGGGGCTTAGTTGCGCGAGCAATGGAGTAAAACGTTAAAGTAATCCTTAGTATCTGAGGCATAATTATGACTAGGGGTCTTTCACCTGGACCAAAGGGTTAGATCTACATATAGGAATAGGGTTTATCACTTGGAATCCCTAGAGCTTCTTGTATCTGTACACAGTGTGAGGTGTTGAGATTGAGCGATTTCTCCCCAGGGCATAGTGTAGAGTTAGTCATGGTTGACCTTAGGTTTGGGACGGTGTATTTTAGAATTTTGATGACTCATTAAGTATCAGTTAGGAGACATAATAGTTGGTCTGGCACTTGAATCAATAACCCTAGGGGGAGCAATGTCCGAGTGCTCCACTTTTATCGATTACCTTTCCTCTCATTTTATTGTGCCTCTCTTTCTTATTTTCTTGAGTCATGTTCACATTGATTTTATCCACACTATTATTGTTTCATCTTCACTTAGTTAAGTAGCAATCGATGTGTTTCTATTTACTATTCCCTATGGATACGATAACCCACTCACCTGGGATTTGTTACTTAGACAAACCTGTACACTTGCGGGTCACACGCAAGGGCGTTGTCAAGCCTTCGGTAACCTAGCTTCGGAGAGGGATTCTTCAAGACATTGAGCGACCCATCAAGGCCATCATTATGAATTCAAGAGGGTTTTATTCCATGGTTTTCATTGCTTTTCATTGCATTATTCTTTGCTTTGTAATTTGCCCCATGGAGGGCTAAACCCTAATAGGTATTTGGGCATATGAACCCTAGGATCATATCTTCGTATTGATTTACTTTATATTTTCCATTAAATCCTAGTTTATTTGAGTTTTAATCTTGTTTTATCATTGCTTGCATGTCGTATTGATCCATGCGATTGATTGGTAATGCATGATTTTTTGCCTTGGTGAGAGAGAGAGATCTCTATTAGGGTTAGAACTCCAAGATTAAAGAGGGTTGAGAGGGTGAGTCATGAGATAGTGGAGTGTCTCCTTTTCCCAATGATGAGTGCTTCCTATCACCGTATTCCCTAAGTGATATGCAACCATATTTGGTTTTAGGTATGAGATTGAGAGATTTCTCCACTGAGACCTTATAGGGGGACAGGGATCACTCGCCTAGAAGTAGGGTTAAATCTATCTTTAGCAATTGGTTGTACTCCTCGGTATCCCTAGAGTTTATTGCGGTCATATGTGGTGTGAGGTGTTGAGATTGAGCGATTTCTCCACCTAGACCTCATAGGCAGGGACCGAATGTTCTTGGATTACCTCGACTCATCTAACTTGGTTTATAAACATTTAGTAAGCTTTGCGCTTCATGTTAGATCCTAGAGGGAGCATTACCCGTGTACCTCGTCTTTATTAATTGAGATCTCCATTGTTTTCTATGTTCCTTTTGCTTGCCTATTCATATTCTTACAATTGTGTACATTTCATCACAATCTTGATTTCGACTAGATAACTGAGAAGTGGTTAGTACTAATACTTCCATTCCCTATGGAATCGACTACCCAACTCACTGGGTATTTTATTACTTTGACACCCGTGCACTTGCAGAACACACATGCAAATTGGTATATCAGTAGGTATGAAGGTACATCAAGCTAATGATGATAAACAAGCGCTTCTTAGGAGGTGACCCAAGTTTTCTATTCCATTCATGCTCTTACTCTAGTATTATTGTGTGTTTAGTTGTGGTGTTCTTTACATTCTTTCTTTTGCTGTGTATCATACTCATGCTCTTCTTCTTTGTGTGTTTTTATCAATCAAACTTGTGCTCATTCACTTGTGGTGTTACCTTCTGCATTGTTTCGAGTTTCATGCTTTCTTGAATACCATTCCCATGTCATGCATGCATAGTTGCATGAGTATTATCATTTCATGCATGATTGAAGTTTCTTGATAATTATTCATGGTGTTGGTGATTGTTTGATTAGATTTCATGCTCTATTTGATGTGCTTTAAGTGTATTTTACTTAGTTGATGGTTGCATGATAAATGCTTGAGTATAAGTATTATTAAGTATACTTTTCTTACATTGAGTATCACTTTTATCAGGTTTTATGGCTCATTTGTGTATATTTGTATTCTTTTATGAAGATATGCTTGTAGAAACAAGTTTGGAAGAAAGGAAGCAAAGTTAGATCATGAATGCGACTTTTGAGGAATCTCTTGTACTAAAAAGTATCAAGGCACAAGTTGTGACCACATGCATGTGGGTGTGTGCTAACCTCAAAAAATGTGCAAGTGAATTTACAAATTAGAGGGGACACAAAGGCAATCACACACATATGCTCCAACATGTATAATATTGTCAAGAGCTTCATCAATGTGGTTGAAATTGAAGATGTGACATGATTTACTGCATGGATGTGTGCCCAACCATGCGACCTCGATGAAGAAGATGATTTCGGCAGTACAATAGCAAAGTAATGCAGTAGTTAATGTAGCAATCCATTGTAGTTAATTATTGTAGCAGTTACTGTTCACAATGCGCAGAAAATGAAGAGCCTGGAAATTCACACGCCCGTGTAGAATTTCCACAAGGGCGTGTGAAATCCCGATCTCAGCCCTTTAAATACCGCTTCGAAGTATCGTTTTGGGGATCTTTTTTCTATCTTTTGGAGAGAGCGTGGCTATGGCTTGGAGAGGTTTTTGTTGGGATTTTGGAGAATTTGTACGGCATTCAACATCGATTTCCTTCGGAGGAAAGCTATTGGGGGAGCTTCCAATGGCATTGATTCGGTGAGATGTGCCCTACACTCGACGGAGGAGTCTTTAGAGAAGTAGAATTGGCTCTTCAAGACCATCTCCACGGAAAGCAAGGGGGTTATCTTTATGAAGTTTTTGCATTCACTTTTGACTCTATCTTTGATTTTATATTGCTCCATGGAAAGCTAAACCCCTAGTGGGTACTTGGATTTGTAAACCCTAGGATGATTTTATTTCATTAACTTCTATTATTTTTTCTTTAATTGATTTTTTAATTGAGTTTCAATATTATTTACTTATTGGTTTGATTTTCCCTTAGAGTGACATTAGGGTTGAGGATCCTTCTAGGTAACCTTTTGAATGAGTGATACTTTATTAAGGTTAGACTTAGCAAGATTGAAGAGGGTTGAGAGGGTGAGTTGAGAGGCAACAAAACATCCCCTTTCCCCTCCGACGTGATTTATCCTACTTTTATGTTCCTAGAGTTCTTTGCGATCATGATAGAGTGAAATACTAAGAGACCTTCTCCTCTAGGACTTAGTTGCGTGATCGACAGATTGAAGTGTTGAGATATCTTTAGTGCTGGGGCTTAATTGTGATTAGGTATCTTTCGCCTGGACCAAAGGGTTGGGTCTAAATTAGGGAATAGGGTTTATCACTTGGAGTCCCTAGAGCCTTAAGCAGTCCCACACAGTGTGAGGTGTTGAGAGTATCTCTTTCGCCGGGATATAGTGTTGAGGGCTGGTCATGGTTGACCTTAGGGTTGGGACCGTGTGTCTTTGGATCTCCATGACTCATTAAACTTTGATTAGGGAAGCATAATATTAGTCTTGCACTTAAAACAATAGTCCTAGGGTGAGCATTATCCGAGTACCCCATTTTTACCATTGGTTATTTTCTCCAATGACTCTTGTTCGCTCTCTTTTTCCTTTACTTTTATTTTACTTTCATTAATCGTTTGAATCACAATCACTAATCGATTTTCACTCTAGCTAAATAGCAATACTTCTTGTTTCTAGACATCTATTCCCTATGGATTCGACTACCCACTAGTTGGGTACTTTATTACTTTGACAACCAGTGCACTTGCGGTACACACACGCAAGGGGTGTGTCATTGCTTGAGTGCCTTGAGAAGTTTGGAGAGTTTTTTAGGTCTTAACGGGGTCCTTCACGGGTATATTTTCTAGTGAAGGCCGGCCGAGAGGCTTGTCGGGCTTCTCAGCCTGGCAAGCAGGCTATCAAGCAACCCGTTAATGGTTTGATCATGATGACAAAGGAAACTCTTGCAAAATTTTCATTCTCTATTATCATGATGACTTGTTTCTTATAATATTGGTTTGATCACTTGCTTCTTGTCTTGTAAATATACCGATGAAGCATATGGCCTCCAAGCGAGCAAGGAGGGATGACGCACCTCCTACTATCAAACCACGCTTCAAGAATGACAAGCACAAGACAAGATACTCATTGTTGGCTCAAAAATCATTTGTCACAGTCTATTACATAGATTGGGATGTCTTGAGGGCATTGGGCTTGGATGGAGAGATCTTAGAACATATATCCCATGATGGTTGGGGTAAGGTGTTCGACATCAAGGAACCTATACACCATGAGCTCACTTTGGAAGTCTTAAGCACAATTGAGGTGGTTAGGCATTGGAACTTTGTTCAACAAGCAAGCTCACTATCGTTTCAAGCTTTCGGGAAGAGGTACAAGATTGATCACGTAGATTTGGGTGCTTACTTGGGGCTCTACACTGATGCCGTCACTCAGTCGACCCGACTTTCGTTCCTTACCCATGGATTTCCCATCTTACACTTCACCTAAAAGGTATTGGGCCACCATCACCAGTTCTAGGAAGAGGAAGGCATCCCAGATGACCAAACCTATGTATCGCTACATTCATGCACTACTGACTAGAGGGGTTAAGGGTTGGTCAAACCCTACAAGGGTTGTATTGCAAACTAATCTCCTCATGCTCTATAGCATCTTTGAGTGATACTTGATTCATATGGGACACCTCTTCACAGACATTATTTCTCATCAGGGATAGTACGTGTGCCTCAGAACTATCTTTGGCAAACCCTATATCACATGATTGATTATAGCCATGGGATTTATAGATCATACTCAAGGAATGCACATCGTTGGAAACACTACTCCTCTTGGGATGTCCACTTTATCTTCTATCAGGATAGTTGAGAGGAGGGTGGTATCTATTGTCTAGCACAGTGTCAGGGGATGAGAGAGCACGAGGCCAGACCATCACATGAGCATGAGACAAACACCGAGAAAGAGTCAGAGTCTGAGCCAGATGTAAGTCTAGAGCCACCGGAGATCATGCTCCAGGTGTTACAAGTAGAGACCCAGCATCAGTTTAGTGTCCTTGAGTAGGGGTAAAGGGAGATTGTTGCATCCTAGTGTCGAGTCAAGTGAGATATGGCTGAGGTTTTAGCTTTCATTCATAAATCTTCTTCCTCTGTTGGCACCACATCTACTGTCACCACATCTATAGCACCACCGCTCCCATCAGACACACAACATGAATGAGTTGTCTTTGTGATGTTTTTGGTTGATTGTTTTTAGTACTTTGTTATATTTTGTGTTATGTTTGATGTTTTGTACTCTATAGTTAGCAAGGGTTTAGTCCCTGCTAAACTCTATCTATTTTGATTCTTGCCAGCTTTCTTCTCCATATTTATGAGTCTTGAGTTGCGATATGCTTTTTTTTGATCTTTACACGACTATAATGATAGGAGCTTCACCTTCATCACCCCGCTTGGATCAAACTCACCCTGTATTCATATGCGTATTGTTCAATGCTCACCAAAAATGGGGAAGTTTCTTTACTCCATCTCCTTATGTTTATTTGATATTTTTCACCTTGTACTACTGACTTATGTACATTGAGGACAATGTACGACCCTAGGTGTGGGGATGGGGTATCTTAATTGATTGCATGCTTGATTTACCTGTGATAGCTATGATGCTTAGTTGAGCACTTCCTAGCATGAAAGAATGATAGATGTGAGTTGTATCTATACTTATGCTTTCATGGAAGTCTTGTTTTATCTCTAGTGCACCTTCATGCATTGTCATGAAAACTTCTATCTTATATATTCCTACCAACCCATCACTTTGTTATTGCAGTTAGTTTGTAGAATTATACACTCAATTTTCTTTAAAGAGCTTTTAGTTCCTTTATTGTTTTTCTTTAGCCTTAAGTGAAGTATTGTAGCAGGTGTTTATACCAGGAGACATGAGATACAGTGTATATATACTTTAAAAAAGAGAAAAAAAAGAGAAGAAAAGTGACAATATTCCTCTGCTAATAAAGCACGAATGCGTCTATGTAGACATGTAATCAAGTATGTTTTGTGGCTCTTGTGCCTAATCAGCATGTGCATCCTCTAAAAATATTTTTGTGCGGTCGACATTAGTCAGACTCGAATAAATATATATATATATATATAACAAAGGTTATTTATTTACCCTCAATAACTCGAGCAAGAACAACAGAGGCCATTTATTTACCCTTGGTGACCTAAGACTGAATATCAGATGGTCGTTAATTATTTCACCTAACAGACACGGTGCCAAACTACAGTCTCATTTTTCTAGAATTTTTTGTCGACAAGGTCAAGGTTTAATCCCCACCCCACCCCACCACCCACAGCGAGTGGGTTGGATATTGCTCATTTGGAGACGAAAACATTCAGATACAAAATATTTACAAGGATACGAGTTTAGAATTTCTCAAGTTCACAAAATACCCAAAAAAATATTGATAAATTTCAAGATGCCACTTTAGGAAAAAATAAATAGATAAACAGAATAATTTATAAAAAATTAAGAAAATAATACATTAACTCATTCATAAATTTTAATCACTTTTCAAAATAAAAGCAACCCAATTATATAGATGAATAAGTAAATAATGAAAATAACTTAACATAAAGTAATAGCCAAGCATTTCACCACCTAAATATGGGCATGCTTTAATATTTTTAAAAGAATGAATAATCAATCAAATAAAGTCAAATGACTAGCAAAATTACTAATTAAAAAACCAATTAAAAACAAGTAACCAGAAGTAGAAGAAAATATTAAATCAACAGTAAATAATTTTATAATTAACAATAATAAGCAAAACGTGCCACCAAATAATAGATAATAATTTTGCCAAAAATAATTTCTCCAAATAGTGAAAATACGAGGTTCTTAATGGATTAGTCACTTGCTACCAGTTAAAATTCCGAATCCCATCCGAACACCAATTTCAACCCTCAGCAAAAAGGTCATATAGACATGAAATGAGAATTAACATTCTACCAAGTCTTGACTTAAGGGCATAAAAATCAAAGGTTTAAAGGGTTGAACTAAAAAATGGTTGATTTCTAAATCTATTTTAAATTAGGCTAGTCTCTATATTAAATCATCACTACTCATAATTGTAGTATAACATAAACCATTATCCTGTCTTGTAACATCCATCTGTTCAAGGTACTTCTATCTTACATCCTCAAGCAAGCTCATCAACGTAGTTTTAATCCTCTATTCTTGATACAGAATTGGAACTAATAATCAAAATTTACTGATATACTTATCGAAAACTGGAGAATGGTTAATCATGGTAATATGTACCAGGCCGGCTAGAAGCTTCACTCAAAAGAAATTTTGATCACCACTAAGGTTTGCATGGAGGTTCAGTCCAGTCATATGCTTTTACATGCAAGGAACCCTAAAGAGTCTTTCTAAGAACCATCATTTCATGATGGTCATGAAATGGAATAACTGATGAAGTTGGAAAGAGAAAACAAACACCAACAGTACTAAAGGTTTCACATTCGCATAAATGCATGCATGTTATAGGTTGTGCCCAACGAGCTAGTCTAGAAGTACTCTTGGACAGGTTTGATCCAAAGAAATCCTATCCTTTGTCATCCTCCAGATTATCTTTTTTGAGTCCAACATCCTTAGGAGCCATTGCATTCAAGAAAACAACGAGCTTTTAGATGGCAATGGGGGAGGGAGAAGCAGAAGAATGTGTGAAGGTCTTCTTGTGGAGCTCATAGAGGTCCTGCACCAAAGAACCCTTCGCCATCATTGGAGGTCCGCCGAAGGTCGGAAGTTTCATCTCCCTCCCTCCCTCCTCTCTCTCTCTCTCTCTCTCTCTTTCACACCCACACACCCACACACTCACACACAGATAAGATATTAGGGGGATTTCTATTGACTCCCTATAAGACATGATGGCAACAAAAATTAAAAACAAGGTTTAAGACAAGCTTCATGAACTGATGCAAAAGTTTGCAAAATTTTGTCCGGGAATCCAGGGTTTCCATGGCTTTCACAAATGAATGGGGTCAAAAAGGTTGGGGCCCACAATCGAATAAAATAAAATTTGGATAGGTAAATAGAATAGAATGCATTATTTTTTTTCTGTGATAACTTTATGTTGTTGTTGTCATTTCTTTTATTCACTATTTTCTAATCCCATTTAAACTTATAAAAACTATTTGGTTTAATATGGGTGTGCTAGAACCATGTCATAAACCTAACTATCATTTTGTGTTTTTATAAACACTACATCTTGCCAATTGAGCAAGTCTTTATCAAAGTTATTCATTCAAGTCATTTTTCAATGCAGTAAACATGGATCTACTAGTGCATGTTTTAATGAATGAAATTACTTTTAGTTCTTCAATCTAAACATCCAAATAATACTTGTTTTTATATTTATAGCATTCTTTATGAATATAAAGATGCCCATCTTTTTGGCTAAACTCCTATACTAGGATGCAAAGGAAAAACATGAATTCATTTCTAGTTTTATGTGGTATATGAAACCTGAAGCAGAGCCCATGCATTGTGTGAGAGACCGGCCCACCTTAGTGAGGCCCAGAACAGAACTCTGCACAAGCTAGATATTGGTTTGCTTAGTCGGGCATTAATTCACACTCCCCCGGAGTCAAACCCGGGACCTAAGCCTTTTGTCTCTCTTAAAGTGTACGCCTCTCACTTTAAGTGAGCCAAAAGTTTAGGTCGTAGGTTTGACTTCGGGGAAGTGCGAATTAATGCCTGACTAAGAAAAACAATACTTGGCTTGTGTAGAGTTTCTGTTCTATTTCTCAATGAGGTGGGCCAGTCTCTCACACATTGCCAATATAATTCATGTTTATCTATGCTTGCTTGTGTCCTCCACATAATTATTCTCTCAAAAAAGATATATATTATCAATTGCAAAGGTAGTGGTGGATATTATTATTAGATATTTTACATGATAAAGTAGATAAACTCGCACTCTAGTTGGATAGTTTTGAGCTGAATACTTCTAATTTGAAATTTCACCCTCACTTTAAGGCCCAAATTTCATCCATAACTCATTAGTAAAACATGAAAGCTGTATAACTAGTATATTTAAATTGGAAGAAGTTTGTATGCAGTCGTTATCAGGTTAGACTAGACGTAAAATTCAGATTATTACATAAAATGTTTTGTGTTTTAATCAATCAAGAGGACCAGATGGACAAATGTGTATATATATATATATGCATGCAGAATCAAAATTTGTTTAAATCTGTGTTGATTTTATCCAAGTACATGTTTAATAAGTTCAATAAGCTTAAATTAAACGTGCGCACATACACAAATACAGGCACAGTTATTTACCATCACAGTTATTTATGCATAGAATTCATTTATTAAAACAAATTGGAGTGCATCATGTTTCTACATGGCATTTATTAAAATGAATTATTTATATTTAAAATATAAAGGCTTCTTTCTTTGAGCTTATTAATTGAACATAAAAAGTTATTATTATTATTTACTACATTAATTATATTTATAAATATATGAAATGCTCTAACTAAATATGGTATAGGACCATTATATGTTAATAATGTTTTTTAATTTTTTGAATTTTGTAGAAAACAAAATTCCTATCGATAAATCTTAGATGAATTTTCCTACTAGATTGTGTATAGAATGTTTTAATAGAGTTGAAAATTTTCCTGAGTATGTTGATCATATGACAGATGAAGACATGAAAGTTAATTATCCACGCACGGATTGTTGCAATAAATACTAACTAAATAGAGAAAAGCTCCACATCTATTTATTGTACAGGGGAATAATGCGGATTTATACCTTTTGGTATTTACATAGGGAAGAATATGGTGATGAAGCTAGTGATATGAGTTCTCATGTGAAGAATTAAATGAAATTGAAATGAAAAACATTGATCATATGGTGATATATATCCCCATATGGCCGATGTAATGAATAGAATGCTAATGACCCTCAAGAGCCAAATGAAGATGCAAAAATCAAATTATTAGATGATGCTAGATAACCTTTATTTCCTAATTGCGACAAATATTCCATCATATCTTTAGTAGTAAAAATTAATGCATATCAAGTGTACGAATGCTAAGAGTAATTAATAATTCATTTGATATGTTGTTTACCTTACAAAAAGATGAATTTCTCATGTGTAAAACAATGGTAAATTCAAACGATGAAGCAAATAATATGGTAAGTGATCTTGATCTACAGTATAGCAAAATAGATGGTTACCAAAATGATTGTATTATCAAGTAATAGAAGAGAAAAGAAAAAGATTGGCAATAAAATATTGCAGTGTTTTACTATTACACCAAGATTACAAAGACTTTATGTCTTCAAAAACAGCTAAAAATATGAGGTAGCTTAATAAAAAATGAATAAGTGATCAAGTCCTACGTTATCCAATAGATGCCGAATTTTGGAAATATTTTGACAATATATAATAAATTTGCTTGGAAGCCTCAAAATATAAGGCTTGGATTAGGTATGTATGGGTTCAATCCTTTTGAAAATATGAATATTGCATACAATATTTAGCCACCATAGAAGTGCGTAAAAGAGTCATATCTGATAGGGACCCATGCAAGTGTACCTGCCGATCACGTAATAAAGTGTGCTTGAAGTGCAGAGTGTCGGTCCACAGGGAAGGATGTGAATACTAGTAATGACTCTAAATCTGAAAATTAGTCTGACGAGTGAAGTGGTGTGTGTAAAAATTCCAAAAGAAAACTAGAAAATACAATAAATAAAACCAGAGGAAAATCAAGGAATGAAACGATGTTCGGGCGTAGTATCCGTATAGGGTTATGAAGTACAAGAAAGAGGTTGTCTAGGTATGCAATCCTGTTTGAACCGAGAGGTTTTCAGAATTATACTAAACCCCGATTTCTCAGGTGAAGAATAACTGAATAGGTGCAGAGCTGATACAGACATCTACACAATCACATTAACTGTCTATGAAACCTCACCACGAGCTAATGATAATCTCTTAAGTAGATAATCTCTCTCAAAAGAGAGAAATTACCTCTAATCCAAATACAAAGCAGAAATGTAATTTTCTCCTAAAATCAACTCCACATGATTGCAAAGAGCAAGGAGTTTGTCAACAACTCACTTGGGAGAATTGAGGGATACGGCATCTCCAAAGTAGCCTATACCCAGGCTTACTCACAATCTCCTCTAATTATGGCATGTCTATACTAGGTATGATAGCTAGGGATTTCACCTCATTAGCAACCAAGCATTCAAACACGTAATTAGATTCTATGATTACAAATAAGAAATCAATTAAACCATCAAAGATTCAACAACCAAAGTTATAAAGTAAACCCTAGAGTTCAACTATACCTAAACATCTACAAATTAGCCCTCCATTAATGGATGGCAAGCATTCAAGATACAAAGAATAGGATCGACCTTGTTAATCCCTAGGATGGAGAGTTACTGAGGTACCTTCCATGCATGCTGCCAAGATGATCTTGACAGCTACAATCTCCAATCCCCACCATTACCAGGCCAAATCCCTCTCCAAATCCTACCTAAGGTGCTAGAGATTCGGCCCTTTCCTTCCTCAATCTTACCTCTAAGAATCTCCCCCAAAGAATAGAGAGATAGAATAGATAATGCACTAAAAATCCTCTTAAGTTCTATTTATACTCGACTGCTTACAGGCGTAAGGGTAAGGTTGTAAGGGAGCTGGAGAAGATAGTCATGAGCCTTACGAGCATGCTTACAGCTGTAAGCCTCATCTGTAAGGTCTTCTGAATATGTTATGGTCTAGCTTACGGCTGTAAGCACTAAACCGTAAGCTTCTCTATTTGCTTCTTGTGACTGCCCTTACCGGCATACACTGCGGTCGTAAGCTCCTCTGGATGGTCCTTACGGTTGTAAGACTTACTCGTAAGGTCCTTTGAATTGACTCTAAATCCTCCTTACTGGCATAAGCCTCCCGCAAGGTATTTTGGACTATACCTATGGCCATAATGCTGATCGTAAGCTGCCAGTAAGCCGCCCAATTTGCCTTTTCCTTGTTCTAATGATACTGAGAGTGCTCTAACTTCATCATTTTCAATTTAAATTTCTTCTTTTTGATCGCCCTCTCCTTTAAGCACTGCCCTAAGCCTATTAATACAAAACACATGATATTTAGCATCGAATTCCACATTATGGTTCTAATACATGCCAAATGAGTGTACAAATAGATATGAAATACATGAACAATATACACTCATCAATATCCATTTATAACTTTACTGATTCGACGACCTAAAGGGCTCAGATATAACATTGATGTATCCATGAGGCCGTTGAGTAATAAATTAAAAAATCTTTTTAAATTTAGGGAAGATACATATGATGCTTTAATGAAAGAAAATTTTTAAATGAGGGTAGCACTAATATGGACTATGAATAACTTTCTTGCATATGGCTATGTTTTGGTTAGAGTACTCAAGGAAAGATAGCATGCCCTTACTGGATAAAAATACATGTTTTTATCAATGAATGAATAGTTCTAAAATTTACTACATGGGTCATCATCAATCTTTATCATTAAATCATAAATGGCTTGAACAAACAGCACAAATTTGATGGTATAAATAAAAGAAAAGCTTCACCCAAATAGTTAAATGATGAAAATGTTCTAAACCAATTTTGTCATTTGAATCAAATGGTGTTTGGGAAAACTTGGGGAAAAAACAAAATATTTCTAGAGAATTGAACATAATTGGAAAAATATGGTGTTGTTTTCAATTTACCTTATTTTTATAACCAAAAGTTGTATGATAATTTGATGTGATGCATATTGAAAAAAATGTGTTTGACAATATTATTAGAACACTCATGAATATTGAAGGTAAAATAAAACATTCATTAAAGGCCCATCTAGATTTACAAAAGATGGGTATTAGACAATCACTCAAACTGAAAGAAGTTAATGGGTAGATAGTGTTACTTGTCCCTTGTTATTTGTTGTCAAATGTTGAAAATAAACATTATATCGAGGGTTAAAACAAATTAAGTTTCCCAATGGTTACTCAGCAAATTTATCAAACTGTGTAAATGTGAAAGATAATAGAATCTATAGAATAAAAGCACATAAGTGTCAGTTGTGTTTTTGGAGAGATTATTGCCATTAGCTATATGATAGGAGTCAATGCAAGCGTATGGGCCAATCGAGTAGTAAAGTCTGCATGGAAGCAGGGTATTAATCCACAAGGAAGATTGAGAGTACTAGTACTAGTTATAATCCCGAAAACTAGCCTACCCAAAGTTGTGATGTGTGCAAACAAACTAAAAAGGATAGAAAACCATAATATTAAAATAGAATCAAGAGAAAATTAAGGTGAAATGGTATGCTCAGGCATAGAATCCCTCTAGGATTTTATAAGTCTAAGACAAAGGTTGTGTAAGTATAGTAATTCTATTTGAACCGAGAGAAATCCTAAAATATACTAAATCCCTCTTGCAAGTGTTAATAGTAACTAATTTAGTAAAGTGTTGATTCAAATACCCCACAACCCCATTGCACTCTATGAAATCTCAATGTGAATTAACAAGAATTCATAACTAGACAATCCTTCTTGTAAAGAGATTTATACCGAGCTACTTACGGGCTACTTACGGATGTAAGAACATGGTCATATGGAGTTGGATATGATGGATCGTGAGTTTTACGGAACACTTACTACCGTACGTCCCGTCTATAAGGTATTTAGTCTGATGTTGAGGTCCATCTTACTATCGTAAGCCCTGAACAGTAAACTTCTCTAGATAGCCCTTGCGACCACCCTTACAGGTGTATACTGTGCTTGTAAGCTCCTCTAGAACAGTCCTTACAGTGTGACTTATGGCATAAGTATGTCCGCAAGGTTCTTTGGAAAAGGCTTACAGTCGTAAGCACAGTTGTAAGGTTCTTGAAAGTGAGTCTGTTTGTGGCTTGTTCTTCAATGAATGATGCCGAGAGAGCTCCATTTTCATCGTTTTGGTTCTCTCAAAACCTTAAGCACTGTTGAAGCCTGAGAATGCAAAATACACTATTTTTAACATCAAATTTATAATATTACTCTAATAAATGCCTAATGAGTATAGAAAATGATATTAAATGATGTACAATCGTACACTCATTACTATACGGAATATATTACCTAGCCTGTTTCTGATGCTTTGACAGAACTAAGCATGTTTTTCAAAACTTTGTGTTCTAAAATTTTAAGAGCAAAAGATTTTAATCATCTTCAAAAACAAATTGCACTCACACTTTGTAAGTTAAAAACATTTTCCTCCTTCTTTGTTTAATATTATGGTACATTTATCTATTCATTTAATTTGAGAAGCCAAAGTTGGTGGTCCTATAAACTACTAATGGATGTATTCTATCGAAAGATAAATGTCAAAATAATTTCTTATTACATGAAAGATTTTGTTTCTTTTGAAAGATTTATAATAAGTTTTCTTGTTTAGATATATGTATAAACCTAAGGGTATATTCATAATAAATTGCGGCCTGAGGGATCCATTGTTGAAGAATATCTAGCTAATGAGTGTTAGACATTTTGCTCTCAATACTTACATAATTGAAACAAGTTCAACCATCTAAAAAGAAATTATGATGGAGATTTAAGAGTTATTTCATCCTTCTCAATTTTCTGTGTATATGATGGACAACCTTTTAGGAAATTAAGGGGTCATTTGGCATTGTTACCAATTTTTGTTTTTTTTTTCAATTCCATGTTTTGGAAAGAAAACTAAAAAAACATGTTTGGCAGATTGTTTTTTTGTTTGTCGAAAATTTTGATAACAATCCTCATGTTTCAAAAAAACATAAAACAACATTGTTTTTGTTTTGCAACTTTTTTGAAAATGTTTTCAAAACTCCACCTCCACTACGTAACACCTCATATTCTACTCATCTCTCTCTCTCTCCTTTTAGTTTTTAATTTTAATTTTTTTTTAAAATATCATTTTTTTACAAATTAATACCAATAGTTTATAAACTAATATTTTTTTAGAAAACTTTTTATAAAATTTTTTATTATTTGGCCTTGATATTTTACAAATTAGTTTGTATATTAGAAAAAGTTATATTTTTAGAAATTATATGTGAAAATTATTGTTTGGCCCTTGATTTTTATAAACTAGGGTATAACATATGAAAAAAAAAATTTTGAAAACATTTGATAAAAATCTATTGTTTGAGCTTTTAACTATTTACTTAATCTTATATATATATATATATATATGACTATGTCTCTATATTGCCCCCTCTTCCCCCCTTATTTATTTAAAAGGTGGATGGGTCCAAATTTGAATATTTTGTAAGGCGAACTCCGAAAATCGATTTTTAATTCTTCGAGTCAGTAAACCCTACATTTTTCTTTTGGTTTGGTCACAGATGCCAAATAAGTTATAACTAATGGCTTGTGTTTGAAATGAAATTTCAATTAAGTTATTTGAAGATTATCAACATGTATAACTTTTTAAAATTTCAAATGGTGCAATTTTATGAGATATTTTTTTAGCCATACAATACACTCTATGTTATATATTTTACTTAATAATACAATCAAGTAACTAATATGAACAATAAACTTTTATAAAAAAAAATATAATAAATATGAGTTTAAAAAAATGATAAAAAAGTGTCGTAATAATTTTGTGCTAATCAAATGTGTTTTTATTTTTAGTTTTTCAAAATAGACAAAAGCTAGTGTATCTAAACATGCTTTTGTTTGCAAAAAAGACAACAAAGCAAAAAGAAAAACAAAAACAAAAATGATGCCAAACAACCCCTAAATATGTTAGAGTTGGGTAATGATTTTTCAAATGCGGCTTATTTTTTACATCATTCAAAACTGTAAAGATGTCGAAACTATTTATTACGTAATTTAAGTTATCATTTGAATGAATGATTATATTATGATATTAACCAAATTAATATTAGTCTCTTCATGATTTTTATAGTTGATATAATTCAAAGCTGATGTGGCATCATTCTACATGCTAATGTGGAGAATCATGTGATGTAATAACTTAGTTAAATAGCTTGGTCATTTGTTGTTAAGTTAGTGTGAGTCCTTCTAGGCTTCCAGGGATTTGTTTCCAATCTCTAATAGATAAAGTCTCTATCACTATAGGTTATTGAAATCATACTCCTATCTCTGTTGCTGGAAAATTGATTCTTATTAATAGTTTCATAATGGCAGGCCCTACTTACTTGCTTTCACCCTTTTCTCTTCCTATTATTGTCCTAGATGGGATCTCCAAAAATGCAAGGACTGTCTAAGGGTAGCAATCAAAGTGCCATTCACTCCTTTAGTTGGAGACTCACTACTATGGGCGTAAGCTGGACCATAATGTTGGAGACTCACTACTATGGGTTGTAAGTTGGACCATAATATCAAGACAAATTATGAGTTCACCAAGATATTGGGTATTTTGGAGTTAAGAGTTCTCCTTCAATAATCCTTCCAAGTGAATTTGCGAGTGATTCCATTTGTATTGCAATGGTATGGAGTAGTTTCAAGAAGAGATTCCGATTTTACTTTGTATAGGATTAGGGGCAATTACTCCAAGAGGAGAATTGTCTATGTTTTGAATACTTGTTTATTCTCAGTAAGAGTTTGTAGAATGTACTATGGTTGTAGGATTGTTTGTATGAGTACCATGTGGGACCAATTACTACTCACCTAAAGAAAAGGGTAGCATATTTTACGAACTCTCTCAGTTCAATTAAATTACAAGAATTTATACAACTATTGTCCGGGACCTAACAAACCTTAGAGGAAATTTATGCCCCTAACACCTTTTCCAAGCTTGTTTAGCCATACTTGCTTTTAAGGTTTTAATTCTTATTCTTAGTTCACTTTCACACTCCATTATTTTTTATTAGGTTGATTGTCGAATTTAGATTTAATACTAGTACTCTCTAATTGCCCGTGGACAGATACCTTGCTTCTTAGCATACTTTATTACTTGATCGCCACGTTCATTTGCGTTATGTAGGTGACTACAGTTTTACCTATCATGTTTTTGGGCGCCATTGCTATGGAAATTAGCCATTTATTTTCTTTTTGTCTCTTATTTTTTATTTTTCTTTTATTCATTCTGATTTGTGTTCTTTCGTTTGTTCATAGTGTAAATTAAAGGTCAAGGACGAAATTCTTATCATGTCGGGTATGATTTGAGCATTAACACACCAATTAGAGGCCATGAATGCTAGAATAGATACTGTTTCACATTAAGAACATTGAACGGGATCTGATCAGTTTATGTGGCAAAATAAATCAGAGGACACTTACACAACATTCGAGATGAAGACTACGAGTACCCTACTTGAATAGTTGTTTCAGCTAGAATCAAGACAACTTCAAAATGAGACCCATCTTACTTTGGATGAAGGTCTTGATCATTTTATGAAATCCCTTGATAAGCGAGGTACACAGGATGGGAGACAAGTGGGGGAAACTCAGGCTTTATCCTACCCATAATTATATTATGTGATGCCAGTGCCTGTTAAGTATTTAAAGAAATTAGAGAAAGGCTAAGTAAACCATCTCATCCCCTTGGATGAGAATGGCTCAATGGATGGTGAGAATATAGAATTGCTGATGCATTCAAGACAGCCACAACAAGATATTAGTATAGAGGTCCACGTTGGGGACAAGAAACTAAAGCTATCCAATGAATGAACGCTTCGCATTCATATTACACAAGCACTTATCATCAATGAAGACGTCTGGAAGGGCCATAGAATTAGTAGTGGTGGTGGTACTCGGAAGAACTATGGAGGGAAGAGAAGAGGATGCAGTAGCGGAAGACTGAAGAAAGGAAAGATTTGGGAAGGAAGAAGAGAAGTAAGGAGTATCATCAAGAAAAGTGACGTGACGGGAAATACGAAGACGGTGAGAATGAGGATCATAACAGCGATAACCTTTATGTTCAGATCTATATCCAAAAAAAAATACACATAGCAGAACGAGGAGAAAGTTTGTTTCTCTCGACAGAGGGTAAGAGAACAAAACAGGTGTAACCGAACGTGAGAAGATGACCATAGGAGGAAGGAATGGAGTACAGATGCTCATAAGGTGTGATACTAGAGAGAGTGGTGGTAGGAGTGCGATTAACTAGATAGCCAGATATAAGAATGGCTTCGGCCTAAAAGGATTGAGGAACAAATTGGTAAAAAGAAGTGCACGTGCAGTATCTAAGATATGACGATGTTTGTGCTCAGCAACACCATTCTGAGTAGGTGTATAAGGACAGGATTGCTACGGAAGAGTACCGTGAGTTGAAAGTAATGTGCAAAATGATGAAGAGAGATACTCGTGTGCCCCATCAGAGTGAAAAATCTTAATGCATTTACAAAACTGAGTATATATCATTTGCGCAAATTGAGAGTAAATGGCAAAACCCTTAGATCTGGAATGCATTAAATAAAGCCAAGTATAACGCGAGAAATCATCAATAAAAGATATATAATAGAAATAACCACTAAGAGAGGAAAATGGTGCAGGACCCCAAACATCATAATGAACTAGATCAAAAGTAGATTCAGAAATAGATTCTCATGAAGAGAAAGGAAGAGCAGTAGGTTTAGCAAGTTTACAACCCAGACAGGGATGTGAGAGAAGGAAAGAAATATAACCAGGATTACCTGAACTGGCTAAGAGTTTTAGGTGAGAACTAGACAAGTGACCTAGGCGACTATGCCAATGATCAAGAGAACATACAGAGGCGATAATGTTAGAAGATGGAGGAGCGGGAAGATGAAGAGAGTCCAAGTGATAGAGGCCGCCAACTCTACTCCCGATCCCAATCCTCTGGCCTGTAAGATGGTCCTGCACGGTACAAGTAGAGGAAGAAAAGGTAACTATAAGACCATGATCATTGAGCTGACTAATAGAAAGGAGGTTGAGAGCAAGGCCAGGGACATGATGGACATCAGGAATGTCAAATGAAGTGGACTGAAGACATCCATACTGAATGATAGTATGAAAACAGGAAAAGGTATGGGGCGTAGTAAGTGAGACTAAGCTAGAAGTATCAACAGTCATATGATGAGTGTCACCAGAATCTAAAATCCAGAAAGAGGAAGACATACCAGAGGCAACAGACATATCAGAGGAAATACTGGAAGATAGAGCGCATTGCATGGCATGAATCTGTTCAGTAAGTTGAGCAACCTGAGAAAGAAGATCAACAGAAGAAGGAGAATCTGAGGCTGAGACAGAAGCAGCATGAGGGGCGGAAGCAGGAGATCGAGGCGAAGGGAGAGGCTGGGATGACTGTTGCTATTGTCATTGCTGAAGATTCAGACACTGATTCTTCATATGACCAGGACGCTTGCAATAATGACAGATAACAGAGGACCGTAAAGAGGTCGATGAAGCGGGAGTTGGTGGCCCAAAAAGGATGGAGGATACTCGAGTGGAATGTGGAGAAGTCACATCAAGAACTGTGTCGGTAGGGATAAGTCGTCGAGATAATGTGATGTGACGAGTTTCTTCAGCAATAACACTACGAATGATATCGTCAAAAGATGGAAGAGGGTCCCGATTGAGCAGTTGACTTCTAGCAGCCTCAAAATCAGGGTGAAAGACGCATCAGAAATTCAAAGGTACGCTGTGTTTGGTGAGACTGAGTGCGTGTTTTACAACATGTGCATGTCAAACAGGTAAACCCTTCTAAAGAATCAAGCTGACGCAAACAATAAAGCAATACCAAGCAATACCAAGCAACCCTTCTAAGGATCGCTGATCACTGACATACTCCCGAACGGAACACTCGTGTTGTCTGTACATGAACAAATCCATACCAAGTAAAGCAATACAAATGGTAGTAAACCACTCTTTATAGTTGGAACCATTTAATTTGATATCAAGTGGAGCTAGAAAATGTGGAGAAGATGATGCCATTTTTTTATGAGTTATATATATAGATATATGTATATATAAATTAAATAATAATGGAGAGAAAGAAAGAGGCAGGAGAGAGAAAGTAAATGCTCAAACAATACATGGCGATATGTAAGAGAATTCCTTTTTTTGTTTTTTTTTGTTTTATTTTTGTTTATTTTTGTTTTTTTAAACGTATATATATATATATATTAAAATAACAGTAACATGATAATAATTGAATCAAAACACTAATGGATGTTGGGTAGCTGACTTTGATTGAGATGCTTGCCACCAAGAAATGTCTACGCTTGGAAAATGTAAAGGCTTTAGATCTGGCACCCACGTGATGGTAGCTGGTGTGATGAATAGGAGCTGAGCATAGTGGCGTCGATGATAGCTTCTCCGTGACTGGAATATGCTAGAGCTTGGGATGACGGTGCTTGATTGATCAACGGCGAGAGAGGAACAATCAATGACAAAGGATTGATGGTCTGTTGCGGGATCACGATGGCGAGTGAGCACAGACGACGACGACCGGAAGAAAACAAGCAAACACCAAAACTGGCAATAAAGGATCAAGCAAACGTCAAACGAAGTAATAGACGATGAAACATTGACGTCATAGACGGCGAGATCGGCTACCCAGCAAAGAAGGAATTGAACAAGCAAAGATTTCTGACAAGAAAACAAATGACGTTGATGGAAACCGGCAAAAAAAACAAATAAACGTCAAATGAAGAAAACAAGCAAACGTCTAACATTAAAACTGGTGAGCGAGCACAAATTTCTGACAAGAAGGAACTGAACAAATGACATTGATGTCATCAAAGACAGAACAGAGCAACCTTCTGGGATGATCGACGGGCGTCTGATACCATGATAGACAAAATATGTGAGAGGGAATCAATCATATGTACATTAAACCAACCCATATAAATACAAGAATGATGTATACATGAGTGTGTACACTTAAAGGTATATACATATAAATATACAATACATATACAAGTAATATTATTACTCTAACAAACATGAAGAATTTCAGCAAGTAGTAATAAGGTTTTGATCTAACTTCAGCCTTTTAAGAACAGTAATAAAAGAAAAGATAAACGCAAGCGATCTCACTTCCTCCTGCTCAGGTCACCCGAGTAGCTCCTTCGAAGTTGGAATCCACTCCTTCTACATATTTAGGCGTCCCAGATTCTTCTTCTCTTTTTTCCCCTCTATTCCCTTCCTTATTCCCTTCTATGTGTCCTTCCACGCTGGCATAAAAGCTACCCTCATTCCAAATGCTACTCTCCATCACTCATTGGCCACGTGGCAGGTGTAACATTCCCCTTGTGTCTTTTCCTCCCTTTTGCTTCTGCGTCACGCTATCAAATTTCATGCTTCGTCATTGGCTGAAGACTTTGTTGAGACATTTGACAACACCTCCTGCACGTGAGAGTTCTTCAAATTGTTATAGTTTGGCGCCACTCCTTTCCCGTCATAAAACCACTCCCTCCATGGAAATCAAGCTTGTCCTTAACGTTAAAATCAGGGAAATGTTGTTGCTATTGGTTTAAATCCTATCAAGAGTTGTTCGAATTTAAGCCTTCTTGTTGCACTAACCTCTGCTGAATGAGATGCCCATTTAAAACAATCTGATTATGTTGTACAACAGAGATTGGTTGTAACATAGGAACTTGCTCAATAATCACCAATGGCAAAGGAAGTGCATCAGAATGTGCCATCAAATCACCCAAATATTTTTTTTAATAATGAAACATGAAACAGAGAGTGAATCTAAGCTTTTTCTAAAAATTGTAGTCTATAAGCCACCTGCCTGATTTTCAAAATTATCTAAAAAGGCTCAAAAATAATGCATGCCAATTCTTTCCATTCTTGCGCAATGCCAAGGAATACTATTGATATGGTTATAACATGAATCCTTAAAGTTAGTGGTTTCTTCTTCACTGACAAAAAAACAAACACAAAAATAATATCACACAAGAGTTTGAGACCGAAGTCAAGGTTTAGGTAGACATTAATGATGACGAGTTAGTGAGTGGGTGGCAACTTCAATTTAAAGTAAGAGAACTTACTGTGTGAGCTTTGATTTCTCTCATCCAAGAAAATAATAATACATCACTACAAAAGAAGATAATCCTAACTTAAATAATCAAATTATGAGAGTGCCATTCAAGGTTTATAAAATATAACATTTGGTGGAAAAATTGTAGGTTGTTTTTTGTTTTTCTTTTTGACTATAATGTTTTGCTGACATATTATAATAGGATGAACACAAATGGAGGGTAGCATTTAAGGAGTGCACATCGTGGGATCATGTACTAATGTTGTGGGAGGTGGATAAATATTATGGCAGCAGGATACGTGGTGGGCACGGGCCGGTTAATCGGCCCAGCGGGCCCAACCCACCGGGTTGCGGTTCACCGGCCCATCGACCCGAACTGGCCCAGGTGGGTGTAGAACCCACCGGGCCGGGTTGGCCCTTCTAACTCTGGCGGGCCACGTCGGCCCGGGCGGGTTGGGCCGACGGGTCAACTGGGCGGTCCGGGCCGGGTTGGCCCACCCAATAAAAAAAATTAAAAAATTCAAAAAAATTCAAACAATTCAAGAAAAATAGGGAAAAAAAATCTGAAAATTTTCTAGAAAAAAAAATTAATTAATTAAGACCCCCAGTTTTCAAATAATAAGAGATCTCCCATGTTGAAGTTGGGAATTAATGAAATTAAAAGAGAATAAGAGTAGGAGTTAGGAAATATTGAGATTAAGTTAAAGAGGTGGGGAAGGATGATAATTAATTACTAAAAATTCAGAACATATAGAAAATTTTAAATTACACAAAATTTGAAAATAAATGGCTTGCACTTAATTCGTTTACATGTCGAATCAAGTTGCCTACGTATCCTCCTGGGTGTGAGAGGAATCAAAAGCCCACGTAGTTCTCTTACCTTGTGTAACCTGTCACCCACTTACCTAATCGGTAACATCTAGGTCTTGGTCGGACTCAATAACTGTTGTTGTCGAGCCAGGTGTGCTCATCATGTTATCTGTGTAGAAGAAATCACTAGCATCTGGACTTTCTTGTTCTACTTCTTGTTGTCGAACTTGAGCACGTTTCCAGTCATCCGTGCAAACTTGAATTTTAATATTTTGTGAGGTCAACTGCGAATGTGTCGTATCCAACATGTTCCCACCTACGCTAAAAGTCTGCTCGCAAGCTACTGTAGACAAAGGACACGCAAAAATATCCTTTACCATTAGTGAAAGAATGGGGTACAGATTTCCATTAGATTGCCACCCGTTGAGGACGTTGAAAGTCATGTCTGTGTTGATTTCTTCTGAGAACTGGAAGGTATTGTTTAAATACAAGCCGAGCTCTGTATATTGTGATCCCCTTGATTTCTTCTTTGTTTGCCTCTACCGGAATGATTCTCCTCCACTACTGCTAGATTGTCTTACTGCCTCCCCTGCAACTTGTGGGACTATATGGCTATATCTCATACAACAACTATCATATAATTCAACAAGTTAACTCTTAGTATCAACAATAATTTCATTGACATCCACAATGCTGTTAGAGTCCAGTTTAGAATCTTAAGTATCCACATCACTCATGGGCAAGCTCATGGCAACAAGTTGGGAATCTTGTCCTCCATTAAATCCTTAGAATTTGTAATATGGTTCCAAATATTCTTGTAAACCTTCTAGCTTCTGCCTTGGATCAAGAACAAATGCAATTAAAGTAATAGGAGGTACATTTTTATAATAAAACAACCATTTAATTTTCATAGTGATCAACACACTAAACAATTGTGGATCTAATCTAAACTTCCAAAATTGTTCAGCCACGTCAACACCACCATATAAAAGTAAATGGGAAGTAGGAAAATAAATTTGCGAAAACAAATTAGTACATGTGTTAAAAACCGCAAGCAAATCAATAATACGAGCAAAAACTACCCAGTTATACTCATATAAACAAAAACCAACCAACGAATCATTAACAAACTTAGTAGACAATGTCCTATAGGGAAATGTTGCACTAAGAAGCCAATAAGTAGAGTTCCATCTTTGTTTGACATCTTTAGGGAATTTTTTGACTCTCATGTTATGTGCTTTACAATAGCGAGCCCATTGTTTCATGAGGGTCATGCTTTTTCTCATATAAGCTATGACCTCCCTAACAGGGAGTACAAATTCTTTAAGCTCTTCCAAACCACTTTGCACACATAAGTTTAAAACATGACAAACACATCTTATATGAAAATATTTTCCACCACATGAAGGCCTCAAAACATCTTCTAGAGGTCTAATTGAGACCGTATTAGTGCAGGCATTATCATAAGAAATCAAAAAAAATTTAAACATTAAACCAAATTCTTCGATAATTCCACGAATAAGTCTATAAATATTATCAGCGGTATGAGATTCGATGAACACCCTTAAAAGCGAGAACGTGCTTTTGGATATTCCACTTGTCATTAACCCAATGTGCCGTAATATCCATAAAAGAATTTTCATGAAAAACATCGATCCAAACATCGGAACATAAAGAGACTGAAGAGTTAAAAGTACGAAAATACTCACAAAGTTGTTCCCTACCATTCTTGTTTTGTTTGAATATTGTTCTTTGAATTGTCCTCCGTGAAACCTTCTTGCACGCCAGTTGCAGTATGTCATTGATGAATTCTTGCACTTGACACTGTTTAGCGAAGTTGAATGGCAAGCGCTCAACGGAAATTGTCTCCGCAATTTTATCCCCGTATTTTGCTTGCGAAAATGTAAATAGAGATGATCGAGAACCTGTACCTTCATCTATAGTGAATCTAATTTGTAACTGTGATCGAGCATGTCCAAGCTTGTCCAAGTGCTTCTTCTAAAAGTGTCTATTGAATGTGCCATATCCTCCACCCTTACAATGCTTAAATTCCGAACCACAATAATTACATTTACCATGTGTTACAATGCCATCATTATTATACAATTTTGTAAAATGAGTTTTAAAAATGTTAGATTTGAGGGTAATTTTTGTGGATTTGTTTGCTTGTCCGGATTGTGAGGGTACATCAACCGGTACCGATTGTTCCATTGGGCTTTCAAAATTCTGAAATGGATTACTTTCTTGAGTAGGTGGTTTGGGATTAGAAGCTGATCCAACAATGCTTTCTCCTCTAGAGCATCCACCACGTGAAGCCATATTTGTAATATCTAAGAATACGACAACTAATTTCATTCAAGTCTACAACAAATAATTTCATGCAAATATTTACAAAAAAAACTAACTCTACAAAAATTACAAATAATAATTTCATGCAAATATTAAAAAAACACACAAGTCTAAAACTAATAATGAAAATAAATATCAACAATACAACAAATACTTTCATTCAAATCTACAACGAATAATTTCATGCAAATATTTACAAAAAAGAAAAACCAAGTCTACAAAAATTACAAATAATAATTTCATGCAAATATTAAAAAAAGCACAAGTCTAAAACTAATAATAAAAATAAATATCAATAATACAACAAAAAATTTCATTCAAGTCTACAACAAATAATTTCATGCAAATATTTGCAAAAAAAAAACCAAGTCTACAAAAACTACAAATAATAATTTCATGCATTTTTTTTAAAAAACCACAAGTCTAAACTGATAATAAAAATTAAATATCAAGAATACAATTGATAATTTCATTCGACTCTCATTCATGCAAATATTTAAATAAACAAGTCTACAAAAATTACAAATAATAATTTCATGCCAATATTAAAAAAAACACACAAGTCTAAAATAATTAATGAAAATAAATATCAAGAATATAACAAAATAATTTCATTCAAGTCTACAACAAATAATTTCATGAAAATATTTACAAAAACCAAGTCTACAAAACTGCAAAATAATAATTTCATGCATTTTTCTTAAAAAAACCCACAAGTCTAAACTAATAATAAAAAAATAAATATAAAAAATACAACTAATAATTTTGTTCAAGTCTACAAAAATAATTTCATGCAAATATTTTAAAAAAACAACTCTACAAAAACTACAAATAATAATTTCATGCATTTTTTAAAAACCCACAAGACTAAACTAATAATAAAAATAATATCATTCAAGTCCACAAAAAATAATTTCTTGTAATTTTCACTAAAACCACAACTCTAAACTAATAATAAAAATAAATATCATAAATACAAAAAAAAAATAATTTCATGCAAATATTAAATAAAACCAAGTCTCCAAAAACTAGAAATAATAAGTTCATGCATTTTTTTTTAAAAAAAAACCACATGTCTAAACTAATAATAAAAATAAATATA